>NC_089262.1:46105623-46413386 GCF_963930625.1 Muntiacus reevesi
AAGGGGCCACTCAGATAACCTGGGATAATCTCCCCTGTCAAAGTCCTTAGCTTAATCACACCTCCAAAGTCTCTCTTGCCAGATAAGAAAACATACTCAGAGGTTCCAGGGATCAGAACATGGACATTGGGAGGGAGAGACATTTATTCACTACCACAGAGGATTTCTCATTTACCTTGAGAATTTGGAATAGTTCTGGGAAGCTGTTTAGGTCTCCTCCTTCACATCTTCTCAGCTCTCTTCTCCTCCCCTTGGGTAGGAAGCAGGTCCACAGAGATCCCAGGGTCATGAAAGGGTCAGAGCAGAAGACCTCAGCTTAGGGCTCTGGGCACATGTACCCTACGCATCACATCTTCCCCATGGGGGTGGTGGAGGAGAGTGAAAGGCCAGTGGTACCAGGTAGCTGGTGGCCTTAGGGTTGCTACATTAGCTTTGTCAACCTGGCAAGGCTTCTCACATGGAGGAGTCCCCCATTCTTTTCAAGCTGCCTCCCACTCTCACACTCCTACTGGGAAAAGAGCACGTATTTGCTTTAACTACTTAGCATCCTGTTCCCTTGGATAGTGTCCTATGTCCTTCCATGATCTATACAAAGCCCATATGGGCAAGATGAAACTCTTGCCCATATTTCCCACCTCAGTTCATGCCACTCCCCTCCCCTCCACTGTGTTCTAGCCACATTGAAATGGTTGATAAAGGAGAATGTTTGTGATTTCAGCAATCTTTTTTATTTTTCCTGGTACTGTTAGGTGACAGCAGTGGCTGAAGTAGTCAGCTTATGTTGGAGGTGGGGTTTCTACAATGTAAAAGCTTTCTTTCAAAACAGAAAGCCTATCTTAACAACAAGCTCCTTTACAGAGCTATTATATATATATATATATATATATATATATATACACACACACACATATATATACATAAACTACATACTCATACATAAACTAATATCTTTAGGCCACTCAGTGTTGTAACTGGAGGCCATTAGAATGGCTTCTTTCTCCAAAGACTAATGCATATTTTGCAAAACTGCTTTTGTACCAGTGTCCAAAAAACTGTGTGGTCAGAAGGTGGTTACTATTACCTTCACTTTATAGATGGGAAAGTGAAAGTTGCTCAGTTGAGTCCAACTCTTGGCAACCCCATGGACTGTACAGTCCATGGAATTCTCCAAGCCAGAATACTGGAATGGTAGCCATTCCCTTCTCCAGGGGGTCTTCACAACCAAGGGATTGAACCCAGGTCTCCTATATTGCGGGGAAGACTATCTCAAAAAAGAAAGCCAAATGACTTTTAAATGACAGTCCCAAGACAGAACCCAGTTTTTCCAACTCAGAGTAGACTCTTCTTTGCTCTGTATGCTGAGTCTTAGGGCCTTGAAGGTAAATTGGTAAGATACCTTGTAAAGGAGGGCTTCCTTAGTGGTTCAGATGGGAAAGAATCTGCTTGCAATGCAGGAGTCCATGGGATTGCAAAGAGTTGGACATGACTGAGCCATTAACACACACACACACTTGTAAAGGAAGAAAGCAATCAGAGAGGTCTGTAAAATGATAAGTAGCACAAACTGCTTGCTGTTAACTGGATGCCAATTGAACACAATTTTAAAAAATATGTCACTGGGGAGTTTAGATTAGTTGAGAGAGGTGCACGGCAGAGGGTGAGAACTTCCAGGGAAACGTCAGCCTGGCTGACTTACTGCTTTCCGCCCAAACGTGCTCTGCATCCTTCATTCCTTTCTGGGTAATCTACCTGCTTGCCCCTCCAACCCCACACTCTGATCCAGAGGTCAGGAGGCAACAGTTGAGACCACTGGGAGGTGGGAAGGACAGAAGGGTACCTGAAACCACTTCCTCTCCATCCCCCACTGAGTCCTCACAGCTTTTCCACAAGTAGTTGATTAACCCTGCCCAGGTAGTCTCCGGATTACCTGTAAACTTGTGCCAGTTTTCTGTTTGTGCTTTTACCTGTTTCTAATGCCTACGCTGTAGACGAGGGGATGGGCTCTGCTCTTTGATCAATGGGTTCCAACTCTATGATCAACTCGGCCAGTCAAAAACTTTCTGACTCTTAGTTTTCTCATCTGAGCAACAGAAAGAATGATAATAAACCCCTCAGGGTTTATAAAGAGGATTGGTTAAGATAATAATTCAGAGTAGTTTCTCAGTAGAGTTATCATTGAGTTCTTTATGCTTGCCATCTTGAATACAGTAATGCTCACTAGATATTTATTCAATAATTGAATGATACATAAAGTCAAGATAAATCATGGCATCCACATTGCACACATGAACCAGAGCTCTGGAACTCAAGTCCTGACATACTACTCTCCTTTCTCAGGGATAATTTTAATCTTCAGGACCCAGGTATAATGGTCATTGCAGGGCAAATGTAGATTGGCAGTGATGATCGTTCAACTTCCAGGAGCCTCCAGGAGCCCTTTTCCTGACCACTCTACAACCATTAATAGGTCTCAAACAATATTTTAAAAATAGTTTCAAATATCATCCCTGGTGGCTCAGATGGTAAAGAATCTGCCTAAATGCGGGAGACCTGGGTTTGATTCCTGGGTCGGGAAGATCCCCTGGAAGAGGGCATGGCAACCCACTCCAGTATTCTTGCCTGGAAAATCCCCATGGACAGAGAGAGGAGCCTGGCGGGCTACAGTCCATGGGGTTCCAGAGTCAGACACAACTGAGCGACTAAGAACAAAGGATATTATTTCATTAAACTTTGTTTCCTTTCCTTTATATGTATTTATGTATATCCATAAATATAGCATACTGAATTTAATACCATAGAGTTATATGCTATACAGTTCCTAATGTGGGTTTCAATCCAAAAACTTTGAGGGACACTGTTTTTAGTATGGGCACTGTGGTTGTTCAGTTGCTAAGTCAGGTCCAACTCTTTGCAACCCCATGCACTGCAGCATGCCAGGTTTCCCAGTCCTTCACTGTCTCCCAGAGTTTGCTCAAACTCATATCCACTGAGTCAGTGATTACTGCATAACCTTAGCTGAATCTTCATAGAGCAATAGTTCCTGGTGATTGTCCATTTTCATGTCTTTGGGGGGTTATGTATTGTGACAGGAGGAAATAGCAACACTGAATATGATGGCCCAGAGTTTGGCAAAGACTCCTGTTCTCATGTTCCTTGCCTCAGTCACCCCGTTTCTTCAGGGAGCAGATTTAATGGTAGGTACATTTTAACCAGTGGAACCATTGACTGATCGATGCCTGGGGAGTTAAGATCAGTGAAACATGTCAACAGCTGCTTGCTGGCACTGTCTCTGCTTGTGTATATGGCACAGGTTGAACTTTAGAGAAAGATCACAGAACACAATGTTCTCCTAAATTTCTTGTCCTGAAAACCGTATCTTCAGCACAGCTCCTGACATTTCCTGAGTTGTGTGGGACCACTTGCTGTGTAGAAGGAAAGACTCTGAGCAGGAAAAGGAACTCTGTGGGGAGCTAAGAAGCATGCAAGCATCCTCTGAATACCCATCCTCTTATAGGAAATTAATTACCTCTCCCAGTAATGTTAATAATCACTCCATACTATATCCCAACTCAGAGATAAGTACTCATGCTGGTTTGCATTAGACAGAACCTAAGGAAATAATAATACCACTTTTCAGGGATCATGGAGAGGACTCACTAAGTTAATGTGAAATTAAGGGTAGGTGATGATGAGAAATGAGGAAGGCAGCCTTCTCAGGGTAAAGTGTTATGATGCTGTGGAAAGAACAGAGGTCCTAGAGTTAGAATGTCTGGCATGCAGTTCTAACTCCACCACTAACCACCTATGGGTCTTCTTGACATACCATAATCTCTCTGAGCTTCAGCTTCCCCATCTGTGAAATGTAGGAGTTAGTATAGGTCATGGAGCAGAGTAGGTAGAGGGTACAGCAATGTAATTACTAAATCAAATAACTGCTTATTCATTGAAAAATTTATAAGGCAAAAAATAGAAAACCCATCAAAATGAGGCAACTCTGAATGAAGCATAATGGGGAATCTAACTCCTCCTAGATTATTCTTCTGGTAGGCAGAATTCTAGAACAGTCCCCAAGATTCCCAACCCCAGGATATACACACTTTCTGCTTAGTTATTCAATCAGACACTAATCTGAGTACTGCTGTGAAGGAGTCTGGAGATGTATTTAAAATTCTGTGTTTGTGTGCATACTCAGTCACTTCAGAAATGTCTGATTCTTTGCAACTCCATGGACTGTAGCCTGTCAGGCTCCTCTATCCATGGGATTCTCCAGGCAAGAATACTGGAGTGGATTGCCATGCCCTCCTCCAGGGGATCTCTCAGACCCAGGGATTGAATCCACATCTCCTTCGGCTCCTACATTGACAGGCAGATTCTTTACCACTGAACCACGTATTATACCAGGGCAGGCAGCTGACTGAATGAGGTCAGCTAAAGCTCTTAAAGCTCTGAGCTCCTAAAGCCCTAATCTGAGATGGTCAGAATCTCCTTTGTTCTCCTGGTCACCCCACAAGGAAGATATTACATTCAGAGACAGCAGTCAGTCCACCTGGTCACTCCTAACAAGTAAAGAACGAGAAGAGCTTGGCCTAGGAAGCTGGTGGAGCCCATCTGTATCCGTTGGGTTGTTCCCTTTGAATGTTCCCTGACGCAAAGGAGGAAATTCACAAGTGACTCTAAATCTCACAGTGTTCCAATGAAAACAGGAATATTGCCTGTGGAAACACTTCCTGATTCAGAAAAATAGTTATGACCTCTAAGACTCTAGTTATCCCCATCATGTGCCAGTAATCCCTTGGTGGAATTCCTCTTTTAATATGGAGAGACTCCATAATAGAATCTTAGCTCTGAACTTAATCGATGTATGTCTTAGATAAGTTGTACAGCTTCTTAGATCCTCAGTTTCCTCATCCACAGTTGATAATGAGAGTGCCTTACTAAATAATAGTGTTTACTTCATAGAGTTCTGTTGAAAATTACACAAGATAAAGCACACAAAAGATCTCGTAGGGTATTCAACTACTATCAATACAGCAGTAGTAGTTGTATTTTTATTATCATTTGTCCTTTAACCATTTCCATATTTTAGCTCTATTGGAATCACTTTTTCCCTTCTGGGGAAACTTTAAAATCCTGCCTCTGGCTTTGTATCAGGCCAGCACACTTGTGCTTAGTCATTCAGTTGTGCCTGACTCTTTGAGACCCCATGGACTAAAGCCCACCAGACTCCTCTGGCCATGGGGATTCTCCAGGCAAGAATACTGGAGTCAGTTGCCATGTCCTCCTCCAGAGGATCTTCCTAATCCAGGAACTGAACCTAGGTCTCCTGCATTGCAGGTGGATTCTTTACCATCTGAGCTACCAGAGAAGCCCAAGAATACTGGAGTGGGTAGCCTATCCCTTCTCCAGGGGATCTTCCTGACTCAGAAATTGAATCAGGGTTCCCCGCATTGCAGGCAGATTCTTTACCAGCTGAGCTACCAGGGAAACTCACTATTTGCATTCTAATTCCTGCACAATTCATAGAATACCTATATTATGGCCAAGGCTTTCTTAGTAACTAGTGCCAGTAACCTGCAAGAAATAATTTTTATTCTCTGGAGCTTATATTTTTACATAAAAAAGATATTCAGGTTATATATGTGTAATAAGATAAGTTAAAGTCCCTAACAAACTACAAACTGCTACACAATCTTTAGTATCATTATTATTACTGATATTATTATCATTGTTCATACTATAAGCATCCATAAAGTAACCACAGGATTAGATATTTAATAAGTATTCTTAGAAGTTAAATGGGTAAATTTCTATGTGAACCTGGGGAGTGGGAAAGATCCTGTGTAGGGTGGGCAGGCAAGGCTAGTGTCTGAATTGCTCCGTGAAGGGGTGGGCAGCATTGGGCAGACAGAGGGAAAAGCAGCTCAATAAGATCCTTGATGTTGAGGCTGACCATAGTGTAATCAGGGTGACTGAGAGGTCTGAGGAAGCATCACTACAGACAAAGCTAGTGGAGGTGATGGAATTCCAGTTGAGCTATTTCAAATCCTAAAAGATGATGCTCTGAAAGTGCTACACTCAATATGCCAGCAAATTTGGAAACTCAGCAGTGGCCACAGGACTGGAAGAGGTCAGTTTTCATTCCAATCCCAAAGAAAGGCAATGCCAAAGAATGCTCAAACTACCACACAATTGCACTCATCACACACGCTAGTAAAGCAATGCTCAAAATTCTCCAAGCCAGGCTTCAACAATATGTGAACCGTGAACTTCCAGATGTTCAAGCTGGTTTTAGAAAAGGCAGAGGAACCAGAGATCAAATTGACAACATCTGCTGGATCATCAAAAAAGCAAGAGAGTTCCAGAAAAGCATCTATTTCTGCTTTATTGACTATGCCAAAGCCTTTGACTGTGTGGATCACAACAAACTGTGGAAAATTCTGAAAGAGATGGGAATACTAGACCACCTGACCTGCCTCTTGAGAAATCTGTATGCAGGTCAGGAAGCAACAGTTAGAACTGGACATGGAACAACTGACTGGTTCCAAATCGGGAAAGGAGTACATCAAGGCTGTATATTGTCACCGTGCTTATTTAACTTATATGCAGAGTACATCATGAGAAACACTCAAAGCAATGCTCAAAAGCAATGCTCAAGTGCTCGACGGACATGAATTTGAGCAAGGTCTGGGAGTTGGTGATGGACAGGGAAGCCTGGTGTGTTGCAGTCCATGGGATTGCAGAGTCAGACACGACTGAGCGACTGAACTTAACAAAACTGAAAATAAAGCCATCAATTTTTTAAAAAAGTTTCAGTAGAAGTTTGTGTTTGAAACACAGGAGATAAGAGACTGGAAACAATGTAAGAAAAAACCAGGATGTTAAGCTTGAGCCATAGGTAGGCTGGTCCTTGCTCTCTCTTGATCCCTCTTCCAGAAAAACATCTGCTTCTGCTTCATTGACTATGCTAAAGCCTTTGATTGTATGAATCACAACAAACTGTGGAAAAAAGAGATGGGAATACCAGACCACCAAAGCAGCGAGCCCAGAGGTGCTTGGATCTGAACTCAGAGCAAACCTCGGTATAATAGACACACCATGTAAAACTAGAAAAAACTCCTTTAATAATCCAAAATCCCAGCTTCACTCTAGGGTGGATCAGGTTTGTAATCTAAAAAAAATGTGTCAAAGGAAAAGATAGAAATCATTAGAAAATATTTAACGTAATAATACAAAGACTCATCCATTAATTTTTAAATCAGTTTGGTTTAGTCGCTCAGTTGTGTCCGACTCCCTGCAACCCTATGGACTGTAGCACACCAGGCTTCCCTGTCTATCATCAACTCCTGGACTTGCTCAGACTTGCTCAGACTCATGTGCATTGAGTCGGCCCCCAGGAATATCTCTCATACTGAAAAATGATTTATCTTTATTATATTTCCAAGCATGAAATTATACATAGAAACTGCATTTCTTTTACCACAATCTGTATACAGAACCTGAAGATTCCATATCAGTGTGGTCCCAGAACAGCAGCATCAGTATCATCTAAGAACTTGTAAGAAATACAAAGTCTTGGGCTCCATTCTAGGGCTACAGAACAGAAACAGAAGGTGAAGTCCAGCTGTCTGTTTTAACAAGTCTTCCAGGTGATGATCTGCATGATACTGTTTGAGAACCACTTCTCTAGGTCATATCCTACATATATTTACCAGCCTCACTTGGGAAATGATGTTAATTCAAAGACAAGAGCTACTATGCTATTAAGGGCAGAAGCTATGATGGCAAATAAAGAACACTTCCATCTTCTCCATCTATGCCAGTCACCACTAATTACCACATTTTTTCACAATGAACCATTGTGGCAGGGGCCTTTAGTGAGTTTTCCACTTAGAAATCTGGGAGGAGACAACCTCACCAAAGTCCTGAACCATTTTGGAGTTGGGTAGGGAAGGCTGAAGTAGACTAGAAATTTTACATGGAAGAATTTGGCAAGAGAGAGAACCCAATATAGCATCTCCAAGTTTGGGGACTGCATGTAGGAAATCCAGAATTTCCTATTGCCCAAGATGAAGAACATATGCTAAAAGACTACTGGATCAAACAAGACCTAGGGTTCAAATAAATAAATCCACAGAGTGTCCATACTTCAAATACAGAATCAACAGCAATGTACCAGATGCTAACATAAGGTCCCAAAAGTCCAGGTGGCATTAGACACATCTGTAGATATTAATACAGGTTGCCAATGACCAGGTGGGTCAGGCACATCTCAGCAGAGATCAGAGAGGATCCTGAGGACAGTTTAGTCCGACAACCCCTCTCCCAACTGCCATGTGCAAGAAGAATAAGCTTCTGCCTACCAGAAGAGAAAAAGGAAGGGTAGAAGGGGGCTGCCTTGAGGAAAGAAAAATGGTCCTGAGGGTTTGAACTGCGACGTTGTCCAGCATTTACTCAAAGGAGACCATTTAAATTGGGAGATTGAGTTATCTATGAGACTGTGAGCTAGACAGCAATCTTAGATCAGTTGCAGGAAATAAAAGTTAAATTTTGGGGCAAATATCTAATTTATAACTGTTCATAAAGCCTCTGAAATATACTTTTTTTAAAAAAATGCTTAGGTGTGTCCCTCTGGATTCAGCTAGAATAAGTGTGGATAGGAGGCAGAAGCAAAGGTTGGCCCAGCCTTGGAGAGTTGACGGGCTCCAGGTTGCAACACGAGGTGCCCTTGTCCCACTTCAGAATGCTTCCCCTATAGCCCAAAACGTTTCGACAGTTAGTGCCATTTGTTCCAGTCACATCTCACAGCTGGTAACTGGAGAAGGTGAACATGTGCTTCCAATATTCACTTTTCATAGACTTATTAGGTCAAAGATCATCTGGGCAAACCCTCTCATTTTACTGATGAGGAAACCAAGGTCAAAGAAGCTAAACTAAATGACTCATGAACTGTAGACAAGGCTGGACCCTGAATCCAAATTGCTTCAGCTCCCCATCTATTGCTCTAACATCCTAAGCTGTTCATAAAGCAGAAGTGATCAATTCCATACACTGTAGCCATATTTCAAAACCTAAAGAGTCAGAATATTATCTTTCTTTAAAGCCCCCATTAATGTTTGCTTCCCTTCTTTCTGCATTTGTTTTGAGAGATGTGAAGAGCTTCCTGATGGAAAGCTATTCTGAGAGAAGCTGAGATGAAGCTTTCATGATCTATGGCTGCCAAAGTTAGCTCCTTCACAGCTGTACCAGCACATTGGAGGCTGTGAGGCAGCCAAGCTGTCTTTGGTGCTGTATTAAGAGGTGTAAGTGTCTGGAATTCTGCAAATCAAAAGGGCCTTCTGGATGGCAGCTGCCTCCAGTCTTTGAAGGACCACCCTGGTTTGTCGGAAGGAGAACTTTGCATGACTTTCAAAGAGGGTCAGAATCCAAAGTCTTGATCGGCCCATGAGAATGTCAACACATCTTAGGATTTGGTACATATCTTATTCCTTCTGTCACCTAAAGAATTTTGTCTTTAATTTACATGGGAAGTAAAATGGAAATCAAAGCAACTACCTGGATAATTTAATCCCAAAGCACATGCTTATACTTTAAGTCTCCTGGAATTACTATTCATGAATTGACTCAACTGCAAGTGTTATCTGTTACTGTGAAATACATCTCATGGAGAACTGTGCCTGGCTCAGGTTTCAGATAAAGAAATTTACCTGTAACTCTCATCCCAAGAGTCCAGAACCTTCCCAATCCCTCAGGATGAAAAATTTACCCAATCTCTCCTTTGTGAGAGAATGAGAGGATCATCTCCTTAAATTACATTAGCAATAATAATTTTATTGTGGGTTGTTTCTTATATGTTTTTTAAACTTTCTCTCCATGCACAAGGTCTCTTCCTCCATAATGATAGCTGGCAGAATAACAAACATGGGTAATTTTCTCTTTTAATTCTTGGGGTATGTGCCTGACCCCTATTGGCTCTAACATGAGGCAATCAATCAAATAAATTCGATAAAGTTTACGCCAAGTCTTGCTTGTTATCTGCTATTAACTATTTAATTTCTGATTATTTTTGGCATTGAGACAATGCATACCTAACTCTGGGATAAACAGTGATTCTAAAGACATATTTACTTATCAATTAACATGTTTTAGTGGGACTTCCCTGGTCATTCAGCAGTTCAGAATCCACCTTGCAGTGCAGGGGACATGAGTTCAATCCCTGGTTGGGGAACTAAAATCCCACACACCGTGGAGCAACTAAAGTCCATGCGCCACAATCACTGAAGCCTGTGTGCTCTGAAGCCCCAGCGCAACAACTAGAATGTCCATGCATCACAATGAAAGATCCCTCAAGACGCAACCAAGATTCCACATGCTGCAACTAAGACCTGATGAACCCAAATAAGTAAACAAATAATAATATATTTTTTAAAAACATGTTTTACCTTTTCCAGAACTTGAAAAGTTAAACAAGATTATATTTGTCTAATGGTAAAGTTTGCAGGTGTTTCAACATCAAAAGTTCCTCAGCAAATGTTTAATACTGCCTTGCTGATGTGCCTCTCATTTCAATTTCAAATTCTCATATTGGTCTAAATAAAGCTTTCACATCTTTATATATTGCTCCGTGTTTCCTACAAAGGAGATGAGTGAACACATATGCTGATCCATCTCCTTTCTTTGTCTCTCCAGTCTATGCCTTTACTCTGCTCTTAATGCTGGGTGAGATAGTTATCTTTACTCTCATTTTATTCCAAGTCCTTGAAAGGTAGTTTGAGATGGCTGGTCTCAGCTGGAGGTTACAGGGAGGCAAGCAGTATACATCTGCTCTAGAGGGCAGAGGTCCTAGATACAAGGACCCTCATCTGCTCACTTGGATGGTCCTTCCTTACACAGTCGAGGCTTCTGATGGGTACTGTGGAACAGCTGTTAGCTCACAGCCACTAGCAGATGGGCTTCCTGGCATATTTGTGGCTGGTGGGCTGAGTCCTTGGAAGAAATAGTACCATGATAGAAGAGAAAAGAAAAACCACCCTAGGATATCAGTGCCACCTCCTGCCCCCACAGTGAAGGGTTACATACCACCATCTGTACTGGTGGCAAATAAGCAGGTACATTTTATACAAAAAAGTAACATTCATTCCTGAACTTTCTTCCAGGTTTTTCATGGATGATGTTATTTGTACAACTGAAGCTTTTTAAAAAATCTCCACTCTGAATGATTTTTCATGAGAATAATATACTTCTATAACTTAAAGTTAGGAAAGATAGCTCTTATCTAGCTGAGCACTTTCATTTTAACAATAAAAGAAACTAAGTCCAAAATGGTTAGGTGGTTTTCCCAAATTTCCAGACTAGAGGAGCCATGGTTAGAATTAACTGAGACTTGTAACCATAATTTTTTCTAAGAAATCATTTAAATTATTTTTAAAGCAGTACATGTTGAGAGAGAGGCAGTGTTTGATAGCACACAGTAGAAGCAGTCTATCTTAGTGGTGTTAAACAAAAAGAACAGGCCCAAATGGAATTGCTTGTGCTAAGCTCCACATCACCAAAGTGGAAAAAAAAAAGTTAAAGTGTTAGTCGTTCTGTTGTGTCTGACTCTTTACAATGCCATGTACTGTAGCCCACCAGGCTCCTCTGTCCATGACTTCTCCAGGCAAGAATACTGGAGTGAGGAGCCATTCCTTTCTCCAGGGGATCCTCCTGACCCAGGGGTTGAAACCAGGTCTCCTGCATTGCAGGTGGATTCTTTACCAATCTGAGCCACCAGGAAAGCCCACATCACCAAATCAAGACTTGACTACAATTTCAGCTTTCCCAGAAATGGAATCTTAACCCAGTCAGTCGGGAGTCACCTATTGAACACAGCTAACTACTCTGCCTGATAAGACTCCTGCCATCCCCTACAGGCAAGTAATGTTGCAATCACCAATTTTTCCCCTCTGGTATAAGTTCCTTGTTCCTGCTCCTTTCTGACTATAAGTCTTTCACTTTGTACAGCTTTCTGGAATTTTTTCTATCTGCTAGATCGGACACTACCTGAATCATGAATCATTGACTAACGTAAGATCCTTAAATTTTACTTAAAAGCATTGATAGGCTTTGGCGTAAGCAGATCTAATTGCAAGGTTCAGTTCTACTATGTTTTAACCATGTGTCCTTGGGGAACTTAGCAGATCTCTCTTATCCTCTGTAAACATTTGGATAATAGTAGCATGGCAGGCAGTTAGTAATATAACCCAGTCCCTCCTTCCTTGTAACAGAATTCTTATCCTGGTGACAAGGATAAGGGGACAATTCCTAGGGTCATTAAGGAAGTTTAGGGCAATTTTAATGCATATCAATGTGAAATTCCTTACAAGTACTTCTAGTGGTAGCCCTGTCTGGATGGGGGCTTTGAAAATGCTTTTCCTCTGACTCAAGTCTGCTCTCACAACCCTAACTATCTTCTGTTCAGTTCTCTATCTTCTTTCTCCACATGCTCCAGGCAGGCAGTGAAGCCAACCACGGGGGTCCCTTCCTCGTCTCAGTGGAAGGCTGATGCAGGCACCGGCCTGTGAAGCATTGTGTGTGCTGTCTTGGGAAATAGGGGCGTTCTGGAAAAGGTATATAATGAGAAACACATTGGAAAAGAGACTGGATGCTGCCACCTGTGGATGTGATATAGTGGTCATCCTGAGGCCACAAGCAGAGCTTAAGAATCACCTGCCGTGTTGACAATGAAAGAAAGTGAAAGTGAAAGTCGCTCAGCTGTGTCCGACTCTTTGCAACCCCATGGACTATACAGTCCATGAAATTCTCTAGGCCAGGATACTGGAGTGGGTAGCCTTTCCCTTCTCCAGGGGATCTTCCCAACCCAGGGATCGAACAATGGCAGGGCAAAAAGAAATATCGGATCTTGAGGTTTCTGAGTTTATCATGCCTGGAGCCATGCTAGCCTAGAATTTCTTATTATCAAAGATAACAAGCTCTGCTGCTTAAGTCAGTCTTGTGTTCCTTATAGCTGAGTGCAAAGCAACTAGAACAGCAGTACTTATCATATAGTTATTCTGTATAGTGAATGATAACTGCAGTATGGGAAATAGTATATGATTAAGCACAAAGAAAGAAGGAAGTATTAGTTGTTACTATTGTTGTAGTTATTATTACAGGAGAATGTAAAGTAAAAATAAATATCTCCCACACTTCTCATCCTATTCTCTAGCAATAAAAATTTGTTAATAATATTTTATGTATCCTTATGTCAATTCTTAAAAAATGAAAATAAATACTATACATACTGTTTTTTCACTTCCAAGAGTTTTCCTAATAGATACATGGATGCCCAGTTGGAAATTACTTCTAATCCCCAAGAGTGTATTTCACTTCATAATCTTCCAAAGATTTAGAAATACTGCCTTCTAGCTAAAAACATTTGGCTTTTCAAAATCTTCCTTCTAAATGTAGAAAAAAATTCTTAGAAATGGCAAAGAACATAAATAACCAGCGTCGGGTGCCCTTGTGAACATCAAGGGCCAGTTGCTAAGAGCCAGAGCCCGACCATACTAACAGGAGATTTTTGTTGGAATAGAGTTTTACAGTATCTGTGGAAGCAGTTACTCTTTTGGACTGTGTCAATGACTGGATCTCTTTCCAAGGACATGTCATGCTAAGTCAAATGACCATCCAGACACAGGCTGCAGCTCTTGTTCTCTAAGGACCATGCACCGTTCCCGGTGGTAACCACATGAGCCACAGAAATTCAACCAAAGTTCAGGAGACCCAAGAGGAAATCACCAAGCAAGGTGGGTGAGGCTGAAATGTCCTCCAAAATTTCCTCCATAAATGATGGCAATCAGCCAGCATTTCTGACTGATAAATGACCTGCAAAAAACAAGGATCCAAGAAGATTTTCTCAGATCTCTTTCTTTCCTTGGACTTTGTAACAACTATTCCCGTGGAGCTTTATGGGCCACAGAAGCAATAAAAAAAAAAGTTTTTCCACTGAAAGGAGTAAGGTAAATGATTAAAAATTTCCCCAAAGTTCAAACCTGTCCAGAAAGTTCCTGTTTCTAAAATATGGTTTGGGAAGCACTTCTTGATACTTTAATGGGGGGAGATCTGCTACTTGGGTGTAGAAACATGGTACAGTGTGACTTTGGAGTTAAGCCAAAAGTTCTCAACACAGTTTCATTTTAGAACCCTACAAGAAAGTTTAAAACCTGACACCAGGACCCAATTCCAGGCTACCAATTAAATCAGAATCTGTGGGATTGGAGTTGAGGCCTATGTAAGTAGGTAGGTATTTAAACATGTATGTGTGAGTTTTCTAAGTTTCCCAAATAAGTCCAGGGGTGAGAATTTACTGAGTTAGGCCTAGAATTAAACCGTGGCTCCTCACCTTCTAAACTATGTGACTACAGACACATTATTTCTTCTGTAGGCTTGTTTCTTCATCTGTAATGTGGGGGTTTCAATAGTACAATAGATTGAATTTTGTGTATAGAGGACTTAGCCTAAAACTCGATAGGCCATGTCAAGTCCATTCTCTCTATACGGTAATGTCACTGCATCCCCCTGCAGAGTAGGTCTGCACTGGAAAAAAGAACCAGTAGGTGCTAGAAGAGTTCATTAAGAGAAGTGCCACTTTCTCTTATCTGGCCCATCCATTGGACTTGTGAATTCCTGGAAGAAAGCAAGTGTCTTGAAATAGCCACGTAAAATGAGTGCATTAAAAAGAATTCTGCACTGAGGCAAAAAAAAAAAACAAAAAAACTTGCACCTCTTCTCTTCACTGGCAATCATACAGGAAGATGATGAAAAGGCTACCACGCCCTGCTGCTGTGGACACTGGCCAGTCTGTTACAAATGTCATAGGCAGTAAACAGCCTAACACAAAACATACAGAGAAGCAAGGACCCGTGTTCACCTGGCACCAAGCATGACCAGTGAGGCTCCACTGACAACAGGCCAGGATTTCCATAAGATGACAACTCTGTATGCCCGTCTCCACCACTACATTTGGATCCCTGGAGCTGGGGGCTGTATTTTTTAAGAATGGTGCTATTGTATGTTATTTGTGCTTAGTTGCTCAGTCTTGTCCAATTCTTTTTGACCCTTTGGACTGTAGCCTGTCAGGGTTTTCTGTCCATGGGATTTTTCAGGCAAGAACACTGGAGTGAGGTGCCATTTCCTGCTCTAGGGGATCTTCCCAACCCAGAGATCAAACTCAAGTTTCCTGGGTCTCCTGCATTGCAGGAGCAGATTCTTTACCCATTGAGCCATCAGGGAAGCCCACGCTACCACTAATAGAATGCCTTCCAAGTACTAGGCATATATACATATATATAATTAAATATTTATAACAATAGGAGGCACTTCTATCCCCGACTGTGAAGAAGAAAAAAAACCTAAGGCTTAGAAAGAGGAATGACTTTCCCAATTCACATAAATAAAGAGGATGACCAAATCAAAATCAAAATCTGTGCCTGACTCTTAAGATTTTTTTATTTCAGGCCTAAAAATGTGCCTGGCATACAGAACACCTTAACGTTTGATGAATGAAGCACGTTGTGTTTGTTTGTTTGTTTTCCCAGAAGAAAAGCAAAAGAACTCAAAGTCAGAATTCACATCATCTTCATAAACTCTACCAGCCTTTATTGATTTCTTCTGAACCACAATCAGGAATAAACCCTCCTTAGGGGCAGCTATGGAATTTTTTAATCAACCTAAGAAAAATTAAGGTTAGTGACTCGTAATTTTATTTGAAATGTGATGGTAAAATTCACACATGCGTACATGTCTTATCTCCCCAACTTGATTGTAAGTTTCTGAAAATAGAATTATGTATAATACACTGTGCATTATCCCACAAGCCTAAGCAGAAATATATGTCACCCTTGGGAAATGTTCAAGGACTGACTAAAATCCTACTGTGAACTTGGCCTCCTCTCAACATTTTTATTCATGTGGAATCAAATCAGAATGAGCATCCAGGATAGCCCAGAAGAGGAGAAATCACAAATGGCAGCATGAGGCGTGGATGTAAAAGGGCAGAGCAGCCCTCCCAACCTCTAAGCTGTGATGTGATGGGAATTTTAATCAATTCCATGTGTAAATGTCTAGTCATCTCTAGCACACCTCAGAGAGCACCCCCACCCCCGGCCTTCTCTTTTGCTGTCTCAGAAAATCCACCTTTGGTTAAGTCAGTTCTCCTGATACAGTGGTGCAGTTCAGTTCAGTTTAGTCACTCAGTTGTGTCTGACTCTTTGCGACCCCATGGACTGTAGTACACCAGGCTTCCCTGTCCATCACCAACTCCCAGAGCAAGGGGCAAGGGGCAGGAAAAGGAAGTAGGCTATAGTTCATGAACATAGACAAGCTTGAAAGCATTGGGTCACAGAAAATTTAAACTTGAAGCTCTTTAGAAAGTACAGAGTTAAGCTTCTCAATTTCACAGAAAAGCAAATTAAAACTTCACACAGAGAATCGATGGGCAGCCAACCAACAAGTGCCAAGGCTGGAACCTGAGCCCTGGATCCTGGCTCCCAATCCTTGTGCTTTTGATTCCCTGGACTATCTCTTTAAAGAGTGAGTAAGGGAAGAGCCTACAGCATGACTGGAAAGAGTTGAGAGGCTGTCCAGAAGTCGGAGTGGTGGACAAAGAAGCCTAAGTTACTGCACAAGTGGGTCCAGCATGGCCCTCCTGAGGCCCAGATTGCCCCTGCACACACAAGGTCAGATTAAGGGTCATTAACTGCTCACTCCAAGAGGAGGTATTTCTGACCATGTGACCCTCACTGTTTTAGCTACTTAAAGGACAGAGTAAGCAGACCAGTCATAGTCAGGAAAACCTAAGAATTCAAGTTTTCAGAAATTGGAGGCCTCCTTTTCCATACAATCAAATCTAGAGAGAAAGATAATAGTTCTTGAATGCTGAACTTCTCAAGCAGGAAAAGACATTTATGATGCCAACACACTATCAGGTCTTCTTTACAGCCTGATAGCAAGAAAAAAGAAGACCAAATTAATTCATGTGAAAATGTGAAATTAATAGCTTCATAAACCTGAAAAGATAATAGCTGCACAGATTATCTGGAAGAAACAGAAAGGTTTTTTTTGTTTTGTTTCTTAAGCTTCAACTACTTAAATCTTTTCTTTATGAAATTATATTCAATTTAGATCTTTCTTATATTGTCCCAGAATAGACTTCCCTGGTGAGCTGTGCCAATTTTGGATGAGTCTTACTTCAACAAATTTCCTCTTTATTTTATTTTTAAAATATTTATTTACTTGACTTTGCCAGGTCCTAGTTGTGGCAAGCAGGATCTTTAGTTGCAGCATATGAACTCTAAGCTGTGGCATGTGGGATCTAGTTCACTGACCAGGGATCAAACTCAGGCCCCCCAGCACTGGAAGTGTGGAGTCTTAGCCACTGGACCACCAGGGAAGTCCCAACAAATTTCTTCTTATTAGCTAAATACTTCTCAAGGTAGTTCATTGCCAACACTCTCCTTTCTTAAAGAGTGGATGGATAGTAGGTCCTCAGCCTCTTCATAGGCACTGCTTCTCATGGTGTGTTGCTTTGCTGCTGAGCCATCAGCCTTCTGATAAAGCTAGGCCTGAAGGCACCTGAAAACCAAGCATATGGTCAGAGTGGTTGGCCTGATTTGCTGCTGTGAGTGTGCCTAACTGCTGCTATTTTGGAGGGGAATGAATATCCAAGATGAAGCCCTTGTTAGTACCTGCCTGATCTTGAAAGATCTTGGCCGGCCACAAGTTCTCTTGTTTTTCCAGCAAGACCAGCTTTCATAAATGATCTTGTAATTTTTATCTTCTGGCGCCACAGCTGTCAAATTTTGCAGCATGAATTCATTCATGTTGCAAGAGCCATAACACACCCAGTGAAGCTGGCATTGACCCCTGAACCCATCCATCACAGGTGAACTTCATGCCTTGGCATTCAGTTACAGCACACTCACTCAAATCAAATCCTTCTGACAACTCTTCAGAGTCATCCAGTGAAAAATCACCTTGTGCAGTGGTCCTGCTCCTAGCCCACTCAGAGCATTCCTACTGGAATAGGAATGTAGGGACTCTCAAATCATGTTCATAGAGGTGTTCTTTGATAGATAAGAAAGACCCACATCTGGAATGAGGGAAGCTGGTTCTTTTAGCTAATGGCATTTTTATAACCTCAAGAGAAGGCAGATTATCTTGGATTTGAGGCCAAACTCTTTAAACACTAGATTCTTTTTGTACATACTTTTATTTATGTTCATTTTTTATAGACGGCTTTGTTGTGTTTTGAGTTTAAGCCATGATAAATGACCCTTCTTGTGTTTTTCTTCCCCAGATTACATCAATATTAGGCACTTACTATGTGTGAGGCTTTTTGCTTAGAGTTTTAAAAACAAAAATTTATCTTTTGGGATCAGACTCTTGGTCTTTCTAAGCAAGTGCTCTATCTCTGTGGTTCCTCCAAAGGGGCAAAGAGTGTGTGTGTGTGTGTGTGTGTGTGTGTGTGTGTGTGTGTGTGTGAGGGGTGGGGGGGGGGTGCGCTGAGGGAAGGGAGGCAGTACAGGACAATCTTAGAGACAGCATTTTCAGAGAAAGACCTGGAAATTCCTTTAGAGAACCCTATGCTATTACTGTCTTATTTTGAATCTAGTCATTTTGCCCTGTTGCACATCAACAACAGAGGGCTTCACATATATGTAGCACTTTCTTTAATTATTCAGAGTCTATCCTCTTTCAAGCTTCAAAATAGCACTTTGGTGATGCGTCCATGTATACATTGTTCGAACCTGTCAGGTGTTACAGACCATTCTTTCACTAGATATTCCACACTGCGCTCTTTTCTCTGACTGCCATTTTAGGTATCAAAGACTGGTTTTTAATCAACAACCCTGGTGATGTCACTGATACTGAGTTCCTCCATGTGCCCTCCCTGCCTCTTTACTGGACATAGAAGTAAATGCCACAGGTTCTGCAGTCCTATTCAAACCACCACCAACCATGGGATGTCTTGTTTATCTTTTGAAAGGATGTTCTCAATCTCTATCTAGACTGGGGAGATAACCAACATTCCCACCTTCCAAGAAGAAAGTCCAGTTCTTCTACCTCTATGAATGCTTATTCCCTAACTCAGAGCCCCATGCCATTGTTATTGATGGTCAAATTCCTAGGCAAACCAAGTGTTTTCCAGATGTGGACTGCACTGTCCTCCCTCAAATACTGTATGTCTAACTCTCAAATCTGAAGCCTCCAGAAATATCCCCCTTAGAAAAACAATTGAAGACCTAGAATATTATTTTCATTGAGAACTTAAATTTTTATCTGCACCATCAACTTCATCTTATAGATAAGGACACTGAATTCTTCCTGAAAGGACGTTGAATAAAATCTCCAGAGAGTGTTTGGAAATGGGCTCTTAATCTTTGATGGACTTAAATACCTTGGCAAAAATTGGAAATGAAAAAAGTTCTAGGCCTTTTTCCATTACTAAGACTTTACTGGATTATAATGACAATAAACAAAACCACTATCTGTATGGATGGATTGTTCTTCCAAAGATCTCAAAGTGGAGTGCTACTAGGGAATTTTTTTTCCCTAGACTTTTAATTCCGAAGCTAATACTGTGGTGATTGGAGAGAAAGAAATAAATATGCCTGCAATTCCCTAGTACTGTACAATGGATCAAATAGGTTCCTTAAGAGTCCTTTTTCTTATAAACTCAAGCATTTGATAAACCCATGGCAACCAACATGGCAAAATCCTCCCTTTTGAATTCAAATCAATGGATGGGGAAAAGTAGATGATTAACTAACTAAATAGCTAACTAATGGGTTTTAGGACCAGAATCTTATTGGAAGGATTCAGGAAAGAGTTCTTATATATGAAGTTGTACTCTACAATTTCACAATGAGAGTCCAGAGTGATTTTTCAAAACCTCTACATACCACTATAGTTTTAGAATATATTCTGGCTAGTGGCAATAAAATTTGGTATAAACATTTTGGAAAGCAATTGGAAATATGTGTCAAGAGTCCTAAAAATATTCATGCAACCTGACTCAGCAATTTTACTTCTGAGAATCCATCATTAGGAAATTAAGCAACATACAAACAAAACTTTTTATTACAGAAGTATTTACAGAGCCAAAAAGTAGAAAAATTTCCAATGTCTATTAACAAGGAAATGCCAGTAATATATAGTACAAGCACTCAGTTGTTATTACTAAATGTCATGATTGCAAAGTTTTTAATTCCATGCAAAAATCTTTATGATGAAATGTTAAGTAAAAAGACCAGGGTGCAAAGTAAGTGTGTGTGTATTGCCCAACATTGCATATGCATATAAACAGACTTGAAGAAAATATAACAAACTAAATAATATTTGCACAATATTTACAGGTAGGATTTCTTTCATCTTTATTATACATTTCTACATTTTCTAAATATTCTACCATTAAAGTGTGATTCTCCTAAGAAATTTTATTTTCAAAAATCAAAGAAAAGGGTAAACTCAAAAAATGATAAAAAGTATACAAAGGTTAAGTCACAGCTATTGCTTCATGATTCTGTACTTATTTAATTGAATACATAAATAAATCTAAGAGTGAAGGAATATCTCTACTTGATTTTCAGAATCCACTTGAAGCTATATCCAGGCAATTATAGAAGCTGTCAATGTCAATGTCACTGTTCTCTACATATAGTGAAGACAACTATCAACATGCCTGGAATAGCAAGTCTGTCCAGCATCGAGCACAGACCATGCTGTCCACCTGAGCTAATGAGCCACAATATTAACAAAGAAGTTATTGCTCCAGTTCAGTAAACTTTTAACAAGCATCTACTATGCATATATTAGGCTGAACTTCCCTGCTACTAAGACAGTAGGAAAAAGCAGACATGATTCCCCCCTTAGTAAGCTGTAAGTAAGACAAACCTACACAGGTAACTCAATACAGGTGAGCTAAGGGCAGCAGCTGATGAAATGATGTGGGAATACAGAGAAGAAATAAATTGGCACTCTTTTATGGCGGTGGGTTTTGTCCATATCTAGGCAACTAGGTAAAAACAGCCCATTTATTCAGTGAAATATCTTTTTCCCATTTATGGAAACTAACATTCTGCAATCATGAGAATATTAAGCTTTTACTGTGTTCCGTAATATTTTTCTAACATTTTTATAGGTTCTACAAGGACTTACTTTACCTACATATTCACAGATATCCTCAACAGATTATTTTTAATAAAGGAGAGAACATGTCCCATGTCACCAACTGAGGGACAAGAACAAGAAGACTAAGACAAGGTTTCCACTGAGTCATTTTTCTTCTCATTGTTGAATGCTTCTCTGGAAAACAAAGACAGAATGGAAGCCTATTCAAAAGTGTTTTTTGAATACTTTTCATTCAGGGAACTTTTCTATTAAGGCACTTAGTCTATAAAATCATAAAGCAACTCCTAAGTCTTGATTAAAAAATAAAACCACAGTTGGGGTCAGTCAGGAAGAATCAGAAGGTTATTCTAAAGCAGACCTACATCTTCCATCTTAAGATTCTGACTTCCTCTGCTCCCTGACAGTCTCCAGCCTTGGAGAGTGTGGAAGGGGAGGGAACTTGGGAAAGCTGGTCTTTATCTGTCTAAGGAGCAGGAGAAGAGCAATGAAAGCTGTCAAAGACCTAGAGTACCATACTCATGTGTCACCTTCTTTACCCACTCCCCCCTCCTTTCTCATGAACAAATATCACATATTAACACACACACACACATACACACACACATATGGAATCTAGAGAGATGGTACTGATGAACTTATTAGCAGGGTAGCAATGGAGAAGCAGATATAGAAAACAGACTTATGGACATGGGCGAGAGGGAAGACACAGAGGATGAGGTGAATGGAGAGAAAAACATGGAAGCATATACACTACCATACGTAAAATAGATAGCCAATGGAAATGTGCTGTATGTCTCAGGGAACTCGAACTGGGGCTCTGTAACAACCTAGAGGGTTGGGGAAGGGTGGAAGGTGGGAGGGAGGTTCAATGATTTAATTAATCATTTAATTAAAAATAAATAAATAAGAAAAAACAACTGTCAGTTTAGACACAATGGCATTGAAAAGAGTCTCTTAAGGAGCTGACATTCTAATAAGATAAATCTCAGTTTGTGTAAGAAGCCTTGCAGATCTGTATCCACAAGTACAACAGGACACGACATTCTAAGACACCCACGTATTTACTGTTCATAAATGTGTCCATAAAGGCTTTTGAAAAGGAAGATAGATCTGGTTTGAGCTGAGACAAAAAATCATGTTTATATTAAGTGGAAGTAAAAAATGTTTTATTTAATTCTGGTTGCAAATCAAAGATTCTAAAGGTCTAGTCTTGGTTTCAAGCTAAGCCAAGTTCTGTCATTTTAATGATGCATTTTAGGAAATAGGGGGGAATGGAGTAAAAAGGAGGTCTTTCGTCAGTATAAACACAAGTAAGATTATGTTGCTTGAACATGGTTCACTGTGTCAAAATCTGCCCTAAATATTTTAATTCTCTGTGTGTTTGAATGTCTGGGTGGTCTGAGCTCAGAAAGTGGCCTCAGTGAAGACACAGTCCCTCTTCCGTTTCTCAGAGTTGTGAGCAGCCGTTCACTAGCCATGTTGTATAAATGACATAATGGCCAGATAAACCTTAGTGATTCTGCCCAGTAATTACTTTAAAACAGCCCAATTAGCTTTCGTCTCATGTTTAGTTAAAACCATGCCCTTAGAAAGGTCATGTGAAAGACTCAGAAGAAATTAGCGAAGGATTTGATGAAGCCCCAGTTCCCAGAGAGTTGTGGAACCTCCAGAACTGAAACCACTCCCTCCTCTCTCAAAACCTTGCGTGGAGCTTTATCCACCAAAACACTGCTACCTGGTCAGCCCAAGCGCTAACACAGCACTGTGGAAGGAGGTGTAATGATCAGAAAATCCAAAGAGCAATCATTAAGTCTATATTGTGCCAACAAAAATAGCCACCCTTGCCTGAGTCTCACACAACATCAGAGAGGGCCAAGGATTTTCACATCCTGCCCAGGCACAAGCAACAGCATCAGCCTCTGCAACTGCTTTATTCCTGAGCTCCATTTCCAGCCCAGGACTTCACTCAGTGCCTTCTTTCTTCACTATATCTCTGCCATTCTTCCTCATCAGACCCTCCAGAGGGGTCTCTAGGCAAGAAAAGCATGTCCACTCTTCCTCTATGCCTGTTTGATCTTTCCCTCTAGTTTCTCCCAATCTCACTCCAATTAATTGCTCTTGTCTATAATGAGTCACCCTTGCAAGCCTGAAGGCTTTCTATTCTCTTGAGAAAGATAGGTGTTTTCTTTTATGGTTCTCTCCCCTAGAAGAATTCCATTATCCCAATCAGGGACTGGAAGGTAAAACATACATTCCTAACAGTCCCCATGGTTACTGTTTGGTAGGATAATATGAGATAAGGTGATAAGCAAGTAGAAACGCAGTTTGCAAAACAATATGGCTGATAGAGGAACTACAGAAGGTCAGAATCATCTGTAGATGCAAGTCTTCAAAATATTTTAACTATAGTCTTAATGGATAATTTCCTTTAGGATTGACTGGTTTGACCTCCTTGCAGTCCAAGGGACTCCAGAGTCTTTTCCAGTACCACAGTTCAAAGGCATCAGTTCTTTGGTGCTCAGCCTTTTTTATTGTCCAGCTCTCACAACCAGACATGACTATTGGAAAAAACATAACTTTGACTATATGGACCTTTGTTGGCAAAGTAATATCTCTGCTTTTTAATATGCTGTCTAGGTTTGTTACAGCTTTCCTTCAAAGGAGTAAGCATCTTTTAATTTCACAGCTACAGTCACTGTCTGCAGTGATTCTGGAGCCCAAGAAAACAAAGTCTTTCACTGTTTCCATTGTTTCCGCATGTATTTGCCATGAAGTGATGGGACCAGATGCCATGATCTTCATTTTTTGAAGGTTGAGTTTTAAGCCAGCTTTTTCACTCTCCTTTTTCACCTTCATAACCTTGAATATTAATTGGACAGACTGATGCTGAAGCTCCAATACTTTGGCCACCTGATGCGAAGAACTGACTCATTGGAAAAGACCCTGACACTGGGAAAGATTGAAGGCAGGAGGAGAAGGGAAGAATAGAGGGCAAGATGATTGGATGGCATCACCAACTCAAAGGACATGAGTTTGCGCAAACTCAGAGAGATAGTGAAGGACAGGGAAGCCTGGTATGCTGCAGTCCATGCAGTAAAAAAGAGTCAGACATAACTGAGCGATTGAACAAGTCTTAATGGATAAGTCTAAAGTGACTTTTTCACACTTTTTATACCCCCAGTTAAAACCATTAGAACTCATTAGCACCCAAGGCAAAGAACAGTTAATAAAATAATAAATAAATAACTTTGCTTCTATTTCTATTGAAAATGCCAATTATTGACTTAAATTATGCTTTTTTACATACTACAGTAGGCAAAAAGCATTGTTTGAGCCTTGGTCCCTAGTCTGACCTCAGTAAAATTTCACCTAACTCTTCTCATGTTCAAAGAACTAAGTTAAAAGCTAAAGGGTGGAATTTGCATGTAGATGGAAACTCACATCCTACTATTTACTTGAGAAACTAGTGATTTTGATAAAGTTTTATTATCTAATCTATCTTGCTGCTGCTGCTGCTAAGTGACTTCAGTTGTGTCCGACTCTGTGCGACCCCATCTCTGGGATTCTCCAGGCAAGAACCCTGGCGTGGGTTGCCATTTCCCTCTCCAATGCATAAAAGTGAAAAGTGAAAGTGAAGTCACTCAGTCGTGTCTGACTCTTCATGACCCCATGGACTACATCCTACCAGGCTCCTCCATCCATGGGATTTTCCAGGCAAGAGTACTGGAGTGGGGTGCCATTGCCATTGCCTTCTCCCTAATCTGTCTTAATCTAATGTTTATCTTTAATTAGACAAGTGAGAACCATTTGCTAGTGCCTAAATGCAGAATTTGAACAGAAGCAGATACTGAACTTATATTGGTTCCTCTCCTTTTCTCTTTACACTCCCTAGCTATTTAGTCCTAAGAAACAGTGATTTATCCAGCATAGTCTCCTATATCAGAACTAAGCAATGCTTAGTCACTTAGTTGTATCCGACTCTTTTGGGACCCCATGGACTGTAGCCTGCCAGACTCCTCTGTCTATGGGATTTTCCAGGCAAGAATACTGGAGTGGGTTGCCATTTCCTACACAAGGGGATCTTCCCAACCCAAGGATGGAACCTGTGCCCTCTGTGTCTCCTGCAGTGGCAGGCAAATTCTTTACCACTGAGCCACATGGGAAGCCCTATATCAGAACTTGGAGGCACCACACAATCATGGAATTAATATATAGCATCCCAACTTTTAGTTAGTACTCCTACTACAAAAAATTTTAATTATACAAAGGCTGTCATTACCTTGCAATTCCAGTCTTCCCATTGTCCCCACCTCACTTGGGGAGGCTCAAGAGGAAGATACTATCCTTGGGCTGGATTCCTTCTGGATTCTGCTTGATGCTCTATCCAGAGGCACTCCCAGATTTCTTATCTCTCTGGGGGACTCATCCATGGGCTTCTAAATCAAGCCTTTTTAAAACCCGTTGGCAGATTTTCTATCTGGGACAATTTTTCAGTTATTTGCTTAACTTTCCATTTCTTAAGAAATCCAAACCTTAACAAAGATTAAGGACCACACTTTGGTTTCTTTATCTCTGCATTATCATTTTTCCTGCCTTTATTTTCTTTCCTGGAAACAATGACTGCTGTTCTCCATGTTCCCAAAGATTCCCTCTCCTCTGAACATCTCTAGGATTGAACACTACACCCCCACCATGGAACTTTCTGTAGCCTAACCCCCTAAACAGTGGACACAACACCAAACCATCAGTCTGCCACTTCAGGCCAACCTACATGCATACTGGAGACATCCCGACAAGCACGCCCTAAATGTCCTCCTGGTGTGAGTCCTTGAGGCCAAAGTCCTAGCTTACACAATTCAGCCTTTTCTAAGTGGAACATCCCCAGCAAAGGGCCTCCCAACCCACACAATCTGGATTCTTACAACGACCCTCCTTTCCACCTATGCTCTTACTGATATCCTCTGTCCTCCTTTTGAGCAGATATCCAGCCCATCTTCCTGGCTCAGCCTGACAATTAGATTGAGTCTTCTTTAGCCACACTTTCTGGGTAATGTCTGTCTTGTTTCTCCTGATAACTTGGGACTTTCCTAGGTCAGTGCCACTTTCTAGGCCCCGTAGGTTTCTCCCTAACATAGCAAATGAAACAGAGTAAGAAAATAAAATAAAATAAAATAGAGGATTCTGAATTTACAAGAGAACAGTTGGGGTTCTCATATCTAGTATAGTCAGGATTAGGTAACTGGTTGGTTCATTAAATCTTGGTAGGAGCAGAAGTCCTTACCACAACAGACAGCAGCCTTCTAGCTGCCAGAAGGTGGAAGATAGCATCCTATACAGAGCGAGTGGTGAGTGTCCGGGAAGCTAGTGGGTTTGCTAAGTGGAAGTCAGTTGCTTTGGCAACCTCTACTTCAATCCTCAGTTTCTTTATAACAACCAGCAAGATTTACCTTCTAGCCTAAAAAAAGAAGAGACAGGAAAGAACAACGTATGTTGAACGATCAGCTTAATCTGGTGCTATTTCCTGGTACGGGGAAGAGGCTTCTTCAGAAGCTCTGTCCCACTCACCCACGACCCAGAACACATTCTGAGAATTATCAGCAACCTCAGCTGAGGCTTTTCCCCAAATGCAGAAGATGTTAGCACAAACAATTTCAATTCAAATTTCAAAGTAGATGGAATGTGAATGATACAAATCATATCCTACTAGTATCTTGATAATAGCATTATATGATTGGACCAATTCACAGTGTTAATTGCAACCTGGTACATTATCCATTCAATATCTGAAATCTTGGAAGAGACCCTACACAGCACAGTCAGGAGGCTTTGAGAGGCTAAAGCCCTCTCAGTTGTTATTTCAATGGTGCCAGTCACAGCATGTTTAAACACTGCTGTTGCTTGCTGGGTGCCAATGTGGTTTCACTAGCAAGTGTGGGCAAGGATATTTTTTTAGAAATTGAAAACGGTTGCTGCCAAACTGTGAAACCAACTACTAAATCTATCTACTCCTTTAAAAAAATCCTCTATTCATGTTTAGTGAATCTGTGCAAAGATCCTTCTTGTCACAAACATACTTAATTCAAGAACCTTCCTAAGAAACTCCTGTGGGGAGCTTAAACTACAATCAAAACATTAAGTGATCTCTCCGCTCCCCTCCCATCATTCACTTCAAGCCCTGGCAAGTCAACAAGACGGCTTCTCAGGAGCACATCTAGATGAATTAGAGTCCCTAAGAGGACATAAGTAAAGGTGGACTTTCTGGGAACAACTGTCAACTGAAGGGCATTTATCACTGAAAATGTTTGCTTTGGGGATTTTAATATTTCACCAGAAGGAAAAAAAAAAAAGAGAGAGAGAGAAAGAGAGAGAGAAGAAAGGGAGTGAATTTAACATGCAGAAGGCCAAATCCACAAGTATTTGTGTGGCTGTAAATATTAAAAGTATACACAAATCATGTGCATGGATGCTCTACTCTCTCTTCCCACACCTAGCCCATAACTAGACTACTGATTTCTGGGAAGCTAGGACATTTCTGGGCTTCCCTGGTAGCTCAGCTGGGTGAAGAATCCACCTGCAATACAGGAGACCCCAGTTCGATTCCTGGGTCGGGAAGTACCCTGGAGAAAGGGTAGGCTACCCACTCCAGTGTTCTTGGGCTTCCCTGGGGGCTCAGACGGTAAAGAATCTGCCTGCAATGTGGGAGACCACTCCAGTATTCTTGCCTGAAGAATCCCCATTGACAGAGAAGCCTGGCGGGCTACATTCCATGGGGTCACAAAGAGTTAAAGTGGTCCTGCCTGGAGGGAGAGGAGTACTCTAATGACCTCCCAGTGATATTTTCCAAGTCTTTGATTGTACCAGGTTTGAAATATCTCACCTTCTGAAAAATAAGAGCCAATAGCAATTGATGTTTATTGAGTACTGTGGATTAACTCTTTGATTCACAATCACCCTGTGATACAGACATATTATTATTCTTGATTTACAGAGGAAGAAAGTGAGACACAGAAATGTTAAGTAACTTGTCACAAGCTATCCAGCTACAAAATTAATGGATGAGCCAGGATGTGAACTTACACAATTAGCTCCAAAGTCCATCTTTGTAAAAAAGAAAACAAACTTCTTAATGAAGAATAACACGCACACATACAGAACAGTGCTCAAAGTGTATGCTTGATGAATTTTCACAAAGCGAACACAGCCACATCATTTCCAGAAAGTTACCATTATTATGGCTCCATTCAGTCACTGCTCACTCCACCCCAACTGATTTCTAACACCATAGATTAGCAGAGCTTGTCCTTTAACCACTGTGTTGTTTATCCCTGAAGACAGTATTAGAAGACCATATCCTTGTAACCAAGAGAAGCAAACACATACAGCAAGAGAAACAGCTATTAATGATCTCAAATCCATCAGTAATAAAAATGGACAGTTCATAGACAGAGTTGCTCATTCTTTCAGTACATATTTATTGAGCACCTACTATATGGCAACCACTGTGCTAAGCACTGGGTGGCCAACTCTGATCAAAATAGACAGGGTTTCGGCCTCATACAATATCTACTTCTTGATCCAGCTCATTCATCAATAGGTGGCTCAGAGTGGAGGAGCCTTACTCAGCAGTCTTGGAGGTGGCCAACAGGCTTGCTGGCAGTGCCAAGGGTAGTGCCAGCACCCCAGAGAAGAGTTGCCCCTGACTTTGGCCCCTGTAATTTTAGCAGAATGCCCTTCGAGCTTCCTGGAATTTTGGAAAGGTGACAATTGGAGCTCATTGCATGAGTTCCCGCTAAAAATAACTTTATAAACAATTTCTAAATACTGTCTTTATAAGCAAAAACTTAAGAAAAGTCCACAGGCTTAATGTTACCAGAGAGATTACAACATGAGAAGGGAGATGTGGGAATACTGTGTGGATGAGGCAAAAAAAAAAAAAAAAAAGGCCACCAGGGAACTCCACCCCAGCTGATGAGGAATGATTGCTCTCTGCCGACAGGCAACTGAGCAACTCGCTAATATTTTCCAACACAACAAAGAGGCTGATGCAACACACTAAAGAGTCCAGGGATATTTCCGACAAACATATTCTAAACCAAAACAACAACAACAACAGCTTCTATATGCTGCTAAGAGTTGAGATGCTTCAGTCAGTGTGACCTCGGCATATCCTAACTGTGCCTGGCCTCAGTTCAGCAACTGTTCTCTGGCTCAGGGAGACTGTATATGCAATTCAAGTCTTAAACACACTCAAGTCTTGCTTTTTCCAAAGCCCTCTTGATCTTCCCCTTGAAATGCATAGGCTAACATGACCCTCGGGAATTGTGCAAACCTACCAGCACACCACGAGGTCAGCTGTTTAGATATTGCTGGGTTTTCTTAATGCTGAGAAAATAGCATGGGAGCCTCGCAGGAACAGTGGCATCACTGTGTTTTTCTTATCCAGTCTCAGTTCTCACACTAGCTGGAGCTCTTGCGTCTACTGTACAATGAAAACATACTGTGGGAACAACTGAAATCGCATCTCAGGGGAGGGGAAGGGATGCGTTATCTCCTGTTACCCAAGTCCGTGCTGTCCAACCAGTCTCACCCATCCTCATGTCAAATCACATAGCTAATGGAGCATGACTGGCCCTGAGGGCCCCACTCTATTTATTGTCCACAGTGAATGCAAGTAAGCAGTAAACAGGACTTCCAACCACAGAAAGTTATTGGGGTTGTACAGAGCGCTCGCAGGGAAATCCAAGTCCGCAGAGGGCAGCTGGTATGCAGTGAACTGGAAGAGTGGCCCCAGGTTCTTTCCTACAAATGAGCGGTTGGGAGACTCCCAAGAGCTTTGCAGTGCCAACAAGGAGCAGTCAGGCTTAAGCAAGAAACTCTACATGGCTCAGGAAGTTCTAACCTGATGGAAAGTCTGAACAAGAGAAAAGCCATCCTTTCAAAAAGAAAAGGTTTGGACATAAAAATCCTTACTCCCAAATTTTCCTTGCATGGGGACCCTAGCTTGAATACAGTGGGACCTGGCAATATTCCCACTCGGGTCTCACACCTTCCACAAACCATAGTGTGAAAACTGATGTTTCATTTTAGACTATATGAAGCACACTGGAAGTTACTTTGTAAAAAGCAAAAGTCTGTGCAATGATCTGTTCCCTGGGTCCCTTGCACTAACAGCCAGTTAAGTTCCTGGAGCCAGTAAATGATCATTTCTGCTCCTGTGGCTGAGGGACAGAACTGCAAGGCATATTCTCTTGGTTTTCTCTTCCTATGGCCAAGGTCTCTCTGCCCTGTACCTTGTTCTTTTTCTCAAGGGATTGGAGTTATATTCTTTCAGCCATTTGTTCATTTATCCACTCAGCATATATTTACTGAATACTTAGTATGTGTCAGGCACGATTTTAGGTACTGAGGATACGGTAATACAAAAGGCAGCCACTCCCTTCATGGAGCCTACATTCTAATAAAATAGAAAGGTGAAAGACAAACAAATGAGCAGATGCATCATTTAATATCAGGCAGCAATAAGCAACACAGAGAAGAATAAATCAAGCTAAAGAGATGGAAAGTCATTATAGTTAGGGTAGTCAAAGAAAGCCCATCTCAGCAAATGGCATTTGAGCCAAGACTTAATGATATGTGAAAGCCATATGGACACCGAGGAGAAAAATTTGTTCAGGGATAGACTGGTAGTAGAAATAGAAAGTGCAAAAGCTGGAAGGTGGCAACATGCTTGGCATGCAGGAGGAACAGCAAGTGGATTAGTGTGATTGGACTATAAGAAGCAAGGGGAAAATAATAAAAGGTGGTATCCGAAAGGAAGATAAGTGCCTTATCATGTAAGAACTTTGCATTTCATTCTAGGGGGATGGGAGATTGTTTGAACACAGATGAGATATGATCTTTATTGCTAAACTTTGTGAGTCTCAGTGGCCCCACTCAATCACAGAGTAGGACTGAGAACCAAAGTTCATGCTGGAGAATAGACAGCCAATAAGATGTAGGAAAAGACATAACGGCTACAGCAATTCCAACGGGTCAAGGCTCAGATGTGACAGCAAGACCAGGAGGATTCTTTAATACAATTTCCTATCCTCTGTCCCTTCTCTTTGGGAGGGATTGCTGCTGTTGGGATATGAAGAGATGTTGGGAAAACACCCTCATCCTTTAAGAGTCAACTTAAACACTATCTCTTCTGTGAAGGACAGACTGTGTTTCTCTTAACATGGATCACACTGAAATATAAAGAGGTGATCATGGATAAGAATAAGCAATCTAGACTTAGGGAGTAATAGGCTAATTTCAGTGTACACTGTTCTTGCTTGTTGAGGTGGCAAAGATACCACACACCGGTGGTGGAAAAGGTACATCACTCTGAAGAGAGTACATGCTTCTATGTCATTCAACAGGGAGTAAGCAACTCCTGGGATAAGAAGCGGCAGACCCAAGGAGAAAAGGATTTCTTAGGGACTGAGGAAACTGGGCTAGACTCTCAAGCACAGACAGGTTTAACCTAGTTCCACTAGATAGGACCAAGCTGACACCCGCCATTGGGGTTAGTCAGGGAGTTGACCCAGGGAGAAAATGTGCACCTGGGTTTGTGTACCAGTTCTGTCCCTGTTTAGAGTGAAATTAGTGGAAGGAATAAAGTTTCTGCTCTTAAGAGGTGAGGACTGCAGGGAGGGTTGCTCTATCAATGAGCAGGCACAGAGAAAACAGAAGTGAAGTGAAGTTGCTCAGTTGTGTCTGACTCTTTGTGACCCCATGGACTGTAGCCTACCAGGATCTTCCATCCATAGGATTTTCCAGGCAAGAATGCTGGAGTAGGTTGCCATTTCCTTCTCCAGATCTTCCTGACCCAGGGATTGAACCCAGGTCTCCCACACTGTAGGCAGATGCTTTACTGTCTGAGCCACCAGGGAAACTGGCTATTTTGTATCCCAGTTTCCTTGGTGGCTCAGTGAAGGGCTATTTGTTTCAGGGTTGGTTGTTTGGCAACAGCAACAACAGAGCACAGAATGTGGCCCATTTCTTGGATACATAGCTCCAATCCAACATCCACAAATTTCTTCTATGTATCAAAACTAAGTTCTAGATTTATTAGAAAGACATGAGAGCATTCCACAGGATGTAATCCTTTTGAAACAACAAATACTCTGGAGATACTTGGGGCATTTTAGGGGAAAGAAAATGCTGGGGAAGGCTGGACTTCCCACTTTGGTGGACAAATGGAAGTTTAGGGTTGTGCAGTGTTAGGCCACTGATGTAATATTAGCAGCACCTAACACCAGCAAGGCTGGTTTAAGTTTTGGCTGCTTTGCCTTGTTCCTCGAGAACAGAGAAGCCACATTATCCACCATTTCTCTCCTGCAGTAAGCAAGGTGACTGGCATGTAGGAGATGTTCGGCAGATGTACAATGAGCAAATAGATGAACGAATGAATGATGAAGTGGAATTGAGATGGCAGGCACTGGTGGGGAGGGGTGGAGGAGAAAGCCAGGCAGAATTCACCATATGGGAAGGCATGTGTTTAGGCCAAATAGTTGTGTGCTTTCCAATACCTTTAGCTCTATACAGGCAGATGCTTCACATGTAAAATCATATGCCAACCTTGATCTTCCAAGATAGGTCTTTCTACATTATCAATAAAGGAAGTGCTTGCCAACCTGTTCCACCACTACAGAAACACGATGGACAGTCACACACCAAAGAATGTAGGGTTTCTTTGCATAAGTATGTTAAATAAAGGAGCTACCTGCATTATAGAGTCTTCACTCAGGAAGAGGACAGCAATCATAGCCTAACATATGTGATCCACTGCAATGTCCAAATTGAGGTTAAAACCTAAGAAGCTGCTTGTATAAAATCAGAGTTGTTAAAATTCCAGAAAAGCAACTAAATTCTGAACTTTCCACTGATTCCATCCAGCAGCTAAAAAGATCATAATTACTATTTTGATAACTGGTGGGAGCACTGAATTTTTATTTAAGAGACATGAGTTTGAGTCCTGACTCTACCATCATTTGATTGTATGAAACTGGCCAAGTCATTTACCACTCAGAAATTCAGTATCCCCTTCTGTAAAAGGGAGATAATAATAGTCAGATTACGGTGTGACTATAGACATTAAATAAATGATGTATGTGAAATAACCTTGTGATGTATTGAACATCACATGAAAATAAGTCATTTTGTAATGTTTTTGTTACTACAATTATAGAAGTATAATAATGTATTATACTTATGTACAACTTATTTACTTAATTTTTGTTACTGAAGAATGTAGCCAAGGAGAAACATTGAACTTTACACAGGTATGTGTATTCTAGTCAACATATTATAAGATAGTTCTTGAGGTGTTTTCTTTAAATGTCACTAATCAAAGTTATGGCAAATGAAGAGGTCCCTGGGGGAAACATGAAAACTACAAGAGTGAAGAGTAGTTTTATAATTTATTACCTTCCACATTTTGTTTTCCAAATCCACCTCAAAATGTTTTCTCCTTTGGTCATTCAGACTTTGTAAAATATGGCCAGAATGAAAGACCCTTCCAGGCATGACAAGGTCAGAAACTATAAATATAAAGATGGATAGAGTTGATGACATAAAAATTCCAAATGTTAACAGAGCAAGAAACCAAGCAATGAAATCAAAACAGTTGAAAAATTAAATACTGGGGTAAAAAGCAACATATGGAAAAGAGAAAGTAAATTCCTGAATTTATAAAAAATTTTAATTAAAGAATTTTAACAATACAATGGAGATAATGGTCAAATAGCAAAGAAAGATAATTCATAAGAGAAGAAACACAATTGACCAATAAGCAAGAATGCCTAATTTGCCTAGTAATTAAAGGAGTGCAAACTAAAACAAGATGCTATTTTTCACTTATCAGATGGGCAAAGGTTTAAAAGAATGCTAATGCTCATTGCTGGTTAGGGTGTAGGAAGTGGGCACACTCATTAATTGTTGGTGGGAATTAATTTTGGTACAACCTTTCTAGAAGGCAATTTGGCAAGGCCTATAAAAATCTAAAATATGCAAACTCTTTGACCCAACTCTTTCACATCAAGAAATCATGAGACAAACATACAAGATGTCTGTACAAAGTTATCATTCATGGAGTTATTACAGAAAATTGGAAGCAACTTAAATATCCAGGGGATTATTTTTCATAAATAATGGAACATAGGTACAGCAGAATATCAAAAACAGTGATGTTGACCCAGTCATTGACATGAAAAAATGTCCATAATTAATAGATGAAACATATTACAAAACAGTAAAAACTATCCATCAGGTTACTGCCAATGGGTAGGATTATGGGTGATACTTATTTTCTATAACTTTCTCAATTGCTCTATTCATGTTTTTATATATCAAGCATGTAATAACTACTTTTTCATTAAAAGAGATAAAATCTACTTCCGAAATATCTTTTTTAAGTAAGATAGCTATTCTCACAATACTTGTTTTCGGGCTTCCCTGGTAGTTCAGCTTGTAAAGAATCCACCTGCAATTCAGGAGATCTATTCTCACAATACTCATTTTGCATCACAATATTCTAAGTATAACTTTCTTTTTCTTAGTAGGTTTCAAATGAGATATATTTGAGACAATGCAATATGCTCCCAGTGAAGTGAAGTGAAGTGAAAGTCGCTTAGTCGTGTCTGACTCTTTGCAAACCCATGGACTATTACAGTTCATGGAATTCTCCAGGCCAGAATACTGCAGTGGGTAGCCTTTGTCTTCTCCCCAGGGGATCTTCCCAACCCACGGATCAAACCCGGGTCTCCCACATTGCAGGCAGATTCTTTACCAGCTGAGCCACAAGGGAAGCCCGAGAATACTGGAGTGGGCAGCCTATCCCTTCTCCAGCAGATCTTCCCAATCCAGAAATCAAACCGGGGTCTCCTGCATTGCAGTACCCTCAGATAGAACTTAATTTGTTTTCATCCTCACAATCCCATATGCTGACATGAAAGCTAAAGTAAAGAATCATCCTCCTTCCCCAACCTTTCTCTAGGAATTTTTGGTCGCTTTCCTACTTTTCTACTGCTAAGACAAATCACAGCTCCAAATCAAAGAACCCAACTATATGGAATGTGTTTTTCACACAAGTCTGCTGGTCCCTTCTCTGCCTTCTGCCTGCCTATCTCCAAGGTGACCACAGGCTCAGGTTTGGAGTTACTCAAAAACAGCAGTATAGTTCCTCTTGGAAAAGCAGTCAGGTCAGTGGAAAATGTACTCAGGATGAAAGAGATTAGCTCATATAGCAAACAGAGCATACCATTTAAGCATTCAGGTTCTAAAATAAGACTACACAGACTTAAATTCTGACTTACTAGCTTTGTAACTTTGGCAAATTAATCTAAGCCTTCGTTTCCCCATCTATAAAATGAGCACATGAATCTCTTCTTCATAGGATTATTATGAAACTAAAAAGAGAAAGCACAACCAAAATACTTGGTGCCTGACATGTAGTTAACACTCAGGAATGCTAGTCATTAAAATTATCATTTGTCTTAAATATCTGTTGTTCTGCAATTATTCTAGTTCCGTATTATTCCAGTTTCAGGGAGAGGCTTAGCTGAGTCCTCTGGCTCTGGGTCTCTCACAAGACTGCAGTCAAGGTGTCAATTGAAACTACAGTCATCTCATAGGTAAATGGGGGAAGGATCCACTTTTCCTGAATTGGCAGGATTCAGTTCCTCATGGGCTACTGGGCTTAAGGCTTCAGTTTCTCTGTGAGGTGGGTCTTCAGTTGTCAGAATATGGCAGCTTGCTTCATCAGAATGAGCAGGTCCGAGAGAAGATGGAGTGACAGCATGAAGGACTGTCACAGTTTCTGATTACTCAATCTTGGATGTGACTGCCTTTCTCTTTTGCCACATTCAGTCCCTTAGAAATAAGTTACTGGGCTCACCCTACACACAAAGGGAAGTGATTTCACAGGGGAGTAAATAACAAGGAGACAGAGATCAATTAGGGTCATTTCAGAAAATGCCTACCACATCACTGTACAAGCTTTTCCAAGAAAATACTAACTTCTGAGATCTACATTGTATGACTTCTGTAAACATCTGGAAACCCAGACAAATTGCAAAGTGTCCAACCTGAGTAAATGGATCAAACATAGAACAATTATCTATGTTTATATGATGATGTGGTAGTTCAAAGACAGTTCCCACCATGAAGGAAAGATGGGTGCTATAGAGGTCCTCTTTGGTGTTTTTGTTACAAAAACAACGGGAACGTTGTTTGTTTGTTTGTTTTCCAAATATAACCGAACTCTCCACCCTCTAAGATACTCTATAACCAATTTTTAAAGATATTAGATACTACCTCAGCAATTGGGATCATTTTCTTCCTAGTGCAAAAAAATGGTGGTCCCACATTCAGGATCCACTTAAATCACAGTCTGCCTCTTTCTGTCTTCTGGTTCCTAATGGTTCTAGGGCTTTTTTAATCTTCATAATATGCCCCAGGTTTGGCGTACTCCCATTTTCTTCAGTCCTCAAAGCACCAAAATGATTTTCTGTTATTTGATTCAAAGAGCAATTTAGTTCTCTTTGAGTCTTTTGATTCTCTCTCCAGATTATGTTTGGAAAGATTATATTTGATTCTCTTTCTAGAAAAAAGTCCACAACATTTTTTTAAAAAAGCAATTCTCTCCCTGAAAAGAATTCCATCTTCTGAATAAAGCAGCCAGTTTTTAAAACTGTGTAATGTTCTTTCTCACTACACAAATTATATTTCATTATTAAATTAATATTCAAAGGTTATCAACTGACTTTACCACAGAAACTCTGAAGGCCAGAAGGGAGTGTCATGATACCTTTAAAGTGATTAAAAAAAACTACAAACAAAAATACTCTACCTGGTAAGGCTTTCATTCAGATTCAGTTCAGATTAGATAGATCAAAAGTTTTACAAATAAACAAAAGCTAAAAAAGTTCAACACCACAAAGCCAGCTTTACAAGAAATGCTGAAATAATTTCTCTACATGAAAAAGAAAAAGTCACAACTAGAATCATGAAAATTACAGAAAGAAGCAGTTCATTGGTAAAGGCAAACATATATGAAAGGTAATAAATCAGCCATACACAAAGTTAGTAGGAATACTAAAGACAAAAGTAGTAAAGTCACCTATATCTTCAATAAGTAGTTAAGGGATACATAAAACAAGGATGTAAAATATGATGTGAAGACTAGTAATCTTGAGAGGAGAGGAGTAAAAATGCAGCGTTGTTAAAATGTGTTCAAAATTTAAAAATCAGCAACTTAAAATAGTCTCTCCTACTCTTTTTCTCTCTATATATATGTATATATATCTCCATATATATATAGGGATTACTATTTTTAAAATGTCACGGTAACCAAAAGCCAAAAATCTCTGATACATCAAAAAAAGAGAAAGAAATTCAAGCATAACACTAAAGACAGCTATTAAATCACAATGGAAGAGAAGAAAAGAGGAAGAAAGAAACAAAAAAGAATTATAAATAAACCTAAAAGCAATTTACAAAATATCAATAAGTTTATACCTATTAATACTTTCTTAAATAAACTAAATTCTTCAAACAAAAGAAACAGAATGACTGAATGGAAATTAAAAAAAGACCCATATCAATTCATTTCAGTTCAGTTCAGTCACTCAGTCGTGTCCGACTCTTTGCAACCCCATGGACTGCAGCACACCAGGGCTCCCTGTCCATCACCAACTCTTAGAGTTTACTCAAACCCAAGTCCATCGAGTTCAAGATGCCATCCAACCATCTCATCTTCTTTCGTCCCCTTCTCCTCCTGCCTTCAATCTTTCCCAGCATCAAGGTCTTTTCAAACGAGTCAGTTCTTCGCATCAGGTGGTCAAAGTATTGGAGTTTCAGCTTCAGCATCAGTCATTCCAATGAATATTCAGGACTGATTTCCTTTAGGACCCATACAGGGCTGTCTATAAGAGACTTGCTTCAGATCTAAAGACACACACGCAGACTAAAAGTGAGGGGATGGAAAAAGTTATTCCATATGAATGGAGTTCAAAAGAAAGGCAGGGTAGCAATACTTAGAGCAGACAAAACAGATTTTAAGACAAAGACTATAACAACAGGCAAAGAACATTACATGTCAATAAAGGGATCAATTCAAGAAGATGTAGCACTTGAATTGTGTGTGCGTGTGTATACACACACACCAAACATAGGAACAAATATGTAAGGCAAATATTAACAGACATAAAGGGAGAAATTAACACAATAATAGTAGGAGACATCAACACCTCACTTACATCAATAGACAGACCATCCAGACAGAAAATCAATCAGGAAACCCTGGTCTTAAATGACATATTAGACCAAATATACTTAATACATATGTATAGCACATTACATCCAAAAGCAGCAGAATACACATTCTTTTGAAATGGAATATTCTCCAGGATAAATCATACTGTAGGCCAGAAAACAAGTCTCAGCAAATTTAAGAAAATTGAAATAAAATCAGCCTTGTTTTTTCTTGCCACAATGCTATGAAGTTAGAAATCAAAAGGGGAAAAGGTGCAAAAAGACATGGAGGTTAAACAATCTTCTGTTAAAATCCAATGGATCACTGAAGGATTTTTGTTTAATCTGGAGACATGAAAATGAAAACACAACTCAAAATCTACAGGATGAAGCAAAAGCAGTTCTAAGAGGAAAGTTCATAACAATATAAGCCTACTTCAAGAAATAAGGAAAATCGCAAACAAACAAATTTACATTTTTCTAAAATTTAAATTTTTCTAAAGAAAAAAGAAAAGAAATACTAAAGTTAATAGAAGAAAAGAAATCATAAAGATTAAAGCAAAAATAAATTAGAGACTTAAAAATTATCAAAAGGATCAATGAAACTAAAAGCTGATTCCGTAAAAACATTTTTAAAAACATAGATAAACCTTTAGCCAGTCTCATCAAGAAAAGAAAAGGCCCAAATCAGTAAATTCAGAAATAAAAAAATGGGAAGTTACAACTAACCCCACAGAAATACAAAGGATCATACGAGATTATTATGAATAACATATTCCAATAAAATGGGCAACCTAGAAGAAATGAACACATTCTTTGGAAATGTACCATCTCCCAAGACTGAACCAGAAAGAAATAGAAAATATGAACAGAGCAATTACCAGTAATGAAACTGAATCAGTAGTTTAAAAACTCTCAAAAAACAAAAGTCCAGGGCCAGTTGGTTTCACAAGTGAATTCTATCAAACATTTAGAAAAGAGTTAACACCTGTCCTTCTCAAACTATTTCCAAAAATCACAGAGGTAAGAATGCTTCTAAACTCTTTCTGTTAAGACCAGCAGCAATCTGACATAAAAACCAAAGATATTAGGAAAAATAAAATTACAGACCAATAACACTACTGATGAACAAAGATATAAAAATTCTCAACAAAATATTAGCAAACCAAATTCAACAATACATTAAAAGAATCATATACCATAATCAAGTGGGATTTATTCCAGTGATGCAAGGAAGGTTAAACATTCACAAATCAATCAATGTCATACATCACATTAACAAACTGAGGAATAAAAATTTTATGATCATCCCAATATAAGCAGAAAAAATCTTTTGACAAAATTTGACATCCATTTATGATAAAAACTCTCCAGAAAATGGGTATAGAGGGAACATATCTCAACATAATAAAGGCCATATATGATAAATCTACAGCTCATTCTAATACAGCTTAATAACATCACACACAATGGTGAAAAGCTGAAAGCATTTCTTCTAACATCAGGAATGAGACAAAGATACCCACAGCACAGTATTGGAAGTTCCAGTCACAACAATCACACAAGAAAAAGAAATAAAAGGAATCCAAATTGGAAAGGAAAAAGTAAAACTGTCACTGTCTGCATGTGACATGATACTATATAATATCCTCAAGACAACACCAAAAAACTACTAGAGTTCATCAATGAATTAGGTAAAGTCACAGAATACAAAATTAATATACAGAAATATGTTGGCATTTCTATACACTCATGATGAGCTATTAGAAAGAGAAGTTAAGAAATTAATCCCATTTACCATGGCATGAAAAAGAATAAAACATCTAGGAATAAATCTAAGGAAGTAATTTTAAAAACTGCACCCAGAAAATGATAAGACACTAATGGAAGAAACTGAGGATGACACAAACACTTGGGAAATTTACCATATTCATGGATTGGAAGAATTAATATTGTTTAAATGACCATGCTGCCCAATGAAATCTACAGATTCAATGCAATCCTATCAAAATAAAATTGACATTTTTCACAGAGCAAGAACAAATAATTCCTTTAAAATTTGCATGGAAAAACAAAAGACCCTGTGAATAGTCAAAGTAATCTTGACAAAAAGGAACAGACCTGGAGGGATCATGCTCCATGCTTCAGACTGTACTACTAAGCTACAGGAACCAAAATAGGTATGGTTACTGGCACAAAAGTGACATATAGATTAATGGGACAGAACAGAAAGTCCAGAAAAAAACCCATGCACTTATTTATAGTCAATTAATTTATGCCAAAGGAGGCAAAAGTATACAACAGGGAAAAGACAGTCTCTTCAGTAAGCGGTGCTAGAAAAGCTAGACAGCTACATATAATAGAATAAAATTAGAACATTTTCTAAGACCATATAAAAAATAAATTCAAAATAAAGACTTAAATATCATATCTGACTGTTTGCAACCCCATGAACTATAGCCTACTAGGCTCTTGAAACCATAAAACTCTTAGAGGAAAACACAGGCAGAATACTTGACATATATTGTAACAATATTTTTTGAATCTCTTTCCTAAAGCAAAGAAAACAAAAGCAAAAATAAACAAATGGGATCTAATCAAATTTAAAAGTTTTACACAGCAAAAGAAACCTCTGACAAAACAGAAAGATGTCCTATTGAATTGGAGAAAATATTTGTGAATGATATGACTGATAAAGGGTTAATGTCCAAAATATATTAACAGCTTATACAATTGGATATAAAAAAAATTTTAAATGGGCAGAAGATCAGGCACATGAAAAGATGATTCATGATGTTGAGCATCAGAGAAATACAAATCAGTACTACAATGAGAATCACCTCACATCTGTCAGAATGACTATCATAAAAATGATCACAATAAATATTAACAAGACTATAGAGACTGAGAATGTGCAGAAAAGGGAACCCTTATACACTGTTGATGGGAATGTAAATTGGTACAGTAGGAAAAACAGTATGGAGGTTTCTCAAAAAAAACTAAAAATAGAACTACCATATGATCCAGCAATTCCACTCCTGGGTATATATTTGAAGAAAACAAAAACACTAATTTGAAAAGATATATGCACCCGAATGTTCAAAGCAGTATTATTTACAATGGCCAAGACTGAATCAACCTAAATGCCCATCAACAGGTGAGCAGATAAAGAAGAGGTGATGTGTATATACATGTGTGTGTGTAAGTAAATAACATTAGTTGCTCAGTTGTGTCCGACTCTTTGTGATCCCATGGACTGTAGCCCTCCAGGCTCCCCTGTCCATGGAACTCTCCAGGCAAGAACACTGGAGTGGGTAACCACTCCTCCAGGGGATCTTCCCAACCCAGGGATCAAACCCGGATCTCCTGCATTGCAGGCAGATTCTTTACCATCTGAGCCACCAAGGAATGTATATATATATTAATATACATATACAAATACACACACACAATGGCAAACTCTTGACCATAAAACAGAATGAAATTTTACTATTTGCAACAACATGGGTGGGCCTGGAGGGTACTATGCTTAGTGAAATAAGTCAGACAGAGAAAGACAAATACAGTATGTTATCACTTATATGTGGAATCTACAAATAAAACAAATTAATATAATAAAATAGAAACAGACTCACCGATATAGAGAACTAGCAGTTATCAAATGCAGAGAGGGTAGGAAAGAGGCAAAACAGGGGTAGATACAAATTACTACTACTATTACAAATTAATAGATATAAACTTCTCTGTATAAAATAAATGAGCTACAAGGATATACTTTACAGTGCAGGCAACATAGTCAATATTTTAGAATCTGTACAACTTTAGAATTCTATGGCTTTCAAGAATAGGCAAAACAACCCCATGGAGATGAAAAGAAGAATAAATGTTACCATAGGCTGGGGAGGTTGGGTAGGAACTTTCTGGGGTGCTAAAAATGTTTTCTATCTTAATCCAGTGATGGCCGGGCTTCCCTTGTAGCTCAGTTGGTAAAGAATCTGCCTGCAGTGCTGGAGACCCAGGTTTGATTCCTGGGTCTGAAAGATCCCCTGGAGAAGGAAATGGCAACCCACTCCAGTATTCTTGCCTGGAGAATCCCATGGACAGAGGAGCCCGGCAGGCTACAGTCCATGGGGTCGCAAGTGTCGGACACAATTTAGCGACTAAACCACCACCATGACCAGCAGTGATGGCCACATGGGTATAAAAGTATGTAAAAAGTCTTTGAGATGTACATTGTAAGTGCCTGCCATTTACAATATAGAAATTATATCTCAATATGGGCTGAAAATCAAAAAAATATGGAAAATGCTTTTCAAAATTGAACATAATCTTTCTAGTTAGTCAGAATCTCCCACTCTACTTCCATGGTAGTGGTTTAGTTGCTAAGTCATATCTGACTCTTTGAGACCCCATGACGGTAACCTACCAGACTCCTCTGTTCATGGGATTTCCCAGGCAAGAGTACAGACTGGGTTACCATTTCCTTCTCCAAGGAATCTTCCTGAACCAGGGATCAAACCTACAGTTCTTACATTGCAGGTGGTCTCCTGCATTATAGGTGGATTCTTTACCAACTGAGCCACCAAGGAAGCCCTACTTTCATAGAACCCTCCAAAAAACTTCAACATTCCACCATGTCCTGTTTAGATAGTATATCCCCGCCCCCCCCCGCCATCCCTCAAAAATCACTTATTCATCTGTTATTTGTGGAGCATTCACTATGTCCTCCAAAGAGCAGAATTGTCTTTGTGGAGCCACAGATGGGAAAACAACCAGTTTATCCCTAGAGTGCACCTGCCCCATGACAGACTAGTAGCCTGGGCTTCTGAGTGAAACAGAGAAGGAGAGTCAACTCTCAGTCATATATACAAGTGTCTGGTTGAACTAGAAATTCAGGGGAAGGCATCTCACCTACAGACAGTTGAGTGAGTGTGGAGATGGGAGCACCTTGCCCCCATTTAATCTCCTGTTCTTTTTGTAATGAGCCTGTCTGACAGAAGATGTGGTGAAGCACTGGAAGAGGGGGGTTCATCTTGACAAATGAAAGGTTGCCAAACCACCTTCAAAGGTGTTGAGACAATTCAATAGGAATCACTTCTTCCCTTCAGAGTACAAAAGAACTGATGGCATCTAGGGTGGTTGTCTAGTAGAGGGTGGGGTCAGAGCCAGTGTTGTAGATACAGGGAGGAAGGTTAGTATGACAGGTTTTCCAAGCACATGGGAACATGGGGTGGGGAGGGCGCTTGGTAAGTTCCCAGAGTCTGCGCCAGCTGAGGGTTTCTGGTACCACTGTCTTCAAGGAAATTCTAAATACCTTCCAAGTTTCCTATTCTATGAAACAGAATTAGATCCATGCTTTGTTGCCAAAGGCACAATCAGCCTGTCATTGGTGTTCACCAAGGACTGTACATACAATATCCAAAGGAGCCAACAACCAAGTTTCTTTTTTCAGGAATTTTAGGCTTCAATGCAGAGAAGCAGTGTTATGTACAAAATTTGGGTGAATCCCACTGTATTGTTCCTTGTTCACTGTCTCATTTTCCTCAGCTTCTAAAGATGATGATATCTTCTCTTACTTCAAACATTTATAACCTTTCACCAAGAAATACCAAACTTTAAAAATATGTATTTTGGTCATTTTTTAACTATATATTTTTCTATTTAAGACTTTTAGGAGAAAACATACACACATTTCCATCAGCTTACAGTACAAACCCTTAAAAGAATGTATGCAGAATACCCTAGAGTTTGTTAAAAAGAAAGACAGAGAAATTATATTAAATACATATCAATTTTAAATAAACATTAATTCCTTTAAAATAGTAACTAGGAAGATACTTATTCCAACAAAAACTCCTCTTTGAAACTATCTCTAGAGCTACTTCATCAGTGGCCTGTAATACAGTGGTAGATAAAATAAGATCCATTGTTTTATAATTACAACTTTCTTCAGTTAAGAAAGATGTTGGCCCAACTTACAATCAAAACCAAAACCACCCTTAAAAAGAATGATTTTTAAAAATACCTACAATTCAAAAGTGTAATTTTTTTAGGTGTGGTAAGCAATGGTGGCATTACAAGAATGTGTGACAAGCCTCTCATGCAATGCTTTAATGGAGACAATAGTCATTTTTTAATAAGTTTTTTTGTGAAATATCTTTTAAAAAGAAAGGGAACTCCATGGTGGTCTAGGGTTCAATCTCTGGTCAGAGAACTAAGATTGCAGAAGCTGCACTGTGCAGTCAAAAAAAAGAAAATGAAACAGAAATCCACATAATTTTCAATCTCATTATGATGTCATCATAATTCTTTCATTTGAGTACACTCACACATTTGTACCATATATCATCACTTTTGAATAAGTCCTTATTTTTTAAAAGATAATTTGTAAATTTTTCCTATTAATAAGTTAATATAAATTAATTGAAGAGATCAGAAAACTCAGACAAGTATAAAGAAGAAAGTACAACCACTTATGGTCCCACCAATAAGATTAACTATTTTATAACAAGTTTTATATATTACCTTAAAAAGGCTAGAATGAAGTTGAGATGGCCCCGATGGTTGAGAAATAACATTCAGGAAAATTGTATTTATCTTGTAGAAATAGAATACTCGGAGAGAAAATCAAGTTACAGCATTTTGTCTGATCTCAAGTTATTTTGTCAGATCTCAAGTTACCAATGCCAGACATGTAAGTGCCTTTGGCATTAAGGATCCTTAGCATATCATCTGAGAAGTAGTGCCTTTCCTAGCTGAGAAAAGTCATGTCTCACAGAACAGAGGAAGTCAGGGGCTGTTTGTCTTTCCAGGCAAGTTGGCCTGAGTAAAACAGAAGAGGTGGTGTTATCAGCCTTGCCCTCTGAACTGTAGAATGGGGCCACTGAAAACTTCCATCCACTGCATGTGTTCATGCATGCTAAGTGGTCTCAGTCATGTCCAACTCTTTGCAACCCTATGGGCTGTAGCCTGCCAGGCTCCTTGTCCATGGGATTCTCCAGGCAATACTGGAGTGGGTTGTCCTACCTTCCTCCAGGGGATCTTCCCGACCCAGGGATGGAACCCATTCTTTTATGTCTCCTGCACTGGCAGGCAGGTTCTTTACCACTAGGGCCACCTGGGAAACCCTTTCAACCACTGTGTAGTGTAGTGTCAGCTGCTCAGTCGTGTCCAACTCTTTGCGATCCCATGGCCTGTAGCCCACCAGGCTCCTCTGTCTATGGGATTCTCCAGGCAAGAATACTGGAGTGGGTCACCATTTCCTTCTCCACAGGATCTTCCCAACCCAAGGATCAAACCCGAGCCTTCTGCATTGCAGGCAGATTCTTTACTATCTGAGCTACAGGGAAGTCCAACCACTAGCTATGGCCAAATCCTGCTGACACTCCAGAAAAAAAAAGAAAAGAAGAAACCTACTTGTCATAAGGGCACCAAAGTTCACCTGTGAAGGCCAAGGTAAAGAAGAAAGCATTCTTGACAAATACCTTCCAGGGTCCTGGAGTCCAAATCTATGTTTACTCACTAATGATATCACTTGTGAACCAACAAACTCTCATGCATCGCCCTGCAACTTCCTGCATGCCCTTGGCCATAGTGATGCTTCTTCACTGTGTCTCGGTCACTGAGTTGGGTGCTAACTCTATGGACCTGGAGCAAAAAAGGGACCATTCTGGGCTGGAGAAGCAAGTTCAGGAGATATTAGCATATAATATGGACTGAAGTAATAGACTGAAGTATATCCTCAAGGAAGAGCACATAGAGGGAGAAGAAGAAAAGACCAAGACAGAGATCTGAGGAATCCTTAAAGTCTGGCAGGACATGGTGACTGCCAGAATGTAGGGGACAAGGAACAGGGGCATGCACAATGTGGTACTTGAATTTTGAATGCATACTATGTAATCATCATTTGTTATCAAGTTCTCCTTTATATTGAGTATCTCAACATAAAGACTTTGTCCTGTTTATCTTTGGGCATTTCTTAGTACCCAGCAGGTGCTCAATTGATATCCACAGAAGAGAGAGAAGATGAAAGAGGAGAGAAAAGAAGGAGGAAATGGCAGAGACGGAATGGGAACTAGAAAGACTGGAAGGAGGAAAGCAAAGAGGTATTATTTCCACAGAGTCCACATTCACCTTGCCCATGATAAACTTAGAATGTTGGTGCCTAAACTAAATTCGGAACCAGAAGAGACAGAGCAAGAAGGCTGGATACAGAACATCTGAATGCATGTCCTGCAGAACATACTGTTGCAGAACTCAAGGCCAGCTCCCAGGAACAGACGAGTCTCCAGAACAAAAATGAGGAGCCCTGCTCCCACTCAGAAAGTACTGTAGTGTTTCTAGACCTATAAGAAAAAAATAATGTAACTTCAGCAAGGCTTCTTCAGTAGTTCCTTGGGCTGTTTAAAGACAAAGCAGTAAAATAGATCTTAGGAACTCAGTTGGCCCAATACACAGCACAAAAGACTTAGTAGCAGCCACATAATGTGTGTTTATAATAACCTGTTCACACTGGTGCACTGGCTTCCAGGAGATAAGACTGTGAGGTGGGAAAAGGAGTGGGCAGAGTGGCTCTGGTTCCCATGGCATTCATACTGCACCAGTGGTGGGGTCCCCACAATGATGCCAAATGGTAGTTCCCCAAATGACCATGGTCTGCATCTTTTAAACACGCCTGCTTATTTTCTCCCAATAAAAGATTCTCTCCATTTGACTTTGCAGGTCCTTGAAGCTAATAAATTATGAAATTGCTTGCCCAGAAAAATATTTTTTATGGAAAGAATCAATTGTAATCTAGAGGAAACACTCACTGTCTGAATTCCAACAAACCTGTTCCATGATATGGTTGAGTTCTTACACTCTGTGCAAAGCCAAGAGACATACCATGAATAGAAACAGTTCAAGGCCCTTGGTCCAGCACTCCTGCTCTGGACTGCAAATTCAGCCCTCTGATAGGAAGGTGGGGTGAGAGACGGGGAGGGTCAGAAAAATCTTTTTATCTGACCATACTTGGAACTTTTTGTTTAGTCTGGAGAAACCCAAGCGATGCAGTTCTTAAGATTCTGTACTTTTTCACTTGCTGTTTGTGTATGCTACATGCACCAAAGAAAGAAAATAACTGTCCAATTACAAAACACATTTCTAGAGCAATTTAAAATTGACTTGCTAAATAACGAATTACATCTTTTTCTGCTCTGATTGCTGTGGCCAAAACTTCCAACACTATGTTGAATAGTAATGGTGAGAGTGGGCAACCTTGTCTTGTTCCTGATTTCAGGGGAAATGCTTTCAATTTTTCACCATTGAGGGTGATACTTGCTGTGGGTTTGTCATATATAGCTTTTATTATGTTGAGGTATGTTCCTTCTATTCCTGCTTTCTGGAGAGTTTTAATCATAAATGAGTGTTGAATTTTGTCAAAGGCTTTCTCTGCATCTATTGAGATAACCATATGGTTTTTATCTTTCAATTTGTTACTGTGGTGTATTACATTAATTGATTTGTGGATATTAAAGAATCCTTGCATTCCTGGGATAAAGCCCACTTGGTCATGGTGTATGGTTTTTTTAATATGTTGTTGGATTCTGTTTGCTAGAATTTTGTTAAGGATTTTTGCATCTATGTTCATCAGTGATATTGGCCTGTAGTTTTCTTTTTTTGCGGCATCTTTGTCTGGTTTTGGAATTAGGGTGATGGTGGCCTCGTAGAATGAGTTTGGAAGTTTACCTTCATCTGCAATTTTCTGGAAGAGTTTGAGTAAGATAGGTGTTAGCTCTTCTCTAAATTTTTGGTAGAATTCAGCTGTGAAGCCATCTGGTCCTGGGCTTTTGTTTACTGGAAGATTTTTGATTACAGTTTCAATTTCCTTGCTTGTGATGGGTCTGTTAAAATCTTCTATTTCTTCCTGGTTCAGTTTTGGAAAGTTATACTTTTCTAAGAATTTGTCCATTTCATCCAAGTTGTCCATTTTATTGGCATAGAGCTGCTGGTAGTAGAATTAAAATGAATCCAGATAGGAAAAGAAGAAGTGAAACTCTCACTGTTTGCAGATGACATGATCCTCTACATAGAAAACCCTAAAGACTCTTCCAGAAAATTACTAGAGCTAATTAATGAATATAGTAAAGTTGCAGGATATAAAATTAACACACAGAAATGCCTTGCATTCCTATATACTAACAATGAAAAAACAGAAAGAGAAATTAAGGAAACAATACCATTCACCATTTCAACAAAAAGAATAAAATACTTAGGAGTATATCTACCTAAAGAAACAAAAGACCTATACATAGAAAACTATAAAACATTGATGAAAGAAATCAAAGAGGACACAAACAGATGGAGAAACATACCGTGTTCATGGATTGGAAGAATCAATATTGTCAAAATGGCTATTCTACTCAAAGCAATCTATAGATTCAATGCAATCCCTATCAAACTACCAACGGTATTTTTCACAGAACTAGAACAAATAATTTCACAATTTGTATGGAAATACAAAAAACCTCGAATAGCCAAAGTAATCTTGAGAAAGAAGAATGGAACTGGAGGAATCAACCTGCCTGACTTCAGACTATACTACAAAGCCACAGTCATCAAGACAGTATGGTACTGGCACAAAGACAGAAATATAGATCAATGGAACAGAATAGAAAGCCCAGAGATAAATCCACGAACCTATGGACACCTTATCTTTGACAAAGGAGGCAAGGATATACAATGGAAAAAAGACAACCTCTTTAACAAGTGGTGCTGGGAAAACTGGTCAACCACTTGTAAAAGAATGAAACTAGAACACTTTCTAACACCATACACAAAAATAAACTCAAAATGGACTAAAGATCTAAATGTAAGACCAGAAACTATAAAACTCCTAGAGGAGAACATAGGCAAAACACTCTATGACATAAATCACAGCAAGATCCTCTATGACCCACCTCCCAGAATATTGGAAATAAAAGCAAAACTAAACAAATGGGACCTAATGAAACTTAAAAGCTTTTGCACAACAAAGGAAACTATAAGCAAGGTGAAAAGACAGCCCTCAGATTGGGAGAAAATAATAGCAAATGAAGCAACAGACAAAGGATTAATCTCAAAAATATACAAGCAACTCCTGAAGCTCAATTCCAGAAAAATAAATGACCCAATCAAAAAATGGGCCAAAGAACTAAACAGACATTTCTCCAAAGAAGACATACAGATGGCTAGCAAACACATGAAAAGATGCTCAACATCACTCATTATTAGAGAAATGCAAATCAAAACCACAATGAGGTACCATTACACGCCAGTCAGGATGGCTGCTATCCAAAAGTCTACAAGCAATAAATGCTGGAGAGGGTGTGGAGAAAAGGGAACCCTCTTACACTGTTGGTGGGAATGCAAACTAGTACAGCCACTATGGAAAACGGTGTGGAGATTTCTTAAAAAACTGGAAATAGAACTGCCATATGACCCAGCAATACCACTCCTGGGCATACACACTGAGGAAACCAGATCTGAAAGAGACACGTGCACCCCAATGTTCATCGCAGCACTGTTTATAATAGCCAGGACATGGAAGCAACCTAGATGCCCATCAGCAGATGAATGGATAAGGAAATTTTGGTACATATACACCATGGAATATTACTCAGCCATTAAAAAGAATTCATTTGAATCAGTTCTAATGAGATGGATGAAACTGGAGCCCATTATACAGAGTGAAGTAAGCCAGAAAGATAAAGAACATTACAGCATACTAACACATATATATGGAATTTAGAAAGATGGTAACAATAACCCTAGATGCAAAACAGAAAAAAGACACAGAAGTACAGAACAGATTTTTGGACTCTGTGGGAGAAGGTGAGGGTGGGATGTTTTGAAAGAACAGCATATATATTATCTATGGTGAAACAGATCACCAGCCCAGGTGAGATGCATGAGACAAGTGCTCAGGCCTGGTGCACTGGCAAGACCCAGAGGAATCGGGTGGAGAGGGAGGTGGGAGGGGGGATCGGGATGGGGAATACGTGTAACTCTATGGCTGATTCATATCAATGTATGACAAAACCCACTGAAATGTGAAGTAATTAGCCTCCAACTAATAAAAAAATAAAAGAAATATAATGGAAGCCACATAGGTAAAAAAAAAAAATAAAATAAAAAAATAAATAACGAATTACAACAATGTACTGCTTTTCTGTAGTTCCTTTAGAATACAACATTAAGTCTCTGGATACTTACAGGAATTTCCTTGACAACACAGGTAACACCCCATTTTTCAAATAAAAAAAATATTTGATAAACAGTCTAGAATAAGCTTATTCTTTCTGACGGAGTCCTTATTACCTGTCCAATTTTCCCCTCCAGTTCTCATTCCATTCCTCCCCACTCCCAAGAAGGGCAGTAGACACCACTCATTTCTTTGCAGCATTCACACACATACAAGCATGGATGCCCATGGTATTTACCAAATTTTCTTATTTCCTATAATCTTGATGCTCTGGTATTTGGGGCATTGATCCTGGAGAAACTGCCCCTCCTAGTGCTGCTGCTGCTAAGTCGCTTCAGTCGTATCCAACTCTGTGTGACCCCACAGACGGCAGCCCACCAGGCTCCCCCATCCCTGGTGCTAGCTATCTTCTAAAGACAGCAAATGACTTCCCCGGAAGCCAGCCTTTAATTAACTAGCCAACCAGTTCAGAGTCTACACCCCTAAGCATCTCCTTTATCAAATTCTCACACACCAAGCCAATATTTTCCCCCTGCCCTAAATCACGCCAGGGCTAGATATCAGAAATCTAGGGACCAATCACTCTTACAGCCCAGAATCTACCTAAATTATCCAAATTATTCAATGTACCTTCCCCACCTCATTCATTCCTCCCCTCCCACCCCCTCCCCCCACCACCAAAAAAAAAAACAAAAACAGCACAGGCTCTGGCCATGCTCTGCCCTGCCCTCTCTGCCTCCTGATTCATCCAGCTTCCTGTGTGGCCCTGCATGGCCTGCTGTGCTGAGTCTCATGTTTCCACAGATCTGCGAGTACAAAACTCTCTCTTTATGACAATCATTTGTGTCTGTGTGTCTTACCATACCTGATTCGAACAAACTCCAGGTACATTTTAACACAACCATATTCTGAGAAAACCCAATAATCTAAGTGCTTTAGAATTCACTCGCTTTTACTAGGACACCTAAGAAATAGAAGGATAAGAATGAAAAATTCTAGTTCAAGGATCTAATCCCTAGAGAAGAAGGTATCTTCTAAGTCTCAAATTTCATTCTATCTGAAAATAAGAACCCTTACTTTGAGTACTAGGCATGTGGACCTAATTGCATTTTTATGAAACTATGCAGTGGGTACACATGCATTTATGAGCCTCCCAAAACCAGGCATAATAACTCACACATTTTTGCTTCTGCCATTGCTCCTAACACATGGAAAGATCAGAAGGCATAAACAATACTGATAGTGATTAAGACCTGGTCACTGAAGTTAGAGTTTGGATCTGTCACTACCTTGAGCAAGTTATTACTCAAGGCTCAATTTCCTCAACTGTAAAATGAGCATAATGACATGACATATCTCGTGGAGAGGGTGAATAATTAAATGAGAGAATATATGTAATAACTTTAGCAAAATTCCTAGAAAATAGTACGCCTTTAATAAATATTTTCTACTACCACCACTGTAATGGGTGCTTTAGTGTGAGTTTAATACCTTTTAAGACAAAGTCTCTTCTTGTTATGGTAAAATAGCTTGTACCTATCCATCAGTTTAGTCAGAAAAAAACAAAACAGAAAGGGAACATTTATTAAGTACCCTATGAAAGCCAGACTCTGAGCTAGACCTTTTGCATTATTAATTTTATTTCATCCTCACAACACTATGAAGTAATATCACATCTGTCTTACAGATGAAGTGACTGAGGCTCAGAAACACCAGTATCCTCAAAATAACCCAACTTGTAAGTAGCAGAGTCAGGATTTGGACAAAATTCTGCCCAGCTCACAAGCCTACTGGTCCTTGTTGCTTCTTGAGTGGAACTTGAATCCAGCATCCTTGGGAAGTTAAACTATTTTAGGGATTCCTGGGAACTGGTAGAAAGCAAAGATGACACAGTGATATGCTCCTTAGCAAAGAGAAAATATTCAAGATCACCACTGCAAACCAAGAACACAGAATAGAGATACAAGCACTGAGAGAAAACATGAAAAGACGGAAGTAGACTGACGGAATTTGGAAAAGAAGTGGAAGAAAAACATTCTAGCATCACAAAAAATGGGCTTCCCTGGTGGCTCAGATGGTAAAGACTCTGCCTGGAATGCAGGAGACCCAGGTTCGATCCCTGGATCAGGAAGATTCCCTGGAGAAGGAAATGGCTACCCACTCCAGTATTCTTGCCTGGAGAATTCCATGGACAGAGGAGCCTGGCAGGCTGCAGTCTATAGGATCGCACAAAGTCAGACACAACTGAAGTGACTTAGCATGCACACGCACGTGTGGTAAGAAAAGTGAGTAAAACAGCATGGAAATAAGCAGATTTTTTTTCAAGTTTAAAAAAGAGAAAAAAAAAAAGATGGTGAATATGAAAGAGACTAAAACAGAAAACATGAGCAAAATTGGTATCCCTGAAGAAGAGAAACCAATAATGGAACAGTAAAATATTTCAAGGTACAATTCAAAGTGACTTCTGCTCAGGTGGTAGCCCCCCAGGATGAGGACATCCTTCTCTAGAGAGTTAGATTCAACAGGATTCTTTAAATCCAGCTCCACCAGCCAATTCCAGGAGTGTAACATTTTGAATAATAAAATTGACTCATTGGTTATAAAAGCTATATATTTTCCCAGAAAGAAGAATTACTTAAATTTACAAACTGAAAGATACATCTTGTCCCTGGGGAGTGGGGGGCAGTGGAAATCAAAGCACACCTGTTTGACTACAAAAATTTTAAAAAAAGAATCATTTTAGTATCCTGGAAAAACAACCAACCAACCAACCATCAAGTCATTTAACAGAGGTGGAAAAAAACTAGTGCTAGAAAACAGAAAAGCAAAGCCAAAAAGTCCTCAGGAACATAAAGTGTGACCTAAGAATTTTACTATCGTCCAACAGAAGTGTAAAATCAATGGGTAAACTTTTCTGAAAGTGTAAGAGGTCAGTGGCCATAGTTTTTCGTTTGTGAAAGCTACAAGAAACAAATACTACCCAACCAAAAGAATAAAACGTCCTCATTAAAGAATGACTGGTTGTTTTGTGTATTTCAGCCAATTAACTGAAGGAGAACAACTAGAACAAATGTGGGTATTTATTTATACAGTGGAAGGTACAAATCCAGAGCATGTGTACATAATTAATAATATTCTTAAGGTGGAAGAAGAGAAGATGTGTGATGATGACTCAACAATGAGTTTTGCTCTTTCTGTTCAGAGTTAAAGACCCCAACCCAGAGTCCAAGGGATGGACCCTGGAAACCAGGACCTGAGGAGAGCGTTGTAGGTAGCTCTGCCCCAGCAGACTTCAGTAAGGCAAGAGAACTGTGGTTGGAGGGGCCTTAGTGACGGAATGCTGAGGAACTTTCGGCAGTGCCCCATAAGAGTGCCATTATTTGGACAGTTGCTGTCTTAGGTTATTTCCCAAGAAGCAGACCCTGAAATGTGGGTTCCTGTGAAAGTAAGTGATTTATCAAAGAGTGCATCAAAGAATCTGCTAGGAGGATTGGGGAAACCTGACTGGGTAGAAGGGAAGGGACTATGAGATTTCAGGCTAGTCCCAGTCTCAGGCTAATCCCACCAGGGGCTCTAGAATATAAATTACCTCTCAGAGTTTGTCTGTTTCACAGCAAGGGGGCTAGGCTTTCATTATTCTGTTCCATTCAGTCATTGGTTCTCAGGGAAATCTGCTGGTTTAGTCCCTCAGTCATGTTCAACCCTTGCAACCCCATGGACTGTATGTATGTAGCCCACCAGGTTCCTCTGTCCATGGGATTTTCCAGGCAAGATTACTGGAGTGGTTTGCCATTTCCTTCTCCAGGGGATCTTCCCAACCCAGGGATCAAACCTGGGTTTTCTGCACTGCAGGCAGATTCTTTACAACTGAGCTACCCGGGGAAGCCCCACTCAGGGAAAGGGGGAAGATATAAACCCCTAGACTCCCAGGCACACTCACTTCTCTACACCTACAGGTGAAGAGGCTACACCCAAAGGTGCTCCCCAAAGGAAAGGTGTAAACCACCCAGTCCGCCACCCCCGGAAGAGTCAGAGGTCACAGGTGAGTATGGAGGAGCAGCAGAAGAGCAAGGTTAGGAGTTGGTGGGAGGCAGATGACACCCCTGGGAACATCTGAGCCACATCCAGGCCCCAGCTGGAGAAAGGGAGATGTTTGCATTGGAAACAGAGGCTGATGTTTTGATTCCATATTAGTCCAGACTTTTTAGTGAAAGTGAAGTCATCTGTTAACACCAGAAAGTGACTAGAAAAATTAAGGATCTAACAGAGAATTCGTCTGTGGGAAGGCAAGAAAATAGGAGAGTAAATTTCAGGAGCCGGGGAATGAGCAGAAATAAAGTTACTGCTTATACCCTATGAACTCTAACTCATTCACCAAACTGCTTACAAACATATGCCAGCCACCCCATAAATATGCTTACATTCACATAGATGATCTCAGTAAAGACATGCAACAAATCAGTAATAACAACAGTTGCCCCTGGGGAAGGAACCAGGTGACTTTGGGGCAGAGGAGTGAGAGAAGACTCAATTTATGCCTTTGAATTTTCACTATAAACATACATTTAAAAAAAATAAAATCACTTCCATTTAAAATCTTTTAATGAATATGGAAAATAAAGCAAATAAAAAATTAAATAGGAAGGTAAGCTGAATATGAACAAAACATGTAAGATAAATCTTATCAAGTTGCTGTGGAACAGAAGATAAATCTGGCTCTGGGTTCTTGGCTACCAATGTGAAGAAAGTAACACCACTATTCCCAGCATCTATCAGATGAAAACAAACCAATTGTTCAAGAAAAATAAAACTATTCCTAGAACTAAGATTAGAATTAGATTTCTCCTGTAGGTCCTCTCTTTTGGATCCTAAAAGGGAATGAACAAATTTTCACTAACCTCACTATGAAAAACACAAGGGAAAAATTAATAGACTTGCTAATCTCATGATATTTGTTAGTATTAGTAACAAGAGCAGAAGGTGATATTGACTAGGATTATTATCAGCTTCATAGGTGAAGTATTGAAATCACAGCAATTATTTGGCTTTAGTAGGAGAGATGGGAGGAAAATTAAGGGGGCTACAGCACTGAGTCATTAGGCTTCTGTTGCTTGAAATTCACTTAACCTTCCAAGTAAGATGCACCCAACTATGCACTGAGGATTCAATTTCACCACTGTTTGTCTTCAGATAATGTTTTGTGGCTTATGCAGTATGAAATAAATGAATGGTATGAATGCAACACAGGAATGGTGCAGAATTTTCACCTATTTTTTCAGTGCAACCCAAAGTAAATGTGAGTCACCATGACACAACCTGTTAGAGTGGATGAAATAAGAAGTGCCATACCAACTGCTGGCAAGGTTGTGGAGAAACTGGAACTCTCATATCCTGCTGGTGAGAATGTAAAGTGGTGCATCCACTTCAGAAATTAGTTTGACCTTTTCCTTAAAAGCTATACACACACTTATTTATGATCTAGCCATTCCTAAGTATTTTGCCTAAAAGAAAAGGAAAACTGATCATACAAGACTTGTACACAAATAGTAGCAGCTTTGTCTGTAATAGCCCAAAACAGGGAGGAACGCAAATGTCAAAACAACAGCTGAATGGATAAACAAGTTGCAGTAGAGCCACAAGAGAGTCCTACTTAACAATAAGAAGAAATGAACTATTGACCCATGCAACATCGGTGGTTAGGTGGTTCTTATGTGGAAGGCACTTTACACTGTTTCATTTTAGCCTCACAGGCACTCTACAAGGTAAATACTATTCTCTTTCTAGAGCTGAGAAAATGGAAGCTTAGAGAAGGTAAGCAGTTCAGTGGGGTCACTCCGCTGGTGAGTGGCCAGAGGCAGCACACAGACCAAGCCAGCCTGATGGAAAGTCCTCATATACACTTTGCTCAACAGGAAGTGCTTTGGGTTCCTTGGACCCAGCAGGCTCTTCGAGATGAGGCAGTGCCATCCAGGAGATGACCTCCTAAAAGAAGAAGGGGTCCAGAGAAGGAAAAACAATTTTTTTTTTTCAGATGATACCCAGGTGACTCACCCTTTCTTGTCACTCTGCTCCAAATTTTCATGTCTTAATCTTGATATGTCAGATCTAGGGACCCATTGGCGTGCTCCCCAGGGAGGCTGCCCTTCTCTCTCAAGGCACAGGTCTGTACAAGCAGCAGCTCCACCTGGGCACCTATTACCAGAGCAAGCTGCAATTTGATATTCTCTTACTGTTTACTTCTGCCTTAATTACAGGGTGGGGGAAAAGAGCGCCTAAGGTTTGCCAAAAACTTGGGTGATTTTTTCAAGTTCCTTCCTTTCTTTCTAGTTGTTCAAGTCTGTTGGGAAAGGCAAGAAGAACGCTTTTGGAACTGAACTTGCTGATGAGTTGCCAGGGTTTAGAGATCTCTGCAAAGGTCGTTGTTTTCTGTAAAGGTCATTGTCTTTTCATGAAAACCCCGGCGAAGCATGCCAATGCAGGAAAGCCACCAGCTTGCCAAATGTTCAGTGTCCCAGTCACCTGCTCTTCCTGCCCTAGGAAGGATGTGGACGATCTCTGGAGTAAAGGCATCAGATCGGTTTTGTTCCTTTCTTGCTCTTAAATCAGCTGCAAAATGCACAAACAATGCACACACAGGACTATTCTCAGAGCCCTGTGCCGCTGCCTCGTTAAACGCCAGCAGCTGCTGGGTGTTACCCAGAGCACGATAAGCAATATGACATTCGTGGCCATTCACATCCTGAGCCCGGATCATTGTGCTCTCAACGGAATTTCTGAGGTTTCAAGCCCCAAAGAATATCCCACCAGTGAAAACACAGACAGGCGGGTGAGGTCCAGGCAGGGGGTCCTGGGTGGGGTGGCGGGGGGGTGCACAGCAGAAGTGGCCAGAAGAATCAAGCAACCCAATCACGAGTTACTTGCTCTTCGGAAAAGCAACTCTGCTGACAAGAGAATTAGGGCAGGATGATTTTGGCAAGCCACGTGTTGTGTTAGCTGCACAAACTTTTTCTTTCCTCTTCGGCAGCCTCTTAATAATTGGGTGGGAGCTTCTTTTCACATTTCGTGAAGAGGCAATTCCTGTCAGATGTTTTTCAGAGGGGTTTCCACCTTATGTTTGCCAAGCACACACAACTCCAGATGCAACTCTGAGTCTACTCAGTTTGAGAAGATTAGAGTTCGCAGGCATTGGCAGGGTCTTTACTTTCCTGCTGGCCTCATAGTTTCTCACATAAAGTGAATTTTTACTCTTATCACTACAGCAAGTCTTAATGAAAACAATGAGGGAGAGGAAAGGATCCAGAGAGTCTCAGGGGAAACTGGCACCTTATTGGAAGCTGTCAGACCATGTGAAAGTGTCCTGACGGGAGACATCTCCCTTCCCCCAGTAGGTGCCTCTATTTCGCCTCCTTATGGGCAGATACTAACTTCCATTCCCATATGGGGCTTGTTGGAGGAAATTATTTCCATTACTTCCCTTCCATCTTCCTGCCTGTTCCAATATACCTCTATGTCTCACTATTGCAACTGCAATAATCCAGGCAAGAGATAGTGGTGCTGGGATAGGTGGTAACAGTGGAGGTGGCAGGAGGAGAAAGTTTGTAGATATAAATAGAGAAAGTTGCAGGGTTTGCTGATGGACTGGGTTGGCTGAATGCGCTCAGTCTTGAAACTTCTGGTAAAGGGATGGTCCCCGCAGTGAGTTCAGAGAGGTAGAGGACTGTGCATGCTCTGTCATGTCCGACTCTTTGCCACCCCATGAACTGTAGCCTGCCAGGCTCCTCTGTCCACAGAATTTTCCAGGCAAGAGTACTGGAGTAGGTGTCATTTCCTACTCTAGCAGATCTTCCTGACCCAGGGATCAAACCTGCATCTCTGGCATCTCCCACAGTGGCAGGCGGATTCTTTACCACTGCATCACCTGGTCAGGTTCAGAGAGGTATAAACGCATCTTAAATTCTGGTACTTGGGCGGGGAGAAAAAGTCCCATTTATTGAGAACCTGCTAAGTGCCAGATGTGACCTTACATACTTTCACAAAGACTTCCTCCTCACAAGTCTTCACAGTAGGTTTGACTATTTCCAGCCCCATAGAACCTGTGTCTGACCCTAGAGGGTCACCCCGAGCCCCTTACAAGAGACAGCCCCAGGGGTGTGCACAGCGGAGTGACTCCGTGAGGATCCATGGGCTCAGCAGGGGCAGGCATCAGAGCGAGGGGGCCTGACACCCTCCCTGCTGCTCAGCTTTTCAGCAGAGCTCCAGGGTGGAGCTGCAAGCCCTGGGTCTGACCCTGCACTGAGCTTCCTCAAGATGCAGGATGCAACTGCTGGGGCTGCAGCTGCCAGAGGCAGGAAAGTCAAGCTGGGAAAGGCAGGCAATCCTGTTGACCCTTCCAAACCCCGGATCCAGCCTTCCCAAGCTGACAGAGAGGGCAGCGTCGGGGCACGGCTGGCAGCCCCCGTAGGCAAAGCCTCCCGAATTTATAGTTTCCACATTTTGGTTTCCACACCCCGAAACTTTCAGCTAGCCATCCTGGAGGAGTTCCGAGGTCACTGTTTCCAGGCCGGCCAGGGCTGTTGGGAGGAAATGGGCCCACTCAACCCCAGTGCACCTGCACTGGGCGTAGTGTATTTCTCCTCTGGTTGCCAGAGCAACAGAAACAACAGCGGCTGCCTAAACCCCCTTAACACCACAGCCCAGGCAGACCCCAACCAATGGAAGGCAGACTTCACATCTTGATTTCTCCTATTTTTTTCCCCACATACCTAAAAGTATCTTCTCTGAAACCAAGAACTTACCCAATCCTCATACTAAGTTGAAACTGTTCTCAAAGCTCGGCATTAAAAAAACAAACAAAAAAAAGACAATTGCCTGGAATCTGCCCCCTCCTGTATTTTGGATTTCTGGCTAGCCTCATAGATTAAGCCCCTAACTCACACTCCCCACAAATAAGCTTTTCCTGGCATGTCTGGGTTTCTCTGAATCCCAGACACCAGGGATGGAGGGGGAAGCCTGGATCCAGGCTTGGAGCAGAATATCCAACTGGGGGAGTGTCCCCTGGAGATTCCTCTTCGGAATGACTGTGCAAGATGCTTTATTCCAAACCCAAGTGAAGTGTGTAGTTTCCCAAGCTGCAGCCACAGCTGCTGACTACAGAGCTCGTACCCCAACACATGTGGGTCTGGCTATTGCCCTTACCAACAAACCATGTCTCATACCCCAGACCCATGTGTGTGTGTTTTTCCCAGAATTTTTTTTTTTCACAGAAATTTTTTTCACAGAAAATTCCTCCTCACAGGTAGGTGCAGTCCTTTATGAGAGGATTAGTGTCTTCATTCCACATGAGGACCCACTTCAAGAGTTATAATAATTTATGACACCAACTGACTTCTGTGAAAGTGACTAGGAAACGGACAGCTTGTCCTGCCTGTTAATTCACCAAAGGACATAATAAGTTCAAGACACACTTGCATGGAAGCAGAGAAATATGGCACCAGCCTCCAAGTCCAAGTGTACAAGGGGCATGACGCGTGCATGTGCTCTCCCGGCTGCACCAAGAGAATGGAGACAGGATGCCAGGGTCCTCTGCCCCACCCTGTTCTGTTAACATCCACCACAGGAAGTACCCTGGAGGGAGAGGGGCAAAGCACCTCTGTGCTATTTCTTGAGTTCTCTCTGAAATCCCACAAGTTAGATATAGCACTTCCCACACGTTACAAATAAGAAAACCCAAGTTCAGAGAGATCAAGTGACTTGCCTGAGCTCAGAGAGCAGGCACATAGCAGGACCAGGACTTGAATCCAGATTTCCTATTTCACATTTTTCTTCAGTGGTTATTGAAAGACTTACGTGAGGGGCTCCTTTTCTTAAATATTCTGTGCAGTAAACCAGGGCATATATACCAAGCCCTATCTCTTCAATTCTATTTTTAACTCTCTCCAAAATGTACTCTGTACTTTAATAGGTACTTGAATGGGTGAAAAAATAAAAACGAGCTTTTACTGAAAATCAAATCTTAGTTTCCATTCTGCTCCCAGATTTTTCAGAGAGCATCTCCCAAGCACAAACCACTCTGGATATTACAATGCCATGTGATACATAGTTCCTCTACTCAGACTTGTAATGGGCTGGGAAGACACGAACCTAAATAACTACCATATGACACAGACATGATTGGTATATGCCCCAAGAACAGTGCCCTCAGAGTACTGGGAGGTTCAAGGGGATAAGACATAACTGCTGTTTGACATAATCAAGGAAGGGTTCCTGGAGGAGGTGACTTTGAAGCTGAGCCTTAGCTGTCACATGATTTTCATGGACAGAGACTGAAGATTTTAGCTTTTAGAAAATATCTGATTGGACTTCAGATTTTTGAAAGTAAAATAAGAATAATATTTCCAGTATCATCCTGTAATAATACATCCTTGGCAAGGAGCATTTCCCAGATGAGAAATGGAAAGTGGCAGTGTCCAGAGAAGTGGAATCCAGCAGCTCAATTCATCAGACTCTATCCTAAGTTCATGCAGAAAAGGGTGACAGGTCTCCCCAGACATTGTGGCACCTTCTCTCCCCTCACTGTGGTTCCTGCCTCCCTGTGGCAGCCAGCAAAAACCTTAGCACTGTTGTGGTCAGAAGTAGGGGTAGGCATCGTGTGTTCATCCCTATTTCTCATTCACCACTCAGAAATCAGCAGGATACTTATTTCCCAAGTTAAAATAAGGCAGGTCTTATGCAAACTGGTGGTTCCAGGACCATTTGCACCAAGAATAAGGTTTTTCTTCCATCTTCTATACCAGCCTTGAAATTCTTTTTCTTTCATTGCTCTTCTGTATCCATCTTTAATAGAGCAGATGATCACTGAATCCACAAAAGCAGTGTGCTACACTGCAGGAAATCTCACGGTTCTAACAAGCATGGGATGTGTCTGTCTTGTACTTATTTCCCCTATCAGTAAAGCCTTTCTCCCTCTTTCCGTTCAACCTAGTTACCTCCTACCCAGCCCTTGAAACCCCACTCAGAGGGCACCTCTTCAGGGAAAACTTTTCCCCTTCACACATATATATTGAGGCCAGACTTCCCTATTGTTGTTGTTTAGTCACTAAGCTGTGTCCAACTCTTTTGCAACCCACCAGGCTCCTCTGTCCATGGGATTTCCCAGGCAAGAATACTGGAGCGGGTTGCCATTTCCCTCTCCTGGGGATCTTCCCAACTCAGGGACCGAACCCATGTCTCCTGCATTGGCAAGCAGATTCTTTACTGCTGGGCCACTAGGGAAGCCCGTAGGCTTCCCTACTACCTACTCTCATTTTAATTCCCTCTAATTTTAATCCTTCCTAGTTTGCAGTTACATTAGTGTGAATCTCCTGTAGCAGATCTTAATCTCCATGAAGGCAGGTGTAACCTAGGATTATCATCATATTTGACACATGGAAGGTGCTCCATCAGTAACTGTGGACTAAACATCCTGGTGTAGTGATAAGTAGAGTCAGATAGCACTTGGCTGGAACACCAGCTCGAAAATTTACTATTTTGACAACTAATTATACTCCCCATATCTCAGCTTCCCCTTCTGCAAAATGAACATAACAATATCTATTGCACAAGGTTATGTTAAGAAAAATATAGATAAAAGCATCGAGCTGGCACTCTGTAACTGTCCACTCAGTAATATTCATTTCTTTACCTCTCTTGTCACCTAACCAGCTCACCAGGGCTCCCAGGGCATCTTTGACCTTGACCCTCAGCCCACACAAACCTTCCTTCATAAACCCCAAAGTCCACCCTAGAACTCAGATTAAATGTGAACTTAATTCACATTCAGATTTCAGACTAAATCTGAATTCAGACTGAAAATGCTCTCTGGGGCTATCTGAAGCTGAGTGGCGAGTTTCCACTCATCCCCTGTGTCTGTCAGGATTTCTGCAAGCAGCAGAAACCAAGTTATTCATTTAAGCAAAAAAGCTATGAAAAGCAAATGGGAAGCTCAGAATCCCTAGGATGGTGTGGAATCAAGCTCAAGCTCTCTACCAAGAACAATGCTCTGAGCTGGGCCACAGGGCTGTGAGATTCTACTGCTACCCACACAGGGCACAGACCCGGCAACGGGTACTCTGTACGTAGCCAGCACTTGACATTGGCTATGCAATCACAGTCCCTGTTGCCTCTGGAAACTAAACATTCTGTCACCTCATCAGAATGGGGCCCACCAGGCACCTCTTTTTGCTCTGAGTGAAACACTAGGGCAGGCACTTCTGATCAGGGGATCCCAGGCCAACATGCCAGGAACCTAATGGAAAAACAGGCTAAAAAAGCATGGCACATCCTTTTCAGCTTCTCTAAGTGAGAAGGCTCTGCCTTGTCAAGTCAGAAATTTCCCCTAAAAGGACAAGGGCTCAATCACTGGGCATTAAAAAAATACTAATTAAAAAAATAATAATAACACCTGCCTGAAATCTGGTCCCCTCCTGTATTCTGGATTTCACCATACCCTACCCTGGCTAACCTCATGGAGCAAGCCCCCTAACTAACTGCACCCCACAAACAAGCATTTTCTAGTTGACTCCATCCTACCCCATATCCCTGTTAATCTAAAACATTTCCTTTTATCTGCTTCCTCATCCATTTACATCAATTCTCCCTCTCCAAAGTCACAGGTTCAGCATTCTTCATGCATGGAACCCACAGAGAATTCACTCCCCAGCTCAATTCATCCTTATTTCGAAAGTTGATTTTAGTTGCTCTTAGCTTATGGAGAATAAGAGCAATTCCATGTTTACACAGTATCTTAGGCAAGAGTTTCTCCTCTTGTGTGGTCACCTATGGCAATGTCTGAAACAGCTAGTCTTGGTGAACATTCTGCTCTTAATGTGGTCCCCAAAATAGTATTCTTTGGGCAAATGAATTTGAGGCAAGTTCCCCTGTGAAAGTCACAAGGCACAGTAGCCAATTATAGGCTCTGAGAAGTCATGAGATAATGAAATCTGTTGAACTTTTCAACCCAACACTTTTGAAGCTTATTTGACTACAAACCACTGCCACATTTTATTGTGGCTCTCACAACACCTCCTGACATCCATACCATGCTGCAACACAGATTCCTTGAGATCTACTAAGAAAATTCTGCAAATTCCCTTTTTGCTGTCTGTCCTGCCTCCCTCAAGAAAGTTATCACAAAGTAAGTGAATCTTGACTGAGCCTAAGATCATGGCGTCTAGTCCCATCACTTCATGGCAAATAGATGGGGAAAAGTGGAAGCAGTGGCAGATTTTGTTTGCTTGGGCCCCAAAATCATTGCTGACAGTGACTGCAGCCATGAAATTAAAAGATGCTTGCTCCTTGGAAGGAAAGTTATGACAAATCTAGACAGCATATTAAAAAGCAGAGACATCACTTTGCTGGCAAAGGTCCATATTAGCCAAAGCTACTGTTTTTCCAGTAGTCATGTGTGGATGTGCAAGTTGGACCATAAAGCAGGCTCAGCACCGAAGAATTGATGTTTTTGAATTGTGCTGGAGAAGACTCTTGAGAGTCCCTTGGACTGCAAGGAGATCAAAGAAGTCAATCCTAAAGAAAATCAACTCTAAATATGCATTGGAAGGACTGATGCTGAAGCTCCAGTACTTTGGCCACCTGATGCATAGAGCAAACTCATTGGAAAAGACCCTGATGCTGGGAAAGATTGAGGCAGGAGGAGAAGGGGGGCAACAGAGAATGAGATGACTGTATGGCATCACCAAATCAATGGACAAAAATTTGAGAAAACTCTGGGAGATAGTAGAGGACAGAGGAGCCTGGCGTGCTGCAGTCCATGCGGTCACAAAGAGTCGAACATAACTTAGCAACTGAACAACAGAGAAGAGAAACATGGATGATGCAGGGAGGCATAATACTTACTGCTCCAAGTGTAGTCCATGGACCAGCAGTACCAGCATCACCTGAGAGGTCTTGGAAATGGAGGCTCTCAGGCCCCACCCCAAACCCAGAACAGAATCTGCAGTGAAACAAGATCCCCAGATGATTCGTTTGCAGAGCAAACTCTGAGTGATACTGACATAGATAACTTCCACACCTGCAAGCTCATCCAAGTAATGAACATTTAAGGAATTCAATTACCACCCAAATTCCCTCACTAGATAAATGGTGTCTATACCTCCAGGGGATCTGGTTCCTCCCTTTGGCATTTTACAGAGCTCAGCATTCTTTCATAGGGATTGCCTACACCCTTTGAGATTCCGGGACTTTAAGGAAACCTTAACATTTTGTGGTTTGGCCACAGAGAAACTGAGCTGCCTTCTGTGATCTTCTTTAAAACATCCTGTGGGAGGCCCTGGCCCCTGGCACTGAGGGATGTGCCATCCACATCACTGTCTGCCAAAAGGTGCTACTGTAGCTAGCTGCAGACCACCTGACATTTAGAAATCCAGCTCTGCAGAGCACAAAGGGAATTCTAAAAAGGCACTTCATTCATTTTCTGCAAAAACTAGGGTCTATCAACCACCAGTAGACGTGTTAAGTAAGATATGGTGGATTTTTTAAAAATGTAAACTATAAACAAAACCAGTTTTGACATCTAGAGCTTAGCCTGCTTGACGCCTCATTCACCTGCCTTAAATTACAAAACGTCTTACTATTTCCCATAAAGCCCTGCTTTCCTGAGCAGGATTTCAAGGGATTTACAATAACACAGACCTGGGTTCAAATAAGGGCTCTGCTACTTATTAGTTCAGCGGCCCAAGCATTTTGCTTTACCTCTCTCAGCTGTGGATTCCTCCCTAGAAAATGGAGGCATGAGGACCTGTTTCACGGAACTGTTGTAATAAGGGCTCCATCAGGTAGTGTGGGGAGCGCCAGCACAGTGGCTCCCTTGTGTCAAGGGCTCCAACCTCATTCCACATTGGACCCCCATGTGCCCTTTCTCCAAGCCCACTCACAAGTCTCAACTCAAAGCCTCCCTGCCCGCCACAGTCCTCCAGCCTAACGGGACCACCCTCCCAGCCCCATAAGCTGTGGGAACAACAGCATGGATCTTCCCTCACTCCCCAACTACCCCTCCCACTTACCACAGACCACAAACTCCACAGGCTTCCTAGAGATTTAGCAAATTCCATTCCCCACCTTCCCAGCACCTCTCTGGGGCTTCTCTGACCTGTGAAGGGCTTGGGGAAGGAGGCAGAGGGAGCTTGGGAGGAAATGGGAGAGGAAGGGCTGGAGGATTCCTTTTTCCAGAGATCTATGATCTGGAGTCTATTCCCACTGCTTCTGAGGATAAGGAAGGAAAAGAAAAATTCGGCATGCTTTTCTTTTCTGTCATGGGAATAACCTTTCTTCTGTTTAAACTTTGAACTGTAGAAGTTAATTCTACTTACCAATTCTCACACATGGATACAGAGTCTATCTTTGGAGGGCATGATATTATGACATATAATAAATATATATTTGACCTTCTTCCACTGTTCCCAGCACTGAATTCTTCAGTTCAGTTCAGTTCAGTCACTCATTCGTGTTTGACTCTTTGCGACCCCATGTATCGCAGCACGCCCGGCCTCCCTGTCCATCACCAACTCCCGGAGTTTACTCAAACTCATGTCCATCGAGTCGGTGATGCCATCCAGCCATCTCATCCTCTGTCGTCCCCTTCTCCTCCTGCCCCCAATCCCTCCCAGCATCAGGGTCTTTTCCAATGAGTCAAATCTTCACAAGACGTGGCCAAAGTACTGGAGTTTCAGCTTCAGCTTCAGTCCTTCCAATGAACACCCAGGACTGATCTCCTGGGTCTGGAGATCCAGATGGATCTACATTAGGATGGACTGGCTGGATCTCCTTGCCAGTCCAAAGGACTCTTAAGAGTCTTCTCCAACACCATAGTTCAAAAGCATCAATTTTTCAGCGCTCAGCTTTCTTCACAGTCCAACTCTCACATCCATACATGACCACTGGAAAAATCATAGCCTTGACTAGATGGACCTTTGTTGGCAAAGTAATGTCTCTACTTTTTAATATGCTATCTAGGTTTGTCATAACTTTCTTTCTAAGGAGTAAGCGTCTTTTAATTTCATGGCTGCAGTCACCATCTGCAGTGATCTTGGAGCCCAAAAAAATAAAGTCTGACACTGTTTCCACTGTTTCCCCATTTATTTGCCATGAAGTGATGGGACCAGATGCCATGATCTTAGTTTTCATATAAGTTAAATAAGCATGGTGACAATATACAGCCTTGACATGCTCCTTTTCCTATTTGGAACCAGTCTGTTGTTCCACGTCCAGTTCTAACTGTTGCTTCCTGACCTGCATACAGGTTTCTCAATCTCTGGTTCCTCTGCCTTTTCTAAAACCAGCTTGAATATCTGGAAGTTCTCAGTTCATGTATTGCTGAAGCCTGGCCTGGAGAATTTTAAGCATTACTTTACTAGCGTGTGAGATGAGTGCAACTGTGAAGTAGTTTGAGCATTCTTTGGAATTGCCTTTCTTAGGGATTGGAATGAAAACTGATCTCTTTCAGTCCTGTGGCCACTGCTGAATTTTTCAAAGTTGCTGGTATATTGAGTTCAGCACTTTCACAGCATCATCTTTCAGGATTTGAAATAGTTCAACTGGAATTCCATCACATCCACTAGCTTTGTTCATAGTGATGCTTTCTAAAGCCCACTTGACTTCACATTCCAGGATGTCTGGCTCTAGGTGAGTGATCATACCATTGTGATTATCTGGGTCATGAAGATCTTTTTTGTACAGTTCTTCTGTGTATTCTTGCCACCTCTTCTTAATATCTTCTGCTTCTGTTAGGTCCATACCATTTCTGTCCTTTATTGAGCCCATCTTTGCATGAAATGTTCCCTTGGTATCTTTAATTTTCTTGAAGAGATCTCTAGTCTTTCCCATTCTGTTGTTTTCCGCTATTTCTTTGCATTGATCACTGAGGAAGGCTTTCTTATCTCTCCTGGCTATTCTTTGGAACTTTGCATTCAAATGGGAATATCTTTCATTTTCTCCTTTGCTTTTCACTTCTCTTCATTTCACAGCTATTTGTAAGGCATCCTCAGATAGCCATTTTGCCTTGTTGCATTTCTCCCCCCATGGGGATGGTCTTGATCCCTGTCTCCTGTTCAATGTCACGAACCTCCGTCCATAGTTCATCAGGCTCTCTGTCTATCAGTTCTAGTCCCTTAAATCTATTTCTCACTTCCACTGTATAGTCATAAGGGATTTGATTTACATCATACCTGAATGGTCTAGTGGTTATCCCTACTTTCTTCAGTTTAAACCTGAATTTGGCAATAAGGAGTTCATGATCTGAGCCACAGTCAGCTCCCAGTCTTGTTTTTGCTGACTGTATAGAGCTTCTCCATCTTTGTTTTCAAAGAATATAATCAATCTGATTTCAGCATTGACCATCTGGTGATGTCCATGTGTAGGGTCTTCTCTTGTGTTGTTGGAAAAGGGTCTTTGCTATGACCAGTGCGTACTCTTGGCAAAACTCTATTAGCCTTTGCCCTGCTTCATTCCATACTCCAAGGCCAAATTTGCCTGTTACTCCAGGTGTTTCCTGACTTCCTACTTTTGCTTTCCAGTCCCCTACAATGAGAAGGACATCTTTTTTGGGTGTTAGTTCTAAAAGGTCTTGTAGGTCTTCACAGAACCGTTCAACTTCAGATTCTTCAGCGTTACTGGTTGGGGCATAGGCTTGGATTACCATGATATTGAATGGTTTGCCTTAGAAACAGAGATCATTCTGTCGTTTTTGAGATTGCATCCAAGTACTGCATTTCAGACTCTCTTGTTGACTATGATGGCTACTCCATTTCTTCTAAGGGATTCCTGCCCACAGTAGAAGATATAATGGTCATCTGAGTTAAATTCACCCATTCCAGTCCATTTTAGTTCACTGATTCCTAAAATGTCAATGTTCACTCTTGCCACCTCCTGTTTGACCACTTCCAATTTGCCTTGATTCATGGACCTAACATTCCAGGTTCCTATGCAATATTGCTCTTTACAGCATTGGACCTTGCTTCTCTCATCAGTCACATCCACAACTGGGTATTGTTTTTGCTTTGGCTCCATCCCTTCATTCTTTCTGGAGTTATTTCTCCACTGATCTCCAGTAGCATATTGGGCACCTACCAACCTGGGGAGTTCCTCTTTCAGTATCCTATCATTTTGTCTTCTCATACTGTTCATGGGGTTCTCAAGGCAAGAATTCTGAATTGGTTTGCCAGTCCCTTCTCCAGTGGACCACATTCTATCAGACCTCTCCACCATGACCCGACCGTCCCGGGTGGCCCCACACGGCATGGCTTAGTTTCATTGAGTTAGACAAGGCTGTGGTCCATGTGATCAGATTGGTTAGTTTTCTGTGATTATGGTTTTAGTGTGTCTGCCCTCTGCTGCCCTCTCAACACCTACTGTCTTACTTGGGTTTCTCTCACCTTGGACATGAGGTATCTTTTCATGGCTGCTCCAGAACAGCACAGCTGCTGCTCCTTACCTTGGATGAGGGGTATCTTCTCACGGCCGCCCCTCCTGACCGTGAACATGGAGTAGCTCCTCTCGACCCTCCTGTGCCTGTGCAGCAGCTGCGGCTGCGATGGACCACACAGAAGCACGCCGGCTGAGAACCCTTGAAACCTCCTAAGTGATGACAGCTATCATGCCATCTTTTGTTATGTTACTGTGGTGAGTCAATAAGGACCTCACCTAAGGATGTGGGTTGGCTGCCAAGAGGATCAGTCAAGTGATTAGAGAGTTGAAACTTTCAGCTCTACCCTCCTTGACATCCAGGGAGGGGAGAGGGACTGGGGATAGAGTTCAATCAATGGCTAATAAATTAATAAAATCAATGGTTAATGACATAATCAATCATGCCTATGAAATAAAGCCTCTATAAAAACCCAAAAGGACATTGTTCAGAAAGCTTCTAGGCAGGTGAACACATAGAGAACCCTACCTTGACCTCCCACCCTCTGACAGACACACACTCATTGGAAACTGGAATCATTTTGGGGGGATAAAGAAAATTATTTGTAAGTCACTCACTCATCCTTTATAGAGAAGAGACAGAGAAATGAGTCCAAGTGAGATGGGAGAAGACCGTAGGCCACCGACTAATATTTGTTCTAGATCTACTTGTGGGCTCATTGTCAGTACCAAGGGAATGCTATTGCTAGTCATTCCAGACACAGGTGATTCCCAGAAAGATAACTTGCCCTGCAGACCAAGAGAATGCACATTAGCAATACTAAAAAGGTGGAGATCACTGATGTTGCTAAATAGCAAGTCATATACTTAAATGCATTAAGCAGAAAAATGCATAATAAGGCTTTTTTCTGAAATATACTCTACCAATAACTATATTTTAAATAGTCAACAAAATGATTTTTTAAATTCAGCGGTTCTAGATTTCTTAAAGTACTTGAAGGAGGCCCACTTCCTACATCGAAGGCTCAGATTGGACCCCCAAAAGACTTAATGTAAGTCCCAGACAGGAGATCTATCCATAGCTGCATCTCATGGAGCGACTCAAAGTGTGGCCCACAGACCAGAAAAACTGGCATCACTGGAGCTTATTAGAAATGCAGTCTCATCACAGACGTAGAATACAAATTTATGGTTACCAAAGAGGATGGTGGAGTTGGGGGTGGAGAGAAATTAGGAGTTTGGAATTAACATATACACACGACTATATATAAAATAGGTAAACAACAAGGACCTACCATATAGCAAAGGAAAACTCAATAATTTGTAATAACCAATAATAGAAAAAAATTCTTAAAAAGAATATATATGTATAACTGATTCACTTTGCTGCACACTTGAAACTAACACAACACTCTAAATTAACTATGCTCCAATTAAAAAAAGAAAAAGAAATGCAGAGCCTCAGGCCCCACCCCAGAATCAGAATCCACATTTTAACAAGATCTGCAGGGATTCAGGTGCTCATTGCAGTTTGAGAAACGTTGTTTTAGAACATCAGAAACTTAATGAATTATCACAGAGGTTATCCTCTGAGGGATAGTCAGAGGAAGGAAGATTCATTCTGTGATAGCCATAAAACAACTATAAGAGATAGTGGCTTTTTGGGGCATTACTCAACAGGGCAGGAAGATGGTACTTTTTTCAGAGGCACCCTGACACATTCCTACTTTGATAAATCAACAGTCCCACTTTAGAGGTAGACTCTTGAGGCAGGAATAGTCAACCTACATGCCAATATACCCATGGATCCACATGTCCCTTTCAAGAAGCCTACAACAGTGTTCTGTGCTTCACAAGGCTCATGATGTAAACTTGTTCTTTACAGCCACACTCACTTAACCTTCAACCATCAACCATATCATAAAATTGATGTGTCAGAAAATACAATAACAGATTGAGCAACATCAGTGAAATGGAATCATAGGATGAAAGAGGAGGACAGAAATGGAAGGGATATTTTACAACTTCTGTAGGAATCAGGACCAGTAGAAGGTGTGGAGTTTTAGGCTTGAGGTAGGGATGAAAAAAAGTAGAAGGGGGTCAACAACAAAAATTGTCCTAATTGGCCTCTGGCTTTTATTGAATAAATTAAAATGTGTTCTTAAGGCCCTCTGACTTTCTGAAAATTTCTGACAACTTATGATTAGAGTGTTTGATGAAGCAGTTTAGACTGAGTAGAAGAATGTCTATACCGGAACATTTTTATCAGATTTTAAAAAATGCACCCAAAGCTTGTGTGCAACATATAAAAATAGGCATATTTATTTATAATGTTGAAAGCAGACCAACTCAATCTGTGTCACCAACAGCCTGCCTCCAACTGCCTCCTTCTTTGCCCCCATTTTGCCATTTTGAGAACTGCTGGAAAAATTACAATAGTGCATTAGCAGGGTTCTACTTCCAAATCATGCAGTGAGACAGAGCTAAATGTCACAGAAAAATGGTAAAAGATTGAAAATTCCCTTTTAGAAAGGCTGATGGAAGAGTTTATTTACATGGGGAAAAGGGCATGAAAAAGAAAGCCCTCTCAGTGGTACTTATCCAAATTTTATCTTCTATCTGCACTCACATATCTTCCACTTTAAAATCCTCTCCCCAAATTTTCAGAACAAAATTCTTAATTCTTTCGCAATTCTGTCTGATCCCCACTGGCAGAAAAAGCAGACTTCTAGAGCAACAGCCCTGAAAGGCCCCTGACTTGGATAAGAGTAAATACACAATGTATAGTAACCTCTACCATTTGTATTGTCTTTCCCCTTTATGAAGTCCTCTAACATACATCATCTCAAGCCTCTGAAGAGGTATGAATTGTGTTTAATTAAAGCCTGGGTGATGGAAGTGAATAGAAAGTTATTTTGAGGTTGTTCACACATCTTCAGCTCCTCTTATCAAGCTTTCAGAGCTCTATTCTAAACAGTTAGGGGGTGGTAGGAGGCAATTATGTCTCTTCTCTAGCAGCTGCCAGAGATTACTCTCGTCAGAGTAATTATCACCAAATAATTGTTCCCTTTCTTCCTTGCTGATGAGGCAGAATGGGAACACAGACTCATATGAAATAGATTTTATACTTTCTGAATACTAGTTGGATAGCTCAGGTCAGCGGACACCCACTGAAGGATTTCCACGTTGGGCCTTACAGAAAATTAAAATTCATCTCAGACAAAAGGAAAAACCAGCAGATGTCACCTGCATGAAGTTAACCAGTTTTCCTGAAGTTGAGCAACTGTGGTTTCAGATGGGAAAAAATGCCCATTTTAGCTTAAAATAGATTTCCTCTGCTGAAGATGATTTCGGAAGATGGTAACAAGAGTAGCATTTTCTTACTCTGAACTTTCAGGCAAGTACCTGGTTTACCCCTGTAGTGGTATTTGTGAAAAGACAGTGCTGACAACCCCAACCCACTCCCTGCCTTTATGACATTCATAGGGAGATTATTAAAATTGTTTACTTGGCTGGGCACTGGAGCAGTCACAAAGTCCAAATTCCTTAATGGAGTCCTCAAAGTTGTCACAAGACTGAAGATAAGATAGGCTATGATGTGAGTGGAGAGTTCTCCAAAGTTGGCAGCATTATTTTCAGGCTACCATCTACCCCAGAATGCCCTAGACAGCTGTGCAATGAATGTTCCATACAAACAAATATTTATGGGCAATTCAGTACAAATTAGTGGGACAGAACAAAGCTGAATAGATTGTCATCAGAATATTTATAGTCTGTGATATAAAGGTGAGAAGGTGGCCATCTTTTTATTCTCTCATCAAAGGTCTTGATCTTCAATTGTTGTTCAGTTGCTAATTCACGTCCGACTCGGCAACCCCATGGGCTGCAGCATGCCAGGCTTCCCTGTCCTTCACCATCTCCTGAAGTTTGCTCAAACTCATGTCCATGGAGTTGGTGAGGCCATCCAATCATCTCATCCTCTGTCACCCCCTTCTTCTCCTGCCAATCTCACTCAATAAAACTGCATTATTATTGCCGAATGTGTACCAGACAACGTGGTAGGGGCTAGAGGAGGGAGGGGCCTGGGGGAACCAAGATAGGCTCTCTGCCCTCCGTGGGTTCACTGTGCTGTTCCTCATTCTTTTCTGAAGGAGGCAGAATGGCAATAAGACTTCTGAATTAGCAATCACAGGATCAGAGTTTGAGACTTGGTTCCACCACTTGCAAGCTATTGATCTCTCCTGGCTTCAGTTTCTTCATCTGTAAATTAATGGTAATGATACTCTGGCAACCTACCTCACAGAATTGTGAAGACCAAATGAAATGAAATATGAAAAATCATCGCAAAGTATTATGCAAATGTGAGCATTATTATAATCATGGGTCACAGTGAAAGAGCTATTAGATTCCTAAAAACAATGCTACCTCCGACATGAACAATAACAACCACACCCAACAACTCCCATTTTCGAAATCCCCTAAAATCAGCACATAAGAAAAGTCAAGTCTGCTTTCCTTTAAAGGCAAGGGTGTATCATAAGTATTTGGGTGACTCTAGTGCCAAGAGCACAGTAGGTGCTCAAATATATTGAAAACACAAAATTGCTATGTGGTTCCACTGTTTATAGACAAAACAGAACCAAAGAGGCCACTCTGGCCACTACTGGCAGGAAAACAGGGCTCAGAATCATACATCTTAATGGTCATAATTGATCAACTTGACTTCTTATATAATTATGCAACTATGTCAGTAGTAATAGTAAATTCGAAACTGTTTACTGTAGACCAACTATAAGCCAAAGGGCTCCTCCCCCTTGTCCCCCAGCATAACAAGACTCCTTGCTAAGAGCTTTGAATATTGCTTATGTTTCACCAAGATTGTAAAATCATAGTCAGTAGCCTATAAAAAGGGTCTGAGAAAAGTATAGAACCATGACTTCTTAGACAACCAGAAGCCAGCTTCACAGAAATAAAGTTTAAGGAGGAAAAGGATTCAGAGTCTAGATTGGGTAGGACCCAGCCTAAAGACTCAAGACACACATCAACTTCTGGGGCTTTGATTTCCAAAATGATGATAATGGGTGGAGCTATTGTTAGGGTTCCACCTTTGAGCCTTATGCAAATAGCTTAAATCTGCTCATCTACATTTTTCAAATCTGAAGGCAGGAGGAGAAGGGGACGACAGAGGATGAGATGGTTGGATGGCATCACCAACTCGAAGGACATGAGTTTGAGCAAGCTCCAGGAGTTGGTGATGGACAGGGAAACCTGTAGTGCTGCAGTCCATGGGGTTGCAAAGACTCAGACATGACTGAGTGACTGAACTAAACTGAACTGAAAACATATATAACATCTTTCTCAGTATACCACAAATGGTATACCACAACAAAAACAACAAATATCCCGAGGGCCCATGAAAAGTGAATGGGAAAGGGAATTTTAAAAAGTAATACTTCACTGGGAGGACCCAGAGGAGTCGGGTGGAGAGGGAGGTGGGAGGGGGGATCAGGATGGGAAATACGTGTAACTCTATGGCTGATTCGTGTCAATGTATGACAAAACCCACTGAAATGTTGTGAAGTAATTGGCCTCCAACTAATAAAATAAAATTTTTAAAAAAAAAGTAAAGTAATGCTTATTCACTTAACCTAGTGCAGAAACTGACAGGAAAAAGTATGGGGAACAGAGTTGGGAAAAAGTACAAGAATGTGGTTGGGGGCAGCAGGAAACTGGCCTAGAAGAAAATTCCCTGCATGTAATTGTGAGACATATACCTCTAGTTAGGGGACTGAGTACAGAATAGACCAAGGATTCTATATGGACTTGACAGAAGCAAAAGATATTAAGAAGAGGTGGTAAGAATACACAGAAGAACTATACAAAAAAGATCTTAATGACCCAGATAACCATGATGGTGTGATCACTCACCCAGAGCCAGACACCTGGAGTACAAAGTTAAGTGAGCCTAAGGAAGCATCACTACAAGCAAAGCTGGTGAAAAGGATGGAATTCCAGTTGAGCTATTTCAAATCCTAAAAGATGATGTTGTGAAAGTGCTGCACTCAATATGCCAGCAAATTTGGAAAACTCAGCAGTGGCCACAGAACTGGAAAAGGTCAGTTTTCATTCTAATCCCAAAGAAAGGCAATGACAAGGAATGTTCAAATTACTGCACAGTTGCACTCATCTCACACACTAGCAAAGTAATTCTCAAAATTCTCCAAAGGAGGCTTCAACAGTATGTGAACCTAGAGCTTCCAGATGTTCAAACTGGTTTTAGAAAAGACAGATGAACCAGAGATCAAATTGCCAACATCCATTGGATCATAGAAAAAGCAAGAGAGTTCCAGAAAGACATCTACTTCTACTTCATTGACTACACTAAAGCCTTTTACTGTGTGGATCACAACAAACTGTGGAAAATTCTTCAAGAGATGGGAAAATGAGACCACCTTACCCGTTTCCTGAGAAATCTATATAAAGGTCAAGAAGCAACAGTTATGACCAGATATGGAACAACAGACTGATTCCAAATTGGGAAACGAGTACATCAAGCCTGCATATTGTCACCCTGCTTATTTAACTTATATGCAGAGTACATCATGTGAAATGCCAGGCTGGATGAAGCACAAGCTGGAATCAAGATTGCTGGGAGAAATATCAATAACCTCAGATGTGCAGATGACACCACCCTTATGGCAGAAAGCAAAGAGTAACTAAAGAGCCTCCTGATGAAAGAGAAAGAAGAGAGTGAAAAAGCTGGCTTAAAACTCAATATTCAAAAAACGAAGATCGTGGCCTCTGGTCCCATCAGTTCATGGCAAACAGATGGGGAAACAGTGGAAGTAGTGACAGACTTTATTTTCTTGGGCTCCAAAATCACTTCAGATGATGAGCGCAGCCACAAAATTAAAAGACGCTTGCTCCTTGGAAAGAAAGTTATGACCAACCTAGACAGCGTATTAAAAAGTAGAGACATTACTTTGCCAACAAAGGTCCATCTAGTCAAGGCTATGGTTTTTCCATTAGTCATGTATGGATGTGAAAGTTGGACTGTAAAAAAAGCTGAATGCCGAAGAATTGATGCCTTTGAACTGTGGTGTTGGAGAAGACTCTTGAGAGTCTCTTGGACTGTAAGGAGATCCAACCAGTCGATCCTAAAGGATATCAGTCCTGAATATTCATTGGAAGGACTGATGCTGAAGCTCCAACACTTTGGCCACCTGAAGCAAAGAACTGGCTCATTGGAAAAGACCCTGATGCTGGGAAAGATTGAAGGCAGGAGGAGAAGGGGACAAGAGAGAATGAGATGGTTGTATGGCATCACCAACTCAATGGACATAAGTTTGAGCAAGCTCTGGGAGTAGGTGATGGACAGGGAGACTTGGCATGCTGCAGTCTATGGGGTTGCAGAGTTGAACACGACTAAGTGACTGAACTGAACACCTTATAATAAGTCTGTGTACCCTCCTATGGTCAACAGTCCAGTTACATGTGTGAAAGAATCCACCATGCCCTGCCATCATAGCACTAAAATATATTAGAGCAACTGAGAAGAACTTCCAAAGTATAGAAACCCAGAGTATGGGTGTGGGTCAGACAAAACAGGTGGCCCACACAGGCTTCTCACTTCCCTTGTTCAACCCCAGCTTGTTTTTCCCCTCTACCACTCTCCACAGGACATATTAGAAAAGGAAAAATTATCTTGAAACCAAAGATATTCACTTACACATCAACAAAGTTGATTCTTTTTTGAAGGAACACAGAAAAAGAAACAGATAAAGAGAAGGGAAAGGAAGCATTTAAACAGAACTTGTATCAGACCCCAAATAGTTTCAAGTAGAAGGACTTTCAGAAATATTCTTACCTCCTCATCTCAACAGAGGCCAAAACAACTAAATGTGCTGAATCAAAGCTCTGGTCAAAGAATATGCCTGCATGGACAGGCCTCTTCTGACCAGCCCTGAATCCAGCCTCTCCAGACCCAACCATCTTATCTGGGGTCCCAGGTCTACTCGGGATGGCTTGGCAACCCCTCATTTTACAGGTGAGGGAAGAGGCATATGTTGAAGACTTGCCCAAGGCCCCAGATCTGGTGAATTAGAACCGAGATCTTCCAATACCATCCACCTGCTCTTGCATGCTCATGAATAATGTCTTGTTTTATTTTTGCCTTAGGAGGGACCTGGCTTCATTTTCCAAAGAAACCACCTCACCGATTACCAAACTGTCAAACCTAGAGGAGGGATTTGCCATTATTTTTCAAATCTGTGCACCAAAAGTACACCTAGCACAATACCTTAAAACTGATTCCAGGAACAGATCTTGTAACCAAATAAAGTTTATTCATGAAGGAACACATATGCACACAGCAGATCCATTCCATTCTGTCTGTTGGCCTTCTCCCTTCTCTTTATCACATGTCCCTGGCTCTGGGATTGTGTCATGGCCAGTCATAAGACTAGGATGTGTTAAGACATTGTGTTGACAGATATGTAGAAGAACACTAGTTTCACAGTTTGGCCCTATGTTTCAATTGCTACAAGTTACATGCACGTACTTTTACTAAGAAATAAATATAAAGTAACCAAAACCAGACAAGTTCTAGATCACTGGGGTTTGAGAGTCAAGCCTAAGATTGGTTCCTATTTGGAATGCAGCCCAAGATCCTCTTCTACCCATTGTCCCCCACTCTCTTTTGTTGTTGTTCAGTTGCTCAATTGTGTCTGATTCTTTGTGACCCCATGGACTGCAGCATGCCAGGCTTCCCTGTCCATCACCAACTCCCAGAGCTTGCTCAAACTCATGTCCATTGAGTTGGTAAGGCCATCCAATCATCTCATCCTCTGTCATCCCCTTCTCCTCCCTGTCTTCAATCTTTCCCAGCATCAGGGTCTTTTCCAATGAGCTGGCTCTTTGTATCAGGTGGCCTAAGTATTGGAGCTTCAGCTTCAGCATCAGTCCTTCCTATGAATATTCAGGATTGGTTTCCTTTAGGATTGACTGGTTTGATCTCCTTGCAGTCCAAGGGACTCTCAAACATGGACCAAGTGTCCTCACCAATCCAGGCTTTAATCCTCCTGTGGCACATGATCGGTGCCTCTTTCTCACTCTTCTGAAGATTTCTGTGTTGTGAGTTTGGAAACCCTTTATTCCACTACATCATGTTCCTCTTCTGGTCATTTGGTCTAAAACAGAGTGTGGTTCTATTCCTTAGTGAACTCCTCATGTACCGGTCTAAGCTTGAACTTCCACTTCTCTACTCTGAGCCCCTCTATGAGGCATCAAATCTATTTCCTGACCAGAAGTGGAATTTCACTCTCCCTCTGTTCAAAAGCTCCAAAAAGCTTTAGATTCATTCACAGAATCCTGTTTTATGTACCTCTTTATTTTCCTGGGCTCCAAAATCACTGCAGATAGTGACTGTTGCCATGAAATTAAAAGATGCTTGCTCCTTGGAAGGAAAGTTATAACAAATCTATACAGCATGTTAAAAATAAAAAACACCACTTGACCGAGAAATGTCCATATAGTCAAAGCTATGGTTTTGCCAGTAGTCATGTACGAATGTGAGACTTGGACCATAAAGAAGACTGAGTGCAGAAGAATTAATGCTTTCGAACTGTGATGTTGGAGAAGACTCCTGAGAGTCCCCTGGACAGCAAGGAGATCACACCAGTCAATCCTAAAGGAAATTGTCCCTGAATATTCATTGGAAGGGCTGACGCTGAAGCTGAATCTCCAATATTCTGGTCGCCTGATGTAAAGAACCAATTCATTGGAGAAAACCCTGATCCTGGGAAAGACTGAAGGCAAAGAAGAAGAAGGTGGCAGCAGATGAGATAGTTAAATTTATCAGCACCAACTCAATGGCCATGAATCTGAGCAAACTCTGGCACGGTGAAAGACGGGAGCCTGGCACACTGCAGGCCATGAGGCTGCAGAGAGAAGAACATGACTTGGCGACTGAACAACAACAAGAGATTATAATTAAATGAAGCAAGCCAGAAAAAGACAAATATCAGATGATATCACTTCTATCTGGAATCTAAAACCACGATACAGATGAACTTATTTACAAAACAGAAACAGACTCCCAGAAAACAAACCTATGATGACCAAAGGGGGAAAGGGAGGGGAGAGATAATTTAGGAATTTGGGATTAACATATACACACTAGTATATATAAAACAGATAAATAAGAAGTACCTACCTACTGCATAGCACAGGGAAGAAAAAAACCATATTCAGCTTCTTGTAATAACCTATAGTGGAAAAGAATCTGAGTTTAAAAATATATAACTGAATCACTTTGCTGTATACCTGAAAAGTCTTAAACCAACTATGCTTCAATTAAAATAATACGTTAAAAAAAAAAAAAACACTGTTGTATCAGCATTAAAACAAACAAATAGATCAAGAGAACAGAACAGGAAGCCCAGAAATAAACCCATGTCTGTATGGTCAACTAATTTATGAAAAGGAAACCAAAAATATACAATGGGAAATGACAGTTGCTTTAAAAAAAATAGTGTTGAGAAAACTGTTCACCACACATAGAAGAATGAAACTGAGCCACTATCTTACACTACACACAAAAGTTAACTCAAAATGGATTAAATACTTGAATGTAAGACCTGAAACTATAAAACCCCTAGAAGAAAACATAGGTGGTAAACTTCTTAACATCGGTCTAGGCAATAATTTTTTTTTTTTATTTGACACTGAAAACAAAGGCAGCAAAAGCAAAAATAAACAAATGGGACTGTATCAAACCAAAAAGTTTCTGCACAGGAAAGGAAACCAACAAGAAGAAAATGAGAAAATATCTGCAAATCACGTACTTGATAAGGGGTTAATATCCAAAAATGTAAAGAACTAATACAATAGCAAAAGATCTGAATAGACATTTTCCAAAGATATTCAGATGGCATACATGAAAAAATGTTCAGTATCACTAATCATCAGGGAAATGCAAATCAAAAACACAATGAGACATTACCTCACACCTGTTAGAATGACTATTATCAAAAAGACAAAATAAGTGCTGGCCAGGATGTGGAGAAAAGGGAATTCCTGTCCTATAAGTAAGAATCTAAATTGGTGCAGCTGCTATGGAAAAGAGTATGGAAAATCCTCAAAAAAAACTTAAAATGAGCTACAGTATGATCCAGCAATTTCATTCTGGGTATTTATCCAAAGAAAATAAAAGCACTAACTAAAAAAGATATATATATACCCCTATGTTCATTGCATAATTATCTACAATAGCCAAGATATGGAAACAACCTGCGTCCATCAACAAATGAATGGATAAGGAAAATATGGAGTGTATGTGTGTGTATAAGAGTTGTTGAACTCCTGTCATTTGCAAACTCATAGCTGGAATTCAAAGACATTATGTTAAGGTAAATAAGTGAGACAGAGTAAGACAAATACTGTATGCTATCACTTATATATGGAATCTAAAAATAAAGGAAGTTCATGGATATAGAGCACAAGTTGGACCATATGGAAGCTCTGTTCTTAGTTTTAGACATATATCAGAGAAAAAAAAATAGTTAGAAAGGATACATGCACCCCAATTTTCGTTGCAGCACTATTTACAATAGTCAAGACATGGAAGCAGCCTAAGTGTCGATCGACAGATGAATGACTAAAGATGTGGTACATGTATATTGGATTGACCAAAAAATTCATTTGAGTTTTCAATAAGGATTTATGGAAAAGCCCAAATGAACTTTTTGGCCCACCTAATACAGTGAAATATTACTCAGCCATTAAAAACAATGAAATAATGCCATTTGCAGCAACATGGATGAACCCCTGACGCATCTGCTACAAAGACGGTTGTTGCTGTCACTCAGAGTTCCCCCTTCTGTATGATCTTTCAGAATTCAACTTAAGATGTATTGAATTCCTACATTACATAATGTACCAGACTGGACTCAGGTGAGTACAAAGATGTATGAGATACAGTTCTTCCACACATAGAATTGCATATCTGATACATGAGAAAAGCAGAAATAAAAATCACCATAGAATAAAGTAGAATATGAGAAATGTTGTACTGGAGCCACAAGCTATGAGAGCTGGAGGAAAATGAGATTCATGTTGACTAGAGGGAAAAGGCTATCAGTGCAGTTTTCCAAAGCCAAAATATTTTAAGCATATGCTAAATCGACAAACATCCAATTCCCACCAAAAGTAAGAGAAGAAACATTCTTTCACAGGGCCCTAAAGCCAGAAAAACAGCAAGAAAATTAGAACCATTTTATCTCAACTCATAGAAGGAAATAAGTCACATACTTCAGTATCACCCAGTCTTCTAGATACATTTAAAATGAAATCACAACAGCAAGATAGTCCTTCTGCTTCATATTTAATTGTCCATTTTTAGTCTGTTGTCATTAGAAGAAACACAGTATTGACAGTCTTCATGAGACTCTCAAACTCAAGGAATGTGCCCTTATCCTGTTTTCCCTGCAACAGGCAGTTACTTTCCAGGTCCCTGCTATTGATAGACAATTTTGGAATGAAGCTGAACCAGGCCTCAGCAGTTTTCCAAATCCAGGTGAAGAAACTGGCTGACTTCAGCATGAAAGACAAGGGCTGGGGAGCAGAAGGTGGATGGATGAGTCAGCCCCCATTCGTGGAAAGCAGAGGTTTTGTGAGGAGAATCTCAAGCTTTCATTTTGTGGTATTTGGGAGCTTAATTCCTTGCTTCTAATTAGATGTCTGAACTGTAATCACAAAGGTATTTCACAATTAGTTTCTTAGATCTGTAAGAGGTTCTATGAATAACTTAAATGAGGGGAAGAAGAGGAGCCATGTGGGGAAGGAACAGAAGGGGGCTTCAGGAAGCTGCCTGCTGACTAGGTGTCAGATGTCACACCCCAATTCCAATAGCCAAATACTATCAATGGAGAAGTGTGAGAATGAAGGCCTGCGGTGGCGGTTCCTTGTTCTTTTTGCCCAGGTCCTGCTTTCCTGACTCTTCTGGCTTTTCAGCTGCAACCAGAGACTTATAACAGCTGGAAGTTTGGGGACAGAGCTAGAAGCAGCAACTGTACTGTCACAACTCAAGTTCTATGTGGCTATGCCCCTGCCACCATCTCAGATGCCAGAGGGCAACAATAGGGAGGACAAGGTTGTATGGCTCTGTGGAAAAACAGCAGATTGCATCTGTTCTCTCTAGCTATTACTCCTTCGATGTCAGCTGAGAACACTGGGGAATACTTTGATCCCTAACAGAGAGACTCAACAGCATTGTCATGCCCAAGCCAGCCACAATCCAACCACACTATTACCAAAAGGAGATCTTGCCTAATACCACCATATACTACCCAGGGGTACTGAAGACTGTATGTTTTCTGGAGGGAAGAAGAATGCCATATTTAGAAGTTTGAATCCAAAAGAAATTGGGGTCCTGAGCATTTCCCCAAGTGTGCTCTGTGACTCGGCCACACAGTGTTACTTAAGAACCACAACAGAACAATCCCTAGTAAGGATAAGTCCTAGATCATTGGAGCCTGATTCCCAAAACCAAAAAGCCCTAGATTAATGTAGTTTGCAGTCCAAGCCTGGCCTGTCTCCTTTTATGTGCTCTTAAAACATTTTCAGGTGAAGAGTAAGAATGGGAACGATAATATATATATGATTTTTGAGGGCCTCCATACGCCAACTGCTTCAAAGTCATTACTTCATATCACAACTCTGAACTGTAAATATTATTATCCTCTACTTCATAGGTGGGATCAAGAGGTCGAGATTAAGGAACCTGACTCAAATCATATAGCTAATAAATGACACAGCCAACTCAGAAACCAGCTCTGACTGACTGCAAAGCTCTTTTCACTCCAACATGTCATGTCTTCTATCTTGTAGCACCCCGGATGAAACGTGGACGGTTCCCGTCTGGGAAATGGGAGTGAGTTGGCTGTCAGGCAGACCTGAATCTGATTCCATAGTATGCCATAGGAATTTGAGAAAGTTACTGGGATTCCATTTCCCTATCTGTAAAATGGGGGGAAAAACAGTACTTAACCTCATTGGGTTGTTAAAAGGACTAAATAAGATACTGTCTGTAAGACACTTAGCATAGTGTCTAGCACATGGTCATACTTGAGAAATCTTGGTGATTATTGTATTTAGGGTCTGGAATCAGAGCTCCCCAAAGGACTTTTAAGTTTTTTAACTTGGATGCACAGAATTGGGTAAGCTATAATCTTTGATTTATGACACATTCTCATCATTAATCCATGGATCCTCTTTATTAACTCATATATTTATTTCATACTCAATACCCACAAAACTACCACTCAACATATACAACTGATAGTAACTTATACATTTTATGCAAACTAGGGACTTCATATTTATAAAATATGTATGCTTACATATAGCCATGTTGTTGTTGTTTTAGTCACTAAGTCATGTCTGACACCCTTGCAGCCCTATGGACTACAGCCCACCAGACTCCTCTGTCCATGGGATTTCCCAGGTAAGAATACTGGAGTCAGTAGCCATTTCCTTCTCCAGGGGATCTTCCAGACCCAGAGATCAAACCTGGGTCTCCTGTATTACAGGCATATTCTTTACCATTGAGCCACCTGGGAAGTCCAAATGGAGCCATACATCTAGTCTAAATGTATCAGCACAATGAAAGTACTCAGTGTTCATTGGGTAAATGACAGAATCAATAAATGTAACATTTCTTCACTGATCTCTTGTACAATGTGACTGAGTGTTAAGACAGAAGTCTTTTAGCCTCATTGTACCACACTCCAAAAGAGATGTGATGCTCAGAATAGAGTTTGCAAAGGCAGTATGTACAAACCAGTTTTTAAAAATTATTAGCCCTTTATCACATTAAGAGCAAACTCCAGTAAACTGAAAGATGAATGGTCATTTAAGATAGGAGGATTTGGGAAGAGAACTATGGCGGCACTCTGAGTCTTATGCCCATCCCATGGGGTAGGGGTCAGAGTGCTTTCCCTGGACCTGAAGTCAAGAAAAGGGGCATAAGTGATCCACTTAAGAGACTGATCCATGTGCCCTGAATATGGTTGTCACAGCAGACAAGATGTCTGTCTCAGGGCTGAGACATGTGAAGGGCAAGTAGTAAAGGCTAGCAGGCTGCTGTCACAATGAATACAAGAGCATGGTTGCATCATGATGGAACAGTGCTCCCAGAGTGCACTCAGAGTGCACTCAGAGAAGAGACATGAGTGTTTCTTGTGGGTCAGATATCAGCCACAGAAGACAGAGATGGCCTGAGATCATCTCACATCCTAGCCAACAGGACTGTCTGGAGGGGCAAAGTGATGCCATAGGAAGGCAGGCCATCAAGAGTCCCAAGGTGAGAAACTGTGAGCCCAGGCAAGAGAACTGCAAAGGCACCCCCAGAATGATTAGACCATAACTGCAGGACTCACAAAGTTCCCCCAAAAGAGCTGGCTACAGCCACCTGCAGGCTTTGATACATCTCACAGTGTTGGTTAAGTAAGAACTTTCCTGCTTCCTTCTCTCTTCTCCTTCCCCTACCTCCAACCCAGGAAGAGCCAGAGGCAGCCCAGAGAGTGGATGAGAAGGGCTGAGAAACACAAGGCAACACAATGGAGAAGCAAATGTCCTCCTCCTCCTCCACTGGAGGTCCACATTTGGGATGGGGCAGCAGTGATAGGGAGAAGTCTTACCTTGGAAGGAAATGTACATTTTTCTTATAACATTGGACTGGGCATAATAACTACTAAACTGAAACTGTTTTCTGACTAGGAATGATCAACATACTTGTCCAAGAGGATCCAGCTTTCTGGATTGGAGAAATTAGCTGTGTTCAGAAGAAATGAAATTAGCTATGTTCTGCATAGGGCTTCCCTGGTGGCGCAATAGTAAAAACTCTGCCTGCCGAGGAGACACAGGTTCGATCCTTGGGTCAGGCAGATCCCCTGCAGAAGGAAATGGAAATCCACTTCAGTATTCTTGTCTGGAAAATCCCATAGACAGATGAGCCTGGCGGGCTACAATCCATGGGGTTGCAAAGAGTCAAACATGATTTAGCAACTGCTTGTGCACACACACACACACATACACATGTTCTGTGTAAATTCTGTGAGTCCCACTTGCTGAAAGTAATGGTTATAGTTATAGGAGCTCAACTGAGATCTCTAAGGATCAATGTGCAGTCCTCTAGACATACCCTGGGCTTATCAAAAATTCTGACCCAAAATGGGATCAGGAACCCTATTTTGGATCTCTCTCTTCATCTAGGGCAATCAGGAGTTTGAACTGTGCCCAGAAAATGTTGGAAGAGCCTCCAGATTTTCTCCATTGTGACCAGCCTTGAGATGCTCATTAACCATTGAAAAATAAGTGACTGTCCTGCTTCTATGTCAAGGCTGGATCCCTAATGAAAACTGGTAGCCTTCCCCTTAGGGGTCCTACCACCTCTCTGAGCTGCCAGCAACAGGCAGAGCACTGGTTCTCCTACTCTGGAGATGCACTCCAAACCCTGTCGCCTTCATGATTTGAGGGGTTCTAGCTATTTTTCATGCTTTCAAGCACATTTTGTCTATTCCATCCCTTCCAGAACTCCTCTGCATAGCTTCCCTCCACGAGCCCTTAGGTATACAACCGCCCTCTTCCTCCAAGGTCCACGCTTGAAGGAATAATCGAAAGTATGAGTCGCTGAGTTGTGTCTGACTCTTGGCGACCCCATGAACTATATAACCTGCCAGGCTCCTCTGTCCATGGGATTCTGCAGGCAAGAATACCGGAGTGGGTTAGATTGCCATTCTCTTCTCCAGGGGATCTTCACAACCCAGGGACTGAACCTGGGTCTCCTGTATTGCAGGCAGATTCTTTACCGTCTGAGCCACCAGGGAAGCCCTTGTCTACAGCAAATTATGCTGTGCTCCACCCGGAATTATGTCCTTGTCACCCAGCTCTGCAAGCTTCACTCCCACTGCTCTCCCTTGCCATCTTCTGCAGAGGCCTACCCTGAACGTCAGTTTCACTTGGCCTGGAAGCACCCAGAGCCGGAAGTGCCTGGGAGTTTACATTCCTGCCACCCAGGGCTCATGGCTAATGAATGCCTGATGCAGGAAAGTGAAAGTCCACCTCTCTTGCCCAGAGCTAGGACAAACTGCAGTATAGTTTAGACTTTAGCGCTCCTCTTGGGACCCAGCTAAGGGTGGCTTCTCACTTGAAGTCACAAGCTTGCTTAGTTTTTCTAAAAGCCTTACCTGTCCTGCTTCCCTCCTGGTTTTGCTTCCCTCCCTTCCTTGTTTCTCCTTAGAGCACTTTATTACTAACCATTTATACAGAAATCCTCTTCTCAGGGTCTGCTTCCTAAACCTACCTAAGACAAAAGGGTAGACCCACTCTGTTTTCCCAAACCTGCTAACTTTATGCTGCAAAAAAGAACTAATCTCTAAGCAGGAAAGTAAAAGAATGGAGGTCTCAGGCAGGAGCAGCTCGGTGACCCAGAGTACAATCCAATCCTAAAACCCCTCCTTCCCCTCCAATCTCAAACAGCAAAGAAGTTAGAATGACTTCTTAAGCACTCTTTGAGTGCCTAAACTCAAAGACATTAATCACAAACAAACTTTTATTCAAATTTGTTTTGACTCTCCCTCTTTGTTTTCAAATCTGTTTGGACTGCCAATCTTTCTTTTAGTACCTGAGATTGAATAAACATTACACTTAAAAGCAGGCATTTCAAATGCTGAATACCTATTGAAAGTTAAGAGACCATAAGGTCAAGATAAGCCTAAAATGAAGTCCCAGTGAAATTCAATACCTGTTTCTTTATATGGAATGGTGCAAAGCTAAATTGATTGAACTGGATGACAGAGCAGCAGTCCTCAGAAAAATCAGCAGAGGTACACTGTGCACCTATTTAAAGGACATCAGCCCATTAAGAAGACCTACGTATCAGAACTCATGGTCCTAAAACAGATGGGGAAATGGCAACTCCTTAGAAATCTAGAAGTGGAGGCCTCTGACTCCTCCCTGGGTCTCACCAATGTGGATGCACCTGCTATTTTCTGATTCCCCACTTAGAGAGCACTGATGAGTCACCAAGAATTCAACATGCCCTTCCTTGACCACTTGGGACAAGTCAGCCAGGACTGTCTTCTGAATGTGCACAAAGGTAGTGTGACCCCCATCACTCCAAGCAACTTTATAGGGAGAGAGTCAATGACAAAAATGATGACCACATTTCACAGTTGCTCATTTAGTCCTGGCCTCTTTCTCACAAGTTGCTCATTACAATTAGAATCCAGATCAGCAAGTACCCAAACTTACTTTGTTTCAACTCTCCCCTGAACCAACTGGGTTAAAATTAGTGGTGGGGCAAGTGCTGATGAAGACTTAGGTTCTAAGAGTTGAAACCACAGGAAAATGTCTTTTTATGTATATTTTCATTTGTTGGGAGGAGCATTAACAGAAAAACATTAAGAGGCAAAACAGTTCAGTTGAGATTAGTGCTGGAGCCAGAAGCCAGTTAAAATCCAACAGCAAAGCATTCCAATTGTGAATCCTTGAGCAAAGTTCTTTGACTCTACGGTGCCTGTTTCCTCATTTGTCAAATTAGAATAATATAAGTGGCAAGCTCATAACAATAATAAGCTCTAAGTAAGTTAATAACTTGAAAAGTCCTTCGGTAAGTTGTTCAGTCACTAAGTCATATCCGACTCTGTGCAACCTCATGGGCTGCAGCGCACCAAACTTTCCTGTCCTTCACTATCTCCTGGAGTCTGTTCAAACTCTTGTCCACTGAGTCGATGATGCCATCCAACCATCTTATCCTCTGAAAACACTCACTAAATAGAACCTGTGACTGTTGTTGCAATTGCTGTTATTTATCTCTCTACCATCATAATCATCAGCCAGCACTTCCCTAAGAAAATTTACAAACTTGAATCAACTTCTGTTGCCTATTAATTGAAGTTAAACAAATACCTGCCCTACCACTCATGTTCCAAGTAGCTGAATAAATCTCTCAGATTGTCTCTACAAGTATCTTGATCTAAAAGTCTATTCTATAGAACTCTTAAGCCAAATATCTCTTGCATTCCATTCTATGCAACTCCTCTGACATCTCAGAAATTCAAGGGATTCAAGATAAGAAGTCTCTATTTATACTGGATATTGAAAATGCTGTAAGAAAAGCATAGGTCAAATAACTCAATTCAGTGTGTTTCTCTTCTCCCTACACACAGACTCACTGCTACAGCTTACTAGATTTAAACAAAACTAGGAATTGAGTACTTTCAGTACTTTCCCTCCTGTTATTCCACCAAGCTAAGGTTATTTTCTGTTACCTGATGAGTAAGAAAAATATGTCCCTCTTCTCTCTTTCATCCTCGCCTTCTGTGATGGGTCCAACTTGCAGCCTGCAGAGTATATGTGGTCTCTACTAAATTTCAATACCAATACTCAAACAGGTTTAATACTCAGTAGTACTAACACTGCCTAATATTCAAACACTAAAGGAGCATAAACAATGAGTGAAACATGTGATAAGGACAGGCTTCAAAATTTGCAGGGCTCACATCACTTCACGGCAAATAGAGGGAAAAATGGAAACAGTGACAGATTTTATTTTCTGGAGCTCCCAAATCACTGTGAACAGTGACTACAACCACAAAATTAAAAGACACTTGCTCCTTGGAAAGAAAGCTATGACAAACCTAGACAGGGTTTAGGTTAAAAAGCAGAGACATCACTTTGTCGACAAAGATCTGTATAGTCAAAGCTATGGATTTTTCCAGTAGTCATGTACAGATGTGAGAGTTGAACCATAAAGAAGGCTGAGTGCCAAAGAATTGATGCTTCCAACTGTGGTGCTCGAGAAGACTCTTGAGAGTTCCTTGCACTGCAAGGAGATCAAACTAGTCAATCCTAAAGGAAATCAGTTCTGAATATTCATAGGAAGGACTGATGCTGAGGCTGAAGCTCCAATATTTTGGCCACCTGATGTCAAGAGCTGACTCAATGGAAAAGACCCTGACGCTGGGAAAGATTGAAGGCAGGAGGAGAAGGGGACGACAGAGGATGAGATGGTTGAATGGCGTCACTAACTGAATGGACATGAGTTTGAGCAAAGGACAGGGAAGCCTGGTGTGCTACAGTTCATGGGTTCACAAAGAGCCAGACATGACTTAGACACTGAACAGTAACAAGTACAAAATGAAAATGTTGGGCCCCTTATTCAAAAATTATTAAAAATTTCAAGATGGTGACAGCAGAGCATCAAACCTAAGTACTGTCTGCAGAAGTCACATGCCCAATAAGGCCTGATTCTGGTCACAGAGCTGTCACCACCAGCACTACCACTCTGGCCCAATATTCCTAAAACTGCCATCTCTTGCTTCACTCCAGATCTCTGCTCGACAAGAAAATCATTTGCCATCGTCCTCCTGTGAGACTTTAGGTGTCACATGCCATTCACTTCATCTGTAGTATCCTGCTCACGCAGACCCTAGTCTCTTCAAAGCTTTGCTCAGTACAGTTTAGATGGAGCATGGCAAAAGCAGAAGGGGCTACTCCCCCTGCTGACATCAGGGTACTGGAGTATGGGGGGAGATAAGGAGGTAGCAGAGGTGTGGAATGTGCTCCAGGGTGAAGCCTGCAGGGACTCCCAGCAACCCCAGAGTTCTCCCTATTTATCTGCACTATTCACTGCCCAGAAGATCTAGTTCTGGTGTGTGCAGCTCCAAACAGGTGGGTGACTTGTAGCTGTGGTTGTTTTGTTTTCACAGGCCTATTTGCATTTTCCCCACTTCCCTACCATTGAGACCTCAATATACTCAAGGAGAAAAGACTAGACTTGGAGTCAGAGCCTTGGTGCCTCATCTTGGCTCTCACTAGGTATGTCATCTTGGGCAAGTCACTTAACCTCTCCAAGCTTCAAATTCCTCACCTATAAGATGGGGTGATGAACACAGGCTCTGCATACCCCACAGGATTACAGTAATTCTCAAATAAGGTATGGTATGTGAGTGACTCCCTAGAGGAGGAGCTGTGCCCCACCCACTCTTCTTTATTCTCATCTCTCTAAACATAGCACAGTGTATTCAATAAATGTTGGATGAATCAATAAAAACTGCATAAACAAATCAATTTTGTGAGGGCAAAAACCATTAACTTTCATTTTCAATTCCATATCAAAAGGTTACCCGAGGTCCTACTGTATACCACAGGGAGCTCTGCTCAATGTTATGTGGCAGTTGGATGGGAAGGGAGTTTGGAAGAGAATGGATACATGTATATGTGTGGCTGAGTCCCTTTGCTGCCCACCTGAAACCATCACAACATCGTTAATAGGCTATACTCTAATATAAAATAAAAAGTTAAAAAAGGTTACCAGGTAACTTCCAAAGAGTATTCCTTCATTAACACAAATAATGGTTCCTCTTTTCTTTCCCTGGGTTTCAGAACTGTAATGTGAATACAGTCACTTTAAAATTCTTTCCTGTTTTCCACTCTCTCTAATTACATGGTATCAGGAGCCAAAAGATAGACCATGAGATCCTGAGGTTGCTACAACTTGCAAGTGACGCAAATTATCATTAGCAAACTGCATCTGGAACTGAGTTAAAGCACTTCACCCAAAATGATCCCAGGAGAAATAGCTCACTCTAATGACAGTAAAACCTGAATTCACAGCTTAAGGAGCAACACATCATGACCAAACTGTAGCTGTATCAAAAGCACTCATTATTGCTAAGGCAGGTTGTAGGGAGACTAAACCAACTGCCCTTATCTGTAATGATTTAAAAAAACTGCTACCAAAGCATTTCACACATGCTGAAAACTCCAGGCTAAATTGGTTGCAAGACATAAGGCCATCAGCACATTCAAAGAAATAGTCTCTGCAATTATCACTAATTAACCAGCTTTAACAGCTGGGAACCAGTTGGAGAGGTTTACACTTGAATGTAAATGAGGGAGGAGGGACCTGTGTAACGAGATGAGGAACATATTTGTTTTGTTTTGACTTCTTTTCAGACATATTTCAGTTTACATAAATATTTGAAGGGTGGATCAGACAGGCTTTACAGCACAATGGTATTAAGAATGTCTTTATAAAAACTTGGATATGGTCTAAATTAGTTTTTAAGAAGGAGGGGTAGAGGTGGGAGCAGAAGTTTGATTTTCTTTTTCAATATTTAACTTCACACCCTGACCAGCACCTCATACCAGTTAGTAAATCACAGGTAGCTCTGACTTAGAATGAGTGAGCGGCGTTTCCATGGCTTCAATTTTCGCTATAGATTTCAGAAGGAACAGACACTGCCTGGAGAGCAGGCCAACCTTTTGGCTTAAGCACTGCATGTGTGACCTCTGGTTGACCTTGGGTTCTGGGATTGGAGGGTTAAAGTAGTCTTTTGGCATTTGAGCCTGATTTTTTTCTTTTTTTCCTCCAAAAGTGTTTAGAGAAATAAGAGAGGGCCCCACCCTATGCAACGGGGCAAGCTGTTTCCTGCAGGAGCAAGAATTCCTGGCTATCTCAGTGCCTTGTGAAAAACACTTCTTCAGCAGAGGAGCTCTTTCTCAAAGGATCTGCTTCTGCTCTGTTTCTCTTTCAGCATTTAATTTTGCAAAGAGTTCTTTTAGAATTAGCATGTTCTTCTGCCTAAACACATATAAAACAAAGGTAATGCTTGAAATGCCAAGTCTACATGTTTCCAAGGTGAGAGTTGGTCCAAAACAGGAATCTGACTGGTTGAACCTCTCAGAACATGGGTTTTCTTAGTTTTCTTCTGAAGGTTGATAGTTGAGGGGCAGGTGGACTATGGGAACCTTAAACTACATAATCATCTCTTTAATAAACATACACTTTTATTAAGCCTGATGTTTGATTACAGGTATACGTGAAATGCATTAGCCTACTTCTGAGTAAAGTAGGAAAGCCTTCATAAAGAGGTTTTATGGTTTACATTTAATGAAAGGAGAAGTCTGACTCAAAAGTACTCAGATTTAATCACTTTCTGAATTAAAACAGTTCTATTATACCATAACCACTGGTGCTGTCAGGAAAGGTGAATCCAGGATTTTTGCCAGCCACGGAATCCCTTTATATAAGGAAGCTATACATGCGGCCACAAACAAACAAACATGCCTGGTTTATTGGCAGCTGTCCTCATTGCAAGAAGAAGAGTTTATTTTCCTTTAGGAGCCCACACTTGAATAATGTGCTGGTGCCCTAGCTGTTTCATAACTCTCCATGTAATTAAGCAGCTGGCATGACCTTCCAAGGCAAGATAATAATAGGAGTTAAGCAAAGGCAGGGCTTGTACACAAGGACACTTTAGACTGCTCAAGCTCACAAATAAAAGCTCTCAAATAAATGCAAAATTCTTTCAAATTCAAAACGTTTTCCCAGTGTAGTGACAGCCCCCCCAACCACCCACAAAACCCTGCATGTGAACATGGTGAAATCTTCTGTAATTCAAGAATGGCAAGGTACAATTCAAAAAGGGGCTGGGGGTGAGGGGGAACAGATGCTGGCTGTCATTCCTCAAATGCCACCTCCACTGTCCAGATGAGTTCAAGAATGAATATCAAAGCCAGTCATTTGCAAAAGTAAATCACTATAGATTGCTCGTTTTGAAAAAGAAATTAACAATTAAAAAAAAAAAGAAGTACACATTATATGGCCACTTGACTTTTAGATCTTAAAGTCAAGACCTAATAGAGCAGATTTACACCTTTCCTGGAGACAGAATGGCTGTCCCCTGGGTGGCTCAATAAGCAGGCAACAGGTAGGTGGGGGTGGCAAATACTCCTCCAAAATGGAAGATGGCTGCCACCAATGCCTTCCCTTCCTGTACACACATGCTACCTCTCCCATCAAGATGTGTATCCTGATTTTCTCCTTGAAGCTGGCCATATCTAGCTGGACAATAGATATGGCAGAAACGAAGTCATATGACTTTTGAGGCTAGTTCATTAGAGCCTGGCAATATCCTGAGATGTAAAGAACACTAATTGGTGGAACTAGCCTCAACACTAAGAGAAGCGCAAACCTCACTAGAAGTCACATGTGAACATCCTGGTAGGCAGTCCCAGCTGGACTCCCAAACAATAGCCAGCACCAGCTGCTGACCACACGGGAAAGCCACCTTGAATGGGCAGCCCCAGCCAACATTTCCCTGCAATGACATGAATGACCACAAGCAAGAATTGCCCAGTTGATCCCAGTTAGCCCACAGATACAGATAAGACAGACATATAAGTATACGCACATATATACATATTTATATATATGAAAATAATAAAATGACACCCAGGCCCCCTTTACTATACCCTGAGCTTTGAGGGCTGTGTTCCCCCTCCTGGTCCCCAGTGCTGAGGTAATGCTACACCAAATAAACATTAAACATTCTTTTGCTTTTCTTCATAGTTTTACCACATGTGCATTTTCCTAAACAATGTATCAATATATATGTTTAATATAATAATGTTAAATTGTATGTGTGTGTTAGTCACTTAGTCACATCCAACTCTTTGTGACCCTATGGACTGTAGCCTGCCAGGCTCCACTGTCCATGGAATTCTCCAGGCAAGAATACTGGAATGAATTGCCATTCCCTGCTCCAAAGGATCTTCCCAACCCAGGGATCCAACCCAGATCACCTACCTTGCAGGCAGATTCTTTACTGTGTGAGCCACCAGAGAAGCCCATATCAATATATATGTTTAATATAACAATTATGCCAAATTGTATATAAATTATAATTATATATATATTAATCTTTACCTTTATTGTTAGTTTCTTTTTTGTCTTGTGTGTGAAATCTTTCCCTGTTCTGAAGTCATATAGTCTTTATTTTTACTGAAAGCTCTTAAATTTTGCCTTTTCATTCCTAAGTCATGAATCTCTTTGGAACTGATTTTCATGTAAGACATGAAGAGGAAAGCATTTTCCATTTTTTAATCCATCATAAGGATAACCAATGGTACCCGGATGTTTAATTGAATAGTTCTTCCTTATCTTTGATCTTATACCTAATGAAGATGACATCTTTTAGGAGTCTCTGATTTATGCAGAACTCTTCAATTTACCCTTATCTTGATTAAGCTCCTGTTTTTGCTCCCCTTGAGAACATCTGGCCCACTAAAATCTAGGCAAAATCCACCAGGGATCAGCATAAGGAGATGTTGTACCAGACAGACACGCTCCAGGGTCACACTCTCCTGTGGAATCACTCTTTCTTCTGTTTCTGGCTTCTAATTATTCTTAGTTTACCAACAGCTGAATCATACTTTATATTTATTTCAGGGACCCTGACAGTCCAGTGAATAGGACTCCATGCTTTCACTGCCAAGGGCCCAGATTCAAACCCTGGTCAGGAAACTAAGATCTCACAAGCCACACAGTATAGCCAAAAAATTAATAAAGATTTATTTATTTCAGGTGTCAGTATAAGATGTTCTACACTTGCAATTTAGAATGTTGCCCTTACTTTTAAAGCTAAATCAATTGTGGTTTTTTCCCCAGTTTTTTTTACTTCACCTATAAATTTGGTTTCTTTTTTTCTTTTTATGGGCTTCCGTGGTGGCTCAGAGGACTTCCCTGGTGGCTGAGACAGTAAAGCGTCTGCCAAAAAGGCGGGAGACCCAGATTCAATCCCTGGGTCGTGAAGATCTCCTGGAGAAGGAAATGACAACCCACTCCAGTATTCTTGCCTGGAAAAGCCCATGGACGGAGGAGCCTGATAGGCTACAGTCCATGGGTCAAAAGAGGTGGACATGACTGAGCGACTGGTGGTTCAGATGGTAAGGAATCTGGTTACGAAATAGTTCAATCCATGGGTTGGGAAGATCCCCCGGAGAAGGGAATGGAAACACACTCCAGTATTCTTGCTTGTAGAATCCCATGGACGTAGGAACCTGGGGGACTATGTCCCAAAGAGTTGGACACAACTGAGTGACTAACACCCTTGTCTCTTTTTACACTATTGTTATTATTTTTATTCTGATTGGCTGAGTTATGTTTTCAGAAAATTTTCCAGGAAGATTTCGTGAATAACTCCACTCCTGAGAATATTTTGGTACTGGCCTCACATAAGAATGATGCCTCGGCTGGGTGACACTCTTTCCCCCGTAACATTCTGCTGCTGCTGCTGCTGCTGCTAAGTCGCTTCAGTCATGTCCGGCTCTGTGTGACCCCATAGACGGCAGCACACCAGGCTTCCCTGTCCTTGGGATTCTCCAGGCAAGAATATTGGAGTGGGTTGCCATGTCCTTCTCCGATGCATGAAAGTGAAAAGTGAAAGTGAAGTCACTCAATCGTGTCCGACTCCTAGCGACCCCATGGACTGCAGCCCACCAGGCTCTTCTGTCCATGGGATTTTCCAGGCAAGAGTACTGGAGTAGGGTGCCATTGCCTCCTCCGTATAATCTTCTATAGATGTTATTTCATTGTCTTTCATCAGAAAATGCTCCTGAAGAATCAGAAATTAGTCTGAACTCTTTGGCTGCTTTTGTTTTTGTATTCACAAAGTTTATGGAAACAGGGAGAGAATAGAAATAACAGTGACCTGTTTCTGTTTGTAGACATTGTAGAATTTTTTTTTCCCTTTACTTAACTTCACCAGAATGTATTTTGAAATGTGGTTGCTGCTGCTGCTAAGTTGCTTCAGTTGTGTCTGACTCTGTGCTACCCCTTAGACAGCAGCCCACCAGGCTCCGCCGTCCCTGGGATTCTCCAGGCAAGAATACTGGAGTGGGCTGCCATTTCCTTCTCCAATGCATGAAAGTGAAAAGTGAAAGTGAAGTCGCTCAGTCGTGTCTGATTCTTCGCGACCCCATAGACTGCAGCCCACCAGGCTCCTCTGCCCATGGGATTTTCCAGGCAAGAATACTGGAGTGGGTTGCCATTGCCTTCTCCGTGAAATGTGGTTATAATTTATTAATTTTTCCTGGACCACCATAAACTCTTTAAATCTGAGGACTCAGATCTTCTTTAATTTTAGGAAAGTTTTCTTCTAGTATATCTTTGAATCTTTTACTTTTTTTTTTCTCTTTTCTTGTTCATGAATAGTTTTTTTTCTGTGTCTTGGATCCCCACTGGCTATTCTTCATATCCATAATTTAATTTCTAATCTCTTGCAACTCAGGCCTTCTCCTTAACCACTTCTGTGATTTTTCTCAATCCTATCCTTTATCTCACTGATTTTGGTGCTTCACAGTATTAATATTGTTCTTTTATTGCCTCTAATGTAATTTAAATTTCTATAACAAGACAGTAATGCTAGATGGAAGTCATGAATGCTCTATAGCAGCAGTCCCCAATCTTTTTGGCACCAGGGACCAGACTCGTTCCGTGGAAGACAACTTTTCCATGGACAAGGGTCGGGGGATGGTGTTGGGGTGATTCAAGTGCATTGCATTTATTGTGCACTTTATTTCAATCATTATTACATCAGCTTCACCTAAGATCATCAGGCATTAAATCCTAGAAGTTGGGGACCTCTGCTCTATGGTATTTCAGATTTAGGATGGCCTTAATATCACAATTTCTACCAGGAGTAAAAAGAAAAAGCATAATTGACTTTATTATGAAGGAGGGAAAAGTGTACATACAAAGGAATAAATTGGCATTTGTAATGTCTTTACATGCTCTTATTTTGTCTCTTTTCTTCAAATGTACATTCCATATTGAGAAATAATTTAGGAAAACAGCCAAATATGAGTAAGTTTGGCCACACCCAGAGTGAGCTGACAAATTCCTTTTCTATTCTGCAATTCTATAACATAAACTGTACAGATAGTTTCAAAATCCCACTAATTCCTCTGACGTATTGAGGAAATATTTGTACATCCCTATTTCTTTTTTTAATGAAATAACCACTGTTTGCTATGAAAATTAAGAGTCCTTAGAATCCTGCACAAAGAATTAAAAGAAAGATGCAATAGTCATAGTGCTTTCCATCCTTAGGGCCTAAATGAAACACAAAGGAACCGAGAAAATCAGAACCTCTGCATATGCTGAAATACCCAGACCAGATCACTTCTATCTTCCCTTTGGAATATAACAATATTTACTTTGGATATGAAATAATTTCACAGATTCTAACTTCAATTATTATGGTCTTCTTATGACTGGGAAACCTAAGATGCTATGGAAGGAGCTCTCTAAAAATATTTCATGAACTTAAGAGTTGAATAAAGACCAGACCCATTATTTACCTCATTTCTATTTTTTAAAATGCATATAAGAATGTCTATCCAAGGAACTCCTGCTCCTTAAGAGTAGGTGGAACTACTATTGCGAAATTGTCACTTTCAAGGGAAAATTCTGTGGGCAACTTCCTTTATGTCTGGACAAATTAGAGCTGTACAGGAATTTTCTAATTAGTATGTGGTGAGGGCTCCATTCAGTATCCTTGGCACAGGGCTCTGACAGGGATAACACACAAATTTTTTTAAGTCACTTCTCCAAGTATAAGAAAAGATACATGGAATTAGAATTATTTAACTTAATAAAAAAGAATTATTTAACTTAAGAAGTGAATGCCAAGGGCTAAACTTGCTGTTTTCTAATACCTCATGAGTACAATTCTCTGTGGCCCACAAAGAAGAAAATTAGACCACAGTGGGCAAAAGAGTTGGATTACAGGGAACTTCCCAATTATAAAGATCTGAGGAGAAATAACCAAAGAAATTATAAAATATAATTACAACAACAGTAGTTATCACTTATTGAGTATATTATATATCACTTTTGGGACTTTGCTTGTTGTCCAGAGGTCAACACTCTAAGCTCCCAATGTAGGGGGCACAGGTTTGATCCTTGGTCAGGGAACTAAAATCCTACATATCACATGGCATGGCTGAAACAAATAAGCAAAAAAAATCCTGCTGAGTATATTATATATCATTTTCCTACTTTAAGCACTTTATAGACATTATCTTATTTAATCCTCATAGTGATATTCTATGACCTTACTGTTACCTCCATTGAACATCATTTATTCCACATTTTTAGAGGGCCTTAGGGTCACAGAGTCAGATACAACAGAAGCAACTTAGCACTTCTATGTGCCTGGCACTGTACTAGGCAGTAGGATTAGAGATTCATAAGACTAGACAAAGTCCCTATACGCACGAGGCTTTTATTCCAGGCAGGAAGGGGAAGTTAACAATAAATAAACAAACAAGAGAAGTAGCTTAGAGTGAAAAGTATTATGCAGAGATTAAAAACAGAGGGATAGAGACTTCCATGAGGGTCCAGTGGCTGACTTCACTCTCTCAATGTAAGGGTCCTAGGTTCAACCCCTGGTTAGGGAACTAGACTCCACATACAACTAAGAGTTCACATGCTGCCACTAAAAAAACACCCCACAAGCTTCAGTGAAGATTGAAGATCCCATTTGCTGAGACTAAGACTCGGCACAGCTAAATAAATAAGCAAATAAATAATTTTTTAAAAAATAGAAGTATAAGGCGGCTACCAGTTCATCTTGTAAAATAGACAATCAGAGGAGGTATCTCTGAGGAAGTGAAATCTGATTGAAAGAAGGAAGCAGCTAAGAAAAGAGAGGTAGCAAGAACATTGCTGACAGAAAGAGTAGGTAGAGACAAGAACCTAAGGCAGGAACAAATTCAATTACTGGAAGGCCAGTGAAACTACAGCACAGCAGATAAGAGTAAAAAGCAGAAGATGACGACCAAGGAGAGGTCAAACAATGGGTTATGGGGCTTTCTGGGGGTTAGGGTAAAGACTCTGGATTTTATTCTATGCCTTGTGGGTAACCCTGGGACAATTTTAAACAGGAGTGAAATAATCCAATTTTTTATCTTTATAAAGCCTTACTTTATCTTCTGTGGAGAGAACAGGCCATAGGAAGGCAAGAATGGAAGCAGGGAGATTTCTGCAGAGAGATCATCCAGCCTTTCCTTAGAAGTAGGAAGAAGCTTCCCCGAGGAAAAATGGATGCAGGGCACTTGGTCACTTATCTGTTCCATAATTCAGTCACGACTACAGTGTATTAAATTCCCCCACTGCACAGAAGCATGGATGGGCTTGTAAACTCCCCACATGATAGATACTGTCTTTTTCCTTTTTAAATTTTTAAGTCTTGGCAGCAATTAACTTACTTGCCAACATACCAAAATTCCTACCAAAAAGCAAATAATGTGGAGGGGGAAGAACATTTTTGCACTGTCTTTAGTCATGCAGAAATGCCATCAGTTAGAACTTGACTTGGACCAACTGTTATCTGTGATACAAGGCTGACTCTATCCAGAAAATGTTTTTCTTTTGTTTCTAATAGTGTGTCCCACAAAAATCAATGTACAGGAATTCTTAAGAAACACTTTATGACACTGGGGAAACTCAGCCTACCAAGTTATTAAAAAAAAAAAAAAAAAAAACACAGGTTTTAAGGAGGTTATTTCTCAAATTTTGTTGCATAAGGGGAAATTAACAATGTGGCATACAGGATTCAATCCCTTGACTAAGGGGGGAAAAAAATAAAAGGAATCATGAACTTCATTTCCATGCATCTCTCATTTTCTTCCTTCTTTCTTTCTTCTCATATTCTCAAATCAAATGAGTGATGTCTTAAAGTCTATGTCCTTTCAGTATTTGAAATAGGTATTAGAAACACAGGTTTCTGTTCAAGATGGCAACCGAGGAGGATCCTGGGCTCACATCCACTCACAGACATAATGAATTTGCAGCTAAGTATAGAACAAGTGCCTGGGGGGCGGTGGTTGGGGAGACACTAAAAACTGACTGATACTATGCACCAGGCAAACAATCGGAGAGAACACCCATGTGGAAGCGGTAGAAAAGTCTGGGACATAATCTCACCAAAATCCCACCAGCTGTGAGGCAACCCACAGTCCGGAGGGAACACAAAACCCAGAGCTTCTCCCTGAGGAAGGAAGGGTTTGAACCCCACAGCAGTCGCCCCAGCTTTTAAGACAAGTACCTGAGAGACAAGCCCCCAAAACATTTAGCTTTGAAAACCAAAGGTGCCCCAAGGCCCACCAGGTAACAGAAATCTGAGAAAGGACCCAGAAGGGGCTGGCTGTGGGCTCACTCACCCCAGGGCTGCGCAGCTGATCCGGAGGCGTTTACATTATTGTGAATGAGGCTCCTTTGCTGAGCTTGCCCGAAGGGCAATCATGGAATTCAGTCCACCTCAGGGACCTGCTGGCTGTGGGGCGCCATCTTCAATCCTAGTGCTAGTCAGGGAACACCAACTTTTGTTTGTTTTGTTTTTTAATACAAGGCTTTTTTTCCTTTCTTTTTGTCCTCTTTTTTCTTGTGGGCGTTTATACACTCCCTCTCTGACTCATTCCAGTTCCAGCGGGTGGGCGCCATGTCCACGCTCCGGGTCGTGAATAGCTCCAGGAGGGGAATATTTACAATGCCTGAAGCTGAGGTTTTGCAGCTGCTGGGCAGGGGACACTCCAGCTGCCTGGTTTTGGTGGCCACGGTGGGCTTGCTTTTCTGGGTCCCAGAGGCTTGCAACAAACGGAAAGACAGTTCTTGGCAGGTTCCCACCTCAGGGCACAGTTCAGGCTGCTAACTGAAAGAGCAGCCCAGACTTTCTGTGAGGGAGGCCCACTTGATCGGCCCACTTGCTTGACCTGAGGCACAAGCTTCCGTTTTGCCACACAAGAGGCCCGTAGAGCGCCTCTCAGGTGTCGCAGAGGAGAGGCTTGTGAGCGCCATCTTTGTTCTCCCTCTGCCTTCCTACAGCTTGCTGACATCTCTTTGAAGGGGGCCTATATACTCCACTGTCTGGAGCCCCCTGAAGGCACCTTCCAGATGGCCTGACTCAGATGGCCAAGGAGGCTTATGGTTGGGCCGCCCACAGGACTGTATATATATTTGCATATTTTAAAAGCTGCTACCCAAGGGTCTGGATTTCAATCAGCCTGAGTCTAGGTGCGTGAATCTAGATGCTCCTGTTTTTTACACTGACAGGTTTTGGCACAACCTCAACTACTGGAAGCCATGAAAAATGAAATAATTGGCTTGGACCATCACAAAGACTTGAGAGACAACCAAGAGCTAGGGCGGTGTTGAATGGTGAGGTTCATTTCCTACGCCTTCCAGACTGGGAGAGCTGCTATTTTGTCTACTACAGAGAAACCAACACAGAGAGTCAAGCAAAATAAGGAAACAGGAATATGTTCAAAATGAAAGACAAGATAAAATCTCAGGAGGAAAAAAAGCCCTAATGCAACAAAGATAATTAACTTACCAGAATTTGGATAAACAAAGGTAAATAAAACTTTGAATTTTAGTAATTAAATAATTTATTTAATAATTTAATTTTTAAAAGTAATGCAGAAACCCTTGATCTATTTCTTGCAACAAGTAGACTGCCCAAATCACATCTACTATAGGACATCATTGTGTCCTGTGTACATTTTTTAAAAATCAATGTCAATAATAGTAACAGTATTTGTTAAGAACCTCCTACAAGTCAGGTACTGTGTTAGTTGTTTCTAGAGCTTTCCCTAAAAAAGAAAAGTGCTTCTAGAGCTACTGATGACTTGTGTCTCCAAAATCTATGAAAAATCTCTATAATACTCTTTGGGGCTCACTAGAAACATTTCCCATTAGGAAATGGCATTTGGCTGTTCTGGTTTTCCACCCAAGAAAGAGTTGAACGGGTTTAGTCTGGATGGAAAGAAGAGCTTCCTAATGCCTAAATTATTAAAAACAAAAATACGTGTATCATTTAAATCACACAGAGTTGGCCTCTAACCAAAGACGAGAAAGGTAAGACATAAACACAGAAAGCATTTAATTCCTTCTTTGTATATGTAAAAGGTATAAATGGTGTACTTTGAAGGTAGCAACAGGATCCAGAATTGATGAATCATGTGGTTAATGTCATTATGTAAAACAGCTATGAAAACATTTGAAGTAAAAATAGTATGCTTTATCTCATACCTGTACAAACATCAAAGGTTTTCCCATGAAGATAATCACTAAATAACAAATAACGCCATTTGTTCTAGTCCTTAGTAATTGCTAAATGTCACATTTACATTATTACTTTTTTCTTTTTGTTTTTAAAAGTAGTATTTGCTCATTAAAAGAAAATCTGGGACATTAAGAAGATTAAGATGATAAGCAGGGAAATCACCCATAATCTCATTACTCAGAATTAATGACTTTAATTTTTTCTGGTAGATTCATTTTAGCCTTTTCCTTAAACAAACTTTTATCTTTTCACAGTTAAGAAACAACTGCATGTACACATTTTTTGAACTTTTTGTTTCAATTAACCTTATGCAATGAGTACTTTCCCAGGTCATTAATAATTCTTCTTACATGTTAGTAGGTACAGAATATTACATTTCTAACTAAACCTCTATTTTCAAGCATTTAGGCTGCTTCCAGTAATTTCCTATTATGACAAAGCACCAAAAATATAATATTAATGACATCACAACATGGCTCTATAAAACAGTAAAAGAGCTCCTATTCCATGAATAGGCAAACAGACTTGGTACTTTCCTCCATTAAGCTGGATCATGAAATAATTAAAAGAAAGACATACTAGAGAGTTCTCTCTGATTGCAACATATTGATTAATAGGGTATTACTAACATATTATTTTTTATTTAACATATTATTAACATATTGCTTAATAGGAAACATGAAGGATGATCAGTACCTCTTTTTGCCCGTCTTTGCTATCTACTACCAATCCCTCCTCTCCAAGAAAACTAGAAGTCTGTTGACCAGAGGCCTGTTGGCCACAGAAATGGCCCTGTGCACTTTAACCTCAAACCAAATTCCCCAAAGTACCAACATTGATCTAGAATATTTCCTCACCCAGTACCACTGGGTCCCACAACTGCATCAGTACCGTTTGTATTATTTTATATGTAATGGTCTTCCTTGGACTTTTGTATCATTGCCCCAGACTGTTGCTTCACATTTATACAAGAGCAAAATGAACAAAACGACAGAGACTGCCTATTGAAGAAGTCTTTTTATTGGGTCTCACCACAGTGCTAATGGTGGAAACTCCTTTGGCTTCAGTGTCGAAGATTTCACTTGTTAAATCAGTTTTAACATATTTTCCACATGGAAAGGTTTTTTGGTTGTTTTTTTACACCCCCCCCCCCCCCATCCCACCCCTGCCAAGGTACAGGGCTACAGGACTTATCCAAGACAAAAACTGAACCAGGACAACAAAGAAATCACCTGCTCCTACAACCAGGCTAACAGACACCAAATAACAAGAAGCAGCGTCTACTCCTGGTTGAAGATCAGGAGCAGAGAGAAAAGCCTCTGAGATATAGGAAGGCTTAAAACTGCAGATGGAGCAAGAACATTGAAAAACTCTTCCAGTAATTCAGCCTCCACCACAAAGTAGTAGAGGAATTTGAAGCTAGTGATACGTTGAAGGTAACTATGTTGTTGTCCAGTCACTCAGTCATGTCCAACTCTTTGTGACTCCATGGACTGTAGCACTCCAGGCTTCCCTGTCCTTCACCATCTCCCAGAGCTTGTTGTTCAAACTCAAGTCCACTGAGTTGATGATGCCATCCAACCATCTCATCTTCTTTTATCCCCTTGTCCTCCTGCCTTCAATCTTTCCCAGCATCAGGGTCTTTTCAAATGAGTCAATTCTTCCATCAGGAGGCCAGAGTATTGGAGGCTCAGCTTCAGCATCAGTCCTTTCAATGAATATTCAGGACTGATTTCCTTTAGGATTGACTGGTTTGATCTCCTTGCAGTCCAAAGGACTCTCAAGAGCCTTCTCCATCACCACAGTTCAAAAGCATCAGTTCTTCAGCCTTCTTTATGGTCCAACTCGCACATCCAAACGACTACTGGAAAAACCATAGCTTTCACTAGATGGACCTTTGTTGGCAAAGTAATGTCTTTGCTTTTTAATATGCTGTCTAGGTTTGTCATAGCTTTTCTTCCAAGGAGCAAGTGTTTTCATGGCTGCTGTCACCATCTACAGTGATTTTGGAGCCCAAGAAAATAAAGTCTGTCACTGTTTCCATTGTTTCCCCATGGTAACTATAGCAAAACAAAAAAACAAACACAAAATCAACTCCTGATTAGACTGAATAGACTATCACCCTCTTCCCCCACTGATGGCCTAACAAAGGAAGTATCATGTCCATTTCTAGTCATACAAATATTTACCTCAGATCTATTAGATCAGGCAATCAATCAATCAAAATTAGAAAATACACCAAAATATTAAGAAAAACAATTCATTTTCAAAACACAAAGCAGCCAACAGAAGAGACTTAGAGGTGAACCAGATGTTGCAACCATCAGAGAAGTAATTTAAAATCACTAATTAATATCTTTAGAAGTTCTACTAGGAAAGGTGAACAGCATGAAAAACCAGATGGAAATTTTAAGCAGAGCAGTCAATGCTATAGGGGAAAAAAAATGAAAATGCTAAAAATAAAAAATAATAATAACAGAAAAAAGAATGCCTTTAACTGGATGATCAATAAACTCAACAAACCAAAGGAACTAAGTGAAAAAAAGATTAGTAAACTCGCAAAAATAGTCATTAAAATTTCCCCAAATTTATAAAATGGAATATTATTAGACCATTAAAAAAGAATGAAACTTTTCCATTTGCAAAAATTTTGTTGAACCATGAGGGCATTATGCTAAGTGAAAGAAGTCAGACAAAGACAAGGACAAATACCATATGATCTCTTTTATATGTGAAATCTTGGAAAAGAAAAAAACACCCTTGTAGATATAAGACAAACAGCACATTAGTTGTAATTGATAATACTGTTTGTAGTATGGTGCTGGCATAAAAACAGATGTATAGATCATTGTAACGGGATAGAAAGCCCATAACTAAGCCCATGCCCTTATGGTCAATTATCTACAATAAAGGAGGCAAAGAATATACAATGAAGAAAAGACAGTCTCCTCAATAAGTGGTGCTGGGAAAACTGGACAGCTATTAGTACACATAGAAAAGTGAAATTAGAACATTCTCTAACACCATATATAAAGGCAAACTCAAAAATGGATTTATGATCTAAACGTAAGATCAGCTACTATAAAACCCCTAGAGGAAAATATAAGCAGAACACTCTGACAAAAATTGCAGCAATATTTTTTTAGGTTCATCTCCTAGGGCAGTGGAAATAAAAACAAACAAATAAAAAACCTACAAAAATAAACAAATGAGCCCTAACTAAATTTTAAAACTTTTGCATAGCAAAGGAAACCATAAACAAAAATAAAAAAAAACAACCTAAGGACTGGGAGAAAATATTTGCAAATGAAGCGAACAACAAAATTAATCTCCAAAATACACAAAAAGTTCATGGAGCTCAATATCAAAAACAAACAACACAATCAAAAAATAAGCAGAAGATCTAAATAAACATTTCTCCAAAGAAGACATTCAAATGACCAAAAAGCATATCAATAGATGCCTAACATTAGAGAAATGCTAATCAAAACTACTGTGAAATATCTCCTTACACTTGTCAGAATGGCCATCATCAAAGTCTACAAACAATACATCCTGGAGAGGGTTTGAGGGAAAGGGTACTCTCCTACACTTGTTGGTGGAAATGTAAATTGGTACAGCCACTGTAGAGAACAGTATGGAGTTTCCTTAAAACACTAGAAAAATAGAGCCACTGTATGAACCAGGAATCCCACACTGGGGCGTATATCCAGAGAAAACCACAATTCAAAAAGATGCATGCGTGCTCCCCAGTGTTCATTGCAGCACTGTTTATAACAGGCAAGACATAGAAGCAACCTAAATGTCCACTGCCAGATGAACAGATAAAGATGTGGTACATATATACAATGGAATATCACTCAGTCATTATAAAAGAATGAAATAATGCCATTTGCAACAATATGGATGAACCTAGAGATTATCATACTAAATGAAGAAAATCAGACAAAGACAAATATCATATTGGTATCACTTATATATAGAATCAAAAAGTGATACAAATGAACTTATTTACAAAACAGAAATAGACTCACAGACATAGAAAATAAACTTATAGTTACCAAAGGGGATAGTGGAGTGGGGGGAGATATAAATTAGGAGTTCAAGATTAACATATACAGACTGCTATATATAAAATAAGTAAGCAACAAGGACCTACTACAGAGCACACACACTATACACAATATCTTGTAATAACTTGGGAAACAATCTGAAAAAGAATGTGTATATGCATATATATATATATGAAATCACTTTGCTGTATATTTGAAACTATCACATCATTGTTAATCAACTACACTTCAATTTTAAAAGAAAAAGAAAAAATAATAATACTGTTTGCATTGAAAGTTACAAAGAGAGTAGACTTAAAACTCTCATCACAAGAAAATGAAACACTATGTAACAATGTGTGGTCATTTCTAAATATATTCAAATATCAAATCGTTATACTGTACACCTGAAATGAATGTAATATTGTATGTCAATTATACTTAAATTTAAAAAGAAATGTTTAACTACCCAAACAAAAACAAAGAGACAAAAAGTGAGCGAAGAAAAGCAAAAATTATTGCGCTCTCGGAACTGTGGGTCTAACCTGTGTAAGTTATAAGAAATATTTGAAGACATAAAGACTGAGAATTTCCCCCCAGACCATGAAATATATAAGCCACAGGTCTAAGAAGCTCAGAGGATTGCCACCAAAAAACATAATAAAATAACAAAGTAAAGAAGAAGGAGAAAGAGAAGGAAAACCCACACCACCCACACACATCTAGATCCATCATAATCAAGTGGATATATAAAGAGAAAATTTTGAAGAGAATCAAAGAAAAAGGAAACCATACGTACAGAAGAGGAAAGATAAGAATGACAGTAGGCTTCTTATGTGAAACTATACAAGCCAGAAGAGAGATACCTCTAAAATACTGGGCTGGGCCAGGGGATGGGGGTGGCAGGGTGACAACTAACCCAAAATTTATACCCAGTGAAAACTTACTTCAAAAATGAAAGAGGAAGACTTTTTCAAATATGGAAAAATTAAGTTTGTTACCAGCAGACCTACACTACAGAAAATGTTTAGGGAAGTTCTAAAGACAGAAAGAAAGAAAATGATACTAACCTGAGAAAGAAGCAGAACCCCAGAAATAGTTAAAATTAAGCTTTTCCTAGCTTCAGGTGAATGAAATTATCTTTAAAATAAAAAGTCAACCAAGTAAACTTTGTTGGTGCTCCACCCAGACCCCATTTACTGGGCAGGTGCACCTTCTCCCATGTGCTGGAGGGGGAAAGGCGGCTATCAGCTCACAGCTGCACTCTACTCTTGAGAACTGTCCTTGGCAAATGGCAACCACTTGGACACAAGATGTGGGAGGTTATGCCTAGCCCTCCAGTGGGCTGCAGCCAACGACTCACAGATATGGGGGACCAAAAAGACCTGCCTCCTTACCTCAACATGACTCTGTGGTGCTATTGGTGTTTCAGAGTTCCCTGTTCACGAGCTGAGGCTAGCATTAGCTGAAAGAATATCTTTGTCCAACCTTTTCCCCTGCTGATCCTGTTTCCTTCCCTTTCTGTCAAGTTTCTCCTGAAAACTCTCATTCAGGAGTCCCTATCTCAGTCTCTAATTCTGAAGACCCTAACCCAAGACACTCAATGTTTCCCCACAAAGCATGATGTTGCCATAGTTTTTGTACATCCTGTTTATCAAGTTAAGGACTTCCCTTCTATTTCTAGTTTCCCAAGGAGTTTATATCAAGAATAGATGCTATTTTTTTCTGTTAATTTTCCCTACATTTATTCTTATGATCATATGGGTTTTTTCTCTCTCTCTCTCTCTTTTTTTTTGGTTAATGTGATAATTTATGTATAATATATTGGAATTCTTGGAATGAATGAAACTTGGTCATAATGTTTTAAAAAAGAATTTACTAAACTATTAATAGTTTTTCAACAGACTTGTAAAATACAAGGATTTTCTTTTTTTGTTTGTTTGTTTTCTTATTTTGCAAGTGTTCACCTATAAAGATGATAGGAAGGAAAATCATTGGGGCTAAGCAGAGAAGAGAAGGAGAAATTCTAAATATATTATATTTACACCTTCTGAAGTTGCTAACTACCGAACTCTAAGTTGGCAAAAAAAAAAAAAAAACCAGCCCTGCCTGCTGGCAAGGGGGCACTGAGAAGGGATGTAAGTTTCCATCAATCGTCTGACTACTAAAACCATCTTGTGCTTGAAAAGCCAATGCAAATCTATGCTGCAGCCCATGGGCAGACCTTTCTGAGCATTGGAACCACACGGCTCAAAAATCTCAGGATTATAAGAGTAGAAAGTATAGGAGGAATCCAAAAACTGGCATACGGCCTTTCACAGAATAGATTTTCAATAAATATTGGCAAATCAACAGATTTCTGTCACTTTTAGTCATAGAATCCCTTTCTCATCTTTATTTGGTCATTTTAGAAGTTGGAGGAACTTGGACCCAGTTGCTAGTCATTTCATCACTAAATCTTTGTTTTCATTAATGAGAAAAAAAAACAGCCATCAACATTCTGGCTAGAATATGCATGAGTCTTTATGTATGGAATGATGTCACCAAACAACCCCACCCCTCAAATACACAAGCTCTGGAGTGATGAGTTGACTGTGACCCAACAAACCCATTCAATCTCTCCTGTAATTTCTGCTCTTGAGATGACTTATCAAGGCTGTCAATACAGTCTTTAACTGTAAGGCTAAAATTTTCCAAGTCTGTTACCCACTATAAGTGTCTTTTTGCAGTCTCTTCTAAATTCTGCATTCCTCCAATGCTGTGAATGTATCTTGTCTTTCATTCTGTCTTCCCTAGGAAAATCCTAAGGACACAGGAGATTTAGTCAGTCCTTACTGAATAAGATATGACTGGCCCATGGCCTCAACACTGGACCTCCGTTTCACTAAGTCCATTCTTTAGCCTGAGGTGCTACTGAAGAATGTATCCATGATGGCACTGAAGACCTTATATGCCCTGAAATCATTAGGTTTCTCCAAATTTCTCTCTATGATCCTTCCACTTCTTCATGAGATTCAGTGCCCTTAACCTGAAGATCTAGACTGCTAAGAGTACTTTTCAAACACTTGATCAGCCATGAAATAAATACTCTGTGATCATCTGATTGGTGCTGACTTATGACTTGGTTTTTCAGGGAACTCTCCCATGTCTCAGTTTAATCATTTCACCAAAGAAGAGCTTGTGCTGTTTGTCAGCTCAAAGCACTGCTGTTAAAAGAAACTGGTCTCTCCCTTACTTTCCCAGATTTGATCTGTTCTTTTCCACCCTTTGTAAAAGTATTTCTCTGAACAATCTTATTGGTGATGCAACTAGTATTAATTTGCCACCAATAGCTTCTGTTTGTTCTCTTTACCCTGGAATCACTTCAGTTTGAGAGGCAACAATCAATGGAAAATGGCCCCATCCCTTACATCCTTGGCTTCTAACCTTTTACCAGAGTTCTGACCCTAAGCATTTTGTCTTAAATAACATTATATCAAGTTGCACCAATTAATTTTACTTTAGAGATCATCAGATTATTGGAGGAGGTGGAAGAAATCTCAGTAATTCACTAGTCAACTCCATTTTACCAAAACTGAGCTCCGCATATAAATGCCTTAGACTACGCTTAGCCTTAGCTTCCATGGTGGCTCAGATGGTTAAGAATCTGCCTGAAATGGGAAGACCCCGTTTTGATCCCTGGATTAGGAAGATCCCCTGGAGAAGGGAATGGTTACCCACTCTAGTATTCTTGCCTGGAGAATCCCATGAATTGAGGAACCTGGCGGGCTACAATCCACACGCAGAGTCCGACATGACTGAGCAACTAACACTTTCACGTTTAGAGACAGAACTGAGACAAAACATCAAGTGTAGCCCTTTTCTAGAAAGCGTACTGTATTACCCTATGAGCATGACCAAATCTGAGAGAATGAGCTTGTATATTCATGCCCAGCAACACAAAAATTTCCCACCTCTCTGGAAACAATGTGGTAATTTAGGTAAGCAAGATCTCACTATGGGTTTCTTGCCAGAATGAGGTAGCAGGGCTGCCCTGAACAAGGACACCTCCTGCAGATTTTCCTGCTGTGCCCCAAAGACAAAGAGGGTCCGTTACAGATCTTTTTCACATTCCTGATTCACTGACAACTCATTAGGGTTCACCGGAAATGGTCTCAAACACCTTATTTCTAACAACATGTTAGAAATCTCCCTGTGCTATTATTTGTCCTCCCCACCCCAACCTCCTACCCTCTTCAAAGAGGGGAGGGCAGAGAGCAGTCACCTCTAAATTCTGGGATGGGAGCCTGCTAAAAACTGCCCTCTTTCCAATAAGAAACTGTTTTTTCAGACCTCTGTGTGAACAGAACTTGAAAACTTGAACTTTGAGTTGTGATTTGATACCTGAAATTCCTTTCATTCCTTAAGTGAAGATAAGGCTTTCAGGGTAAACATAGCAGGACTAAGCATTCTCTGGACTCATTAATTCACATAAAGGGATAAATAACTGATATGGGTCATTTCCTAGAACTGGTTTTGGAAAAAGAGGAGGGGAAAGGGAGGTCAAGGGCACTGAAGGGAGAAAAAGAAAGGCTGGAGGCGATGAAGAAAAACTCTGACCCCTTCACCGTCTGCCCTGAACAATGCTATGTCTAATTGCTTCTTGAACTGTTCTTCACATTTTTTTTCTTTAATCAACTTTAACCAAAAAGGTAACTGCTACTGGTTTTCAAATGTATAAGGCCGTCTTTAGGTGGCATCTACCTAGACAAAGATGAATGGGAAATAGTTGCTTATAAAGAGACATTCTACAAAACATGCATTAATAATATGCCTGCTCTACTGATTATTGTACTCAGGATGGTATTTTATAGTAGTTTGGTCCTTCAACTGGAGAGCTCAAAGTGAAAAAGGAATCATAGATTTATAAAAAAGAGAAAAAAATCAGTTTCCCGTTTACCCTCTAGAGTGTTGTATGTATTAGAAATCACAAAAAAATGAAAGATAAAATCAATGCTTATGTTAGAGGAATTTCCATATTGATGTGATTGCTTCCATAAATGGAAAAATGGAAGCAGCAATGATGTTAAGAAAATGAGAGCATGCATTCACTTTTTATTTTCTGGGGAAAAGGGGGCAGAGAAAGAAAAGGAAAAATATAGAAGCAGATAGAGCTTCCGTTTACACACTGCCTGGGTTAAAATGTAATTGACAAGATTAATGGCTACATAATAATTGCTTTATTGTTAACCATCTGGATGGTGACCAGTCATCTTACTGCTCTGCCCACCAGTGGGTTTGTAAGGAAGGCAGCAAGTAGACAGGGTCTGTGTGCCAGGTGTAATCTTGCTAAAGAAGACGTTCAGGAAGAACTAACTGTGCAGGGAGATCTGGTGATGTTCCTTCTGGTGGGGCGTGCCTCTCTGCACTGAGTAAATAGTCTCACTTCAAAATTGCTATATCCACTGTGGCGGAACAGAGCCAGGTGGGCCAGCCAAACTGCTCCACCTGAGGAAGACAAAGAAAAACATTCAGGGCCCAGAGAAAGGTCTCCTTTCTGTCCTGTCCAAGATGTAAAACAAACAGCAGTGCTCCTCTTGGCTGTTCCTTGCACTGTCCTGGGATGTGCTGGGAAGCACTCCCCTTTCATCTGCAAATTTACATGGATGTGAAGATACATCCCTCCCCACTCTTTCCTGACCCATTTTCAAAGCTCCTGCTCCTAGCACTTCTCACTGTGAGGTGAGCAAATAGACAGGACTTTCAGCCATGGGTCATAGAAAGGATTTCCATGGAAAGGTATCGTGAGTCCACCTGCTCCGCTGCTGATCTTCTCTTGCCTTACCTCTCACATGGACCAGAGTGAGCTGATGGACAAAATAAGGGCTGTGTCATTTCTCTTCACGTGGCCTCATTCTAGTCTGGGTCAACATGTTCTCCTTGATTGCTTCAGCCTTCATGAGTTTGCTCATTTTCTGACAAATCAAATTCAGATTCCAGACATCCGAGGAGCCTCTGGGATAGGGGGAGGCTAGTACTAATACTTGTCCTCCTGTCTGCTCCACCCTAGCTAACACTGTCTAATTGTGTAGTTTCATACTTTCCTCCTTCTATCTCGATGTCTTCTTCAACATCCCCTCTGACTATGTTCAAATCTTATTCCTTTGGTGCAAACCATGCTGTATCTCCCTATTATTCTTATTTCTACACCTTGTACTTTATAACATTTATCCTTACTGTCATTAAATACTTACAGTGTAGTCACTGGTGGGGTGGCTTTCCTTCTTACTAGATAATAAGCTCCCTCAAGAGGAGGACTGTATGTATTATATTCTTTGACATATATCTAGCAGTGGGCCAGTAGTAGGTTGTGCTTAGATTAATTGTCAAGTTAATAATTACTTTAATGAATGTAAAGACTAGTTCAGATTTTCACTTCCTTCATTGACTCGATCTTCAGCCTCTCCAGCTGAGTATACTGTTAGTCATCATTTGAAGTAATCAGTGAATCTCTTGCTTCCTGCTGGCACTATCATTTTCCATGTTTTATCATCGTTATCTAGACCTTAGATTTATCTCCCTTGTTATTCTAAGGTTCCTTGAGAGCAGAGACTCTCATTTATTCTTTAACTTGTTCACAACTCCAAACAAAAGCTTTTCTAGCTGGGACTCAAAAACTGTTAGCTAAGTGGTAGATAATTTTTTTTAATTTATTTTTCTGCTTATTTATGTAATGCCCATGGCTCCACAATCTGCACACACATTACTTTTCCTACATTAGAGAAAAAGAAATAAGTAACCAGTCAACAAATCTTTTCACCATTTCAGTTTCAGCCTTGCAGCATATGTCATTCCGGGGCATTCCATTCCATCTGGTGAAGTCTTGAATTTCAAGATATGATGGCAGGGCATGAAGGAGCTCTAAGTTTTTGCCAGAAACAACAGAGGAGGCAAAAGGCTGGAGCCGTGGGGGAAATGAAGACAGCAGGATTAAGTACTTGCAACTGATGGTTTAGATGGAAAAAACAGAGCTCTAAAAATCTCACAGGAGTGATAGACTTTGAGTTGAAGCCTTCATTCTATATAAACTTGAACTGAAGTCTTTATCCTGTATTTTCTGTGTGACCTGGAGAAGCTCACTTTTCTCCCTGGATCTGTTTCCATATGGGTAAAATGGCATGAATGATGCCTATCTTTCAGGTTGTGTATAGGATTTCCCTGATAGTCCAGTGGTTAAGACCCTGCACTTCCAATGCAGGGGGCATGGGTTTGATCCCTGGTTGGGGAACTAAGAGCCCATATGCCTCATGGTGTGGCCAAAAATTTTAAAAACAAACAACCCAACAGATTGCTTATGAGATTCTTATATGAGAAATTTCTCTGCAAGTTCATGAGTGTTTTGCAAGTGGCATTACTTAAATGGTGGCTGAGGACCCAGAACTGCAGTGAGATAGCGTGAGAGGGTTTGAGAGATCATACACAGAAGCTTATGTTTCACCTGGAGATTAAGGGGCAGCATCAGCCTAAAGCCCGTTTGGGGCGATGGGTGATGCTACTTCCTGTTCATCTGATCTAATTAGCATAATGTCATCAGTGTGATGTTTTATAGAATGTTAAGAAAAAAAGATCAGTTCATATAGATGGAAAGGAAAGGGATGGTGGCCAGGGGCTGGGGAGAGGGAATAATGGAGGGGGTTATTGTTTAATGGGTACAGAGTTGTAGTTTTGCAAGATAAAAAAGTTACGGAGATGAATTGTGGTGATGGTTGAATACTACAATTTAATTAGTAAATAAATACTAAATAAATAAATAAGAAAAAAAGTAAATTAAGGCAAGTTGATTATACTTTCTCCTGAGAGGACATAAGAAGAGGAACAGAAGGAATCTTTGAAGAACTGATGAGAAGAAACCCCAGAATTAAAGCAAGAGAAAGTGCCTAAGCCAGGCACTCTAGTCAGATAACAATCCCATGTCTTTTTCCTGAACATGCAACACACTACATTCTCTAGACTCCCTTGCAAATAGGTGTGGCCATGTGACCAAATTGTAGCCAAACTAATGGAAAACAAAATGATGTTGGCCTTTCCTAGACCAGGCGCATGAAGACCTTCCAGCTGTGTTCCTCCATGCTATTTTCCAGTCTTGAGGATGGGTACTCATGCTCAGTGACTTTGGAAGCCACATGTTGAAGATGGTGAAGCCACAAGACAAAGTTGCTCAAGTTCCTACATCACTGCTTGGAGTTTGCAACCTTATCAATCAGGATATCTGTTTCAGACTTTACATCAGCAAGAGAACAAGTCTATCGGGTTTAAGTCAGTATATTTGGGGATGAGATTATTACAGCAGCTACATTAATTAATTAATTAGATGTGTGCAATAGTTAATCATTACTTAATTAATAGCATGGATGAACTGGGGAGGTAATTGAGGAGCCCTCTGCCTTTTTAAATAATGAAAGTGAGAATTAAAAGAAGAGGGAGTGGAAACAGCTGAGAGAAAGAAGAGGGTGGCAGATGGTATCTATGGATAGTCTTTGAAGCCGGGGTCTCAGAATAAATATCAAATTATGGCTTTTAACAAAGCATGTACTATTGCACATCATGACCCAATCAGTCCATATCTGTCCCTGTTCAGTGATTCCCATCTACTCTATGACCTTGGCTATGGCGCTTAACATGTCCTTGACTTTCTATTTGTAACCACAAAAGAAAAATACCAATCAAGTTTCTACAGTAGTTTCTCTAAAACTCCAAGTTCCTTCTCTTGCTTTCCCTCTCTCTCTTCCCCAACCCCAAATAATTTTTAATTGTTTAATGTGGGAAAATGTTTTATGAGAATTGCATTCCTTTCTGAGCCACTGCCTGGGTCATTTAAAAATAAACAATAGACAAAGGGAAACATTAACCTGGGGGACTTTATAATAATACCCTCCAGGGCTGATCCATGATTGGCTAGGAAGATAAAAGGAGTTAGAAGATTTGTGGCCACCCAAGCTACATAAAAAAAAATTCAGCTTTCCTCTCTTCTCCCCGACAGGTATGCTCCAAATGGAGATGATGTCAAATTAATTCTGTGGTCCTGTCAGTTCCTATTATTGCTAAAGTGTTCTCAGATGTTCAGATAAGTCATAGGCCAGTGAACAAATATAGTTACTAAAGGCTAAAGTTTGTAGAGACTCTGAAGCCCTTCAAGCAAAGACAAGGTGTAAACAGGATTTATTATAATTACTATTATTATTATTATTTTAAGCACCGAAAGTCTATCATCCAGAACATGCAAACTTAGCTTTTGAGTCTTTGTAATAAAACTTTAGGCACTTTTCTAGCCCTTATTATAGAACGAATAAGAGATTAAACTAGAAAACAAATCTCCAAATGACTAGCTATCTTTTAATTAGTAAGCACTCTTCTTCATATAAAATTCCATGCCAGTCAGTAATAGCCACAGTTAATACTTACCTAAAGCCTTTCATCTGAAAAGCTCAAAGCACTTCTTAGAAATACCAATGCCAATTCACTCAAAATTCCTGTAAGTCAAGGAACTAAAATTCCCATCCATAGGATATTTTGACCTTTACTAAGGTCTGAGCTCTTCACTCTCCACCCAATATATCTGTGGGTGATACTCCTTCCCAGATCATAGTCTCATCCCCAATGAATGAAAGGGAGAAGTATCCTATCAGAACAAGAAATAGTGGTTTCAGTCACATGGGAGGCAATCAGATGCAAAGGAAAGCTCAGATTTGGAGTTAGACCTGACTACAAACCCTGGCTTTAAACAAATGATCTTAACCTCTCTGAGCTTCACTTTGCTCATCTATAATCACAAATGTAAGGTGATACTACAGTTCTTGGTACACAATAGATACTCAATAAATACTTCCTTACTGGGGTTTTCCTTGTGGCTCAGATGGTCAATATTTTGCCTGCAAATGCGGGAAACCCAGGTTTGATCCCTGGGTTGGGAAGATCCCCTGGAGAAGGGCATGGCAACCCATTCCAGTATTCCAGCCCGGAGAATTCCATGGACAGAGGAGCCTGGTGGGCTACATTCCATAGGGTTGCAAAGAGTCGGACATGACTGAGTGACTAACACTTTCACTTTATTGGTATAAAGGGGCTTCCCAGGTGGTTAACAACAACAACAAAAAAATCCACCTGCCAATGCAGGAGATGCAAGAGAATCACGTTCAATCCCTGGGTTGGGAAGATCCCCTGGAGTAGGAAATGGAAACCCACTCCAGTATTCTTGCCTGGAAAATTCCAAGACAGGGGAGTCTGGCAGGTTCCAATCCATGGAGTCACAAAGAGTCAGACACAATTGAGCACACACACACACATGCATCCACACAGTTGGTATTAAAGTCATATCTTCCTTTATATCCTAATTTCAGTGGGTCTTTGAAACCAACATTTTATCTGATTAATACTCGCTTTATGGGGATACTGCCCATAGTAGGCACTTAGTAAATGTTAGTGTAGTTTTCCTGCTATGAAAGAAATCTATATCCAGTGCCCATGCTACCTAGGCCAACTTGGATTTTCCATAAGAACAAGTCCAATATTATCTCACATAAATGCTAATTCATGGGTATGAAAGATCTATTTAAATGCTGCTTCAGTACACTTGGGTTGATTTTCCAAATCCCATCATATCCTATATTTATAAACAAAGGAGAATACTGTCATGAAATTTGTCACTTTGTTAAATGCCAAATATTAAGTTATTAGCTACAGAGATTTATTGAAACAAAATTCTTTTAAAATTGTCTTGTTAGACACTTGAACGTATTACCATGCTTTATGAGTTTTTTTTAAAATTATTTTTAGAAGGCAAATGCTTTAGTCCTTTCAACTATTTGAAAACAAAATAGTGTACCTTGAATTATAAAGTGCTGCACTCAATATGCCAGCAAGTTTGGAAAACTCAGCAGTGGCCACAGGACGGGAAAAGGTCAGTTTTCATCTAAATCCCAAAGAAAGGCAATGTCAAAGAATGCTTAAACTACCACACAATTGCATTCATCTCACACACAAGTAAAATAATGCTCAAAATTCTCCAAGTCAGGTTTCAACAGTACATGAACCACGAACTTCCAGATGTTCAAGCTGGATTTAGAAAAGGCAGAGGAACCAGAGATCAAACTGCCTACATCCGCTGGATCATTGAAAAAGCAAGAAAGTTCCAGAAAATTATCTACTTCTGCTTTATTGACTATGCCAAGGCCTTTGACTCTGTGGACCACAACAAATTGTGGAAAATTCTTAAAGATGTGAGAATACCAGACCACCTGACCTGCCTCCTAAGAAACCTGTATGCAGGTCAGGAAGCAACAGTTAGAACTGTACACGGAACAACAGACTGGTTCCAAATTGGGAAAGGAGTATGTCAAGGCTGTGTATTGTCACCCTGCTTATTTAACTTATATGCAGAGTACATCATGAGAAATGCTGGGCTGGAGGAATCACAAGCTGGAATCAAGATTGCCAGGAGAAACATCAATAACCTCATATATGCAGATGACACCACTCTTATGGAAGAAAGAAAAGAACTAAAGAGCTTCTTGATGAAAGTGAAAGAGTAGAGTGAAAAAGTTGGCTTAAAAACTCAACATTCAGAAAACTAAGATCATGGCATCCGGTCCCATCACTTTATGGCAAACAGAAGGGAAAACGATGGAAACAGTGAGAAACTTTATTTCTGGGGGCTCCAAAATCACTGCAGATGGTGACTGTGGCCATGAAATTAAAAGACGCTTGTTCCGTGAAAGAAAAGTTATGACCAACCTAGGCAGCATATTAAAAGCAGAGACATTACTTTGCCAACAAAGGTCCATCTGGTCGAGGCTATGGTTTTTCCAGTAGTCATATATGATTGTCACAGTTGGACTATAAAGAAAACTGAGCACCAAAGAAGCGATGCTTTTGATCTGTGGTATTGGAGAAGACTGTTGAGAGTCCCTTGGACTGCAAGGAGATCTAACCAGTCCATCCTAAAGGAAATCAGTCCTGAATGTTCATTAGAAGGACTGATGCTGAAGCTGAAACTCCAATACTTTGGCCACCTGATGCCAAGAACTGACTCATTTGAAAAGACCCTGATGCTAGGAAAGATTGAAGGCAGGAGGAAAAGGGGACGACAAGAGGATAAGATGGTTGGATGGCATCACCAACTCAATGGACATCAGTTTGAGTAAACTCCAGGAGTTGGCAATGGACAGGGAGGCCTGGTGTGCTGCAATCCATGGTGTTGCAAAGAGTCAGACACGATTGAGTGACTGAACTGTACTGAACTCTACCAAAATCATAACTCAGCCAAATGATTCATTAGTCATGAGTTATAAAGTAAAAAGGAGTCCTTAGTCCATGGATTTAAAAAAATTTAATTTGATAAATTTACCTGGAAGTCCATGATAGTGACATTTCTTATTTAGAACCTCGGCAGATTCAAAACATGGTGTCAACTGATAAAACACACAACCTAAATGTTGAGAATGTTTTATTCAGGGACATTACTGAGGACTTTAGGCCAGGAGACAGCCTTTTACATAGCTCTGAGTACCTGTTTCAAAGATGTTAAGGGAAAACTAGGATATATAGGAGTTTTTGCTGACACAAACAAACAAACCTGTAGTCAAATATCAAAAGATGACTGCTAATCACAAAAAAGCAGACATTTCAAGTTGAAGATTTTAGTGCTTTTCTATGTATGGGAAGTTGCAAGAGTCTGGGCTCATTGAAATTATTCCTTTAATAGGCATCTTTACTATATAGGGCCAGTACTCTGGTTTTTTTCCATCCTGATCTCCCCTCATGGCACGATGGTGGGAGTGGTGAGGGCTGGAAGCTGAAGTAGCTAATTTTTTTTTTAAACTTTTGGCCACACCGTGCAGCATGTAAGATATTACTTCCCAGGCCAGGGATCAAACCCTCGCCCCCTGCAATGGAAGCATGGAGTTTTAACCAGTAGATTGCTAAGGAAATCTTTTTCTTACTTTTTTTTCTTTTTTATATCTTGATGGTTGGCAACAATCACTTTACTGGAACAGCAGGCAACGTTCTTTGTCCACAATGGTAATGACCAAATAGTAGTGACAGGAGTTGAGGGAACTTGTGAGTAGAAAAAACAGATGTTAAACATTCATATCTAATAGTCAAGAATTTCATTCAGGAGAGGTATTTCAGAATATCACTCAGAGCTAAGACACGCTTACTTTGTCCCCAATTCTAATAAGCTTTTTCATTTGATTTCTCCCATTGTCAGTATATGAAAAGTGGCATGTCAGAAGTGTCCGGACACTAGAAGGAAGACGAGTTCTTACAGCTGGCAGCCAATAAGCCAGCAAATCAACAGGGTCATTTTGAATGTTAACTACTTTTCTGGCACTTTAGCAGATGTTAAGGGACAGAAAAGTAACATTATTATCCTTGCCTCCCATAACTTATACTTTGCTTGAGGGTAGAAAAGAACTCCACACAAGAAACAAAGAGAAACAAACCATGGAGAACTGACCACAAACTTTCTAAAATTCAGAGAAGGGAAAAATCAGCAAGGAAGAAAGTACAAAAATTTCACTGTGGCCAAATCTTTTCTTAAAAAACTTATGAAAAATTAGAGCTGCCCTTTGTCACAAAGACTGAAAGGACAGAAGTTCATGACATTGTACAGGAGGCAGTGGTGAAGACCATCCCCAAGAAAAAGAAATGCAGAAAGGCAAAATGATTGTCTGAGGAAGCCTTATAAATACCTGAGAAAAGAAGAGAAGCTAAAAGCAAAGTAGAAAAGGAAAGATAGACTCATCTGAATGCAGAGTTCCAAAGAATAGCAAGGGGAGATAAGAAAGCCTTATTCGGTGATCAGTGCAACAAAATAGAGGAAAACAATAGAATGGGAAAGACTAGACATCTCTTTAAGAAAGTTAGAGATACCAAGAGGACATTTCATGCAAAGGTGGGTACAATAAAGGACAGAGACGGTATGGACCCAAGAGAAGCAGAAGATATTAAGAAAAGGTGGCAAGAATACACAGAAGTTCTATACACAAAAGATCTTAATGACCCAGATAACCATGGTGGTGTGAACACTCACCTAGAGCCAGGCATCCTGGAATGCAAAGTCAATGGGGGTGGGGGTGGGGTGGTTAGGAAGCATCACTACAAACAAAGCTAGTGGAGGTGATGGAATTCCAGCTGAGTTATTTCAAATCCTAAAAGAGGATGCCGTGAAATTTCTGCACTCAATATGCCAGCAAACTTGGAAAACTGAGCAATGGCTACAGTACGGGAAAAGGTCAGTTTTCATTTCAATCCCAAAGAAAGGCAACTCCAAAGAATGCTCAAACTACTACACAATTGCACTCATCTTACATACTAGCAAAGTAAGACTCAAAATTCTCCAAAGGAGGCTTCAACAGTACATGAACGTAGAGCTTCCAGATGTTCAGGCTGAATTTAGAAAAGGCAGAGGAACCAGAGATCAAACTGTCAACATCTGTTGGATCATAGAAAAAGCAAGAGAGTTGCAGAAAGACATCTACTTCTGCTTTATTGACTATGCCAAATCCTTTGACTGTGTGGATCACAACAAACTATGGAAAATTTTTAAAGATGTGGGAATACCAGGCCACCTTACCTGCCTACTGAGAAGCATATTTGCAAGTCAAGAAGCAACCGGACGTGGAACAATGAATTGGTTCCAAATCGGGAAAGTAGTACATCATGGTCATATATTGTCACCTTGCTTATTTAGCCTATATGCAGAGTACATCACGCAGAATGCCAGGCTGGATGAAGCACAAGCTGGAATCAAGATTGCCAGGAGAAACATCAATAACCTTAGACATGCAAATGACACCACCCTTATGACAGAAAGCAAAGAGGAACTGAAGAGCCTCTTGATGAAAGTGAAAGAGGACAGTGAAAAAGCTGGCTTAAAACTCAACATTCAAAAACCGAAGATCATGGCATCTGGTCCCATCACTTCAAGGCAAATAGAGGGGGAAACACTGGGAACAGTGACAGATTTTATTTTCTTCGGCTCCAAAATCACTGCAGATGGTGACTGTAGCCATGAAATTAAAAGACTCTTGCTCCTTGGAAGAAAAGCTATGACAAACCTAGATAGCATATTAAAAAACAGAGACATTACTTTGCCAACAAAGGTCCATCTAGTCAAAGCTATGTTTTTTCTAATAGTCATGAATGGATGTGAGAGTTGGACTATAAAGAAAGTTGAATGCCAAAGAATTGATGCTTTTGAACTGTGGTATTGGGGAAGACTCTTGAGAGTCCCTTGGACTGCAAGATCAAACCAGTCAATCCTAAAGGAAATGAATATTCATTGGAAGGATTGATGCTGAACCTGAAGCTCCAATATTTTGGCCACCTCATGCAAAGAACTGACTCATTTGAAAATTTCCCACCTAATGATGGGAAAGATTGAAGGCAGGAGGAGAAGAGGACGACAGAAGGCGAGATGGTTGGATGGCATCACTGACTCGATGGACATGAGTTTGAGTAAGGTCAGGGAGTTGGTGATGGACAGAGAAGTGTGGCATGCTACAGTCCATGGGGTCACAAAGAGTCAGACACGATTGAGCAACTTGTCATAAAACCAAAAACCAAATGTCTGAAAAGTTATGTCTTGAAATCATTGTGGGAAATATTTAAAATGTTTTTATTAAAAAAAAAAAAAAAGTCTTACTCAGAAGAGAAGATGAATGGAGAGTTTTAGCAAGCTTCCATATCTAAATCAAAATGATTTTTTTTTTTTTTTGCTTATGCCTGGAAAACTGAGTAAGAAGAAATCAACTTTCAGTATAGAAGGAAAGAGTGAGATAAAGTATTGGAAGGTATACTTCAACACAATTATGTTTTTTTAAAGTCTTCCTTTTGTATGCTGCCCTTTAAATGGTTTCAGTGAAACAGTGTGGAGGCAGAGTTGTAATTGTTCAGTTGATCAGTCGTGTCCATCTCTTTGTGACCCCATGGACTGCAGCATGCCAGGTTCCCTGTCCTTCACCCTCTCCCAGAGCTTGCCCAAACTCATGTCAATTGAATTGGTGATACCATCCAAGCATCTGGTCCTCTGTCATCCCATTCTCCTCCTGCCTTCAATCTTTCCCAGCATCAGGGTCTTTTCTAATGAGTTTGCTCTTCGCATCAGGTAGCCAAAGTATTGGAGCTTCAGGTTCAGCATCAGTCCTTCCAACAAATATTCAGGACTGATTTCCTTTAGGATTGATTGGGTTGATCTCTTAGCAGAGTAATGGGTTCAGTGATGCCTTCCCTTCAGTAGTCCTGGGTTGCTTGGCCTGCATAGGATCAGCTCCCCCGCCGTGCCTTGCCTTGCCCTACCACCTGGGACAATCCATGGAGAACTCATACCATCCCAGCAGAAGTGCTCTCCTTCAAAGAGTTTTACAGATAATATTATCTGTAAGTAAGATTCTGAACAAGAACTTCATGAACTACTCTCCTCATGACCCAAGTTGGGAAAGAGGGCCAAGACTGTCTACTAGCATCAGTGAAAAACAGTGATAATAAAGACTTTAGGCCGAAGGTTCTGAAGGAGCACAAATATACACACATCAAGTTTGCTGTCTGACTCTTTGGAGATAGATACTGGCTTGGAATTTGAGGGCCACCAACTAACACTTTTTGGGCTCCAAAATCACTGCAGATGGTGATTGCAGCCATGAAATTAAAAGACGCTTACTCCTTGGAAGGAAAGTTATGACCAACCTAGATAGCATATTAAGAAGCAGAGATATTACTTTGCCAACAAAGGTCCATCTAGTCAAGGCTATGGTTTTCCAGTGGTCATGTATGGATGTGAGAGTTGGACGGTGAAGAAAGCTGAGCACAGAAGAATTGATGCTTTTGAACTGTAGTGTTGGAGAAGACTCTTGAGAGTCCCTTGGACTGCAAGGAGATCCAACCAGTCCATCCTAAAGGAGATCAGTCCTGGGTGTTCATTGGAAAGACTGGTGCTGAGGCTGAAACTCCAATACTTTGGCCACCTCATGCAAAGAGTTGACTCATTGGAAAAGACCCTGATGCTGGGAGGGATTGGGGGCAGGAGGCGAAGGGGATGACAGAGGATGAGATGGCTGGATGGCATCACCAACTTGATGCACATGAGTTTGGGTGAACTCCGGGAGTTGGTGATGGACAGGGAGGCCTGGTGTGCTGCGATTCATGTGGTTGCAAAGAGTCAGACATGACTGAGCGACTGAACTGAACTAAACTGAACTAACACTTTCACTTTCTTTTCAAGATAACCTGCAAGTCTCTCTCTTACCAACAAGAAAAGCAATACACTTCTAAGAAAAGCATTTAGTTTTAAGAATTAAATGAGATTAATTTAAATGTTTATGGTGTAGATGAGCATATGTGAAAAGTAGTGGAAGTGAAAGTCGTGTCTCACTCTTTGCGACTCCATGGGCTGTAACCTGCCAGTTTTCTCTGTCCACGGAATTCTCCAGGCAAGAATACTAGAGTGAGTTGCCATTCCCTTTTCCAGTGGATCTTCCTGACACAAGGATCAAACCCAGGTCTCTCACATCGCAGGCAGATTCTTTACTGTCTGCGCCAGCGGAACCCAAATGAGGATAAACACACACACACACACACACACACACATATAATGGTGTGGTATTATATACGTGTATAATTGTGTGATTTGAGAGGCACCAAGACAATACAAATCTCTCTCCCACCAACAAGAAAAGCAATGCATACAGTGGAGAGGATAATGGTTGTCTCTCCTCCAAATGAAACACAAGCAATAAAAACAAAGTTCTAGGAAATCTCTGGCTGCCCAGTGGTTACTGCTCTGCGCTTCCACTGCCAGGGGCACCAGTTCGATTTTCTGGTGGGGGAATGAAGATCCTGTATGCCTCGCAGCATGGCCAAAAAATAATAATAACAAAATTTTTTAAAATTTTAAATAAATAAAAACAGCGACATTCCTACCAGCTAGGCACAACTAATGGTATATGTTCCAAGTAAGTGGCCATGTGCAGAACTGTCCTAGATCAAAAACCACAGAGAATAGTTTTCAAAAATGGAAGGAATTATATTCTCATTTTTTTGAATGCTATTCACAATGTAACAACTACAAATGTGACTTACTGTTAAATTTAATTTGCATATCCTTCAGTCTAGATTCTAGACAAACAACAAAGCAGTAGATGAAGCCCAGATTTGTAGCATTTGAGAATTTCTATGGTGCAAAGGCTTCCACCATGGCCAATTTCAAGCCTTGAACTTAACATCACAGAAAAACAGAGTTGGAAAGGGATGAGCAATAGCACACCATTCTATACTGTTTCCACCAGACACAAAGAATAGATGTAAAGAATGTCAAGAGCAGAGATAATAGCAAAGAACAGTAAAATTATCAAGAAATGATGATTTTTAAGAATTTACCACCTTTGTGTTTAATTCAGTTTTTTCACAAGTTTATATAATTTAATTTTTAACAGTGGTTGTGTTCACAAAATTCCTGAAAATTGAATGATCAACTCTTGAGAACCAGTACAGCCCCAATTTAGCACATCCCAGTTTCCATTCATTCCTGAGACCTAGCTATATTTCTGTACTTCCCTGGTAGCTCAGATGGTAAAGAATCAGCCTGCAATGTGGGAGACCTGGGTTCGATCCCAGGGTTGGGAAGATCCCCTGGAGAAGGAAATGGCAACCCACTCCAGTATTCTTGCCTGGAGAATCCCATGGACAGAGGAGCCTGGCGGGCTACAGTCCATGGGGGTTGCAAAGAGTCAGACACGACTGAGCAACTTTCACATGAACTATATTTCCACTGTCATCTCAGGAGCTGGTAAATGCCCTCATCTGTCCAATCTATACTGATCACATTGCTTTCCTGTCACCTGCAACCAAAAGAATTAAGGCATATTGAAGAGATCCCTGCCAGCTAGAGTGGATGGGGACTGCTTTAAGAGTCTACGACCTCTGAAGACCAATATTCCAGTCTACCTGTATGCTGCTGTTTTTTCCTTTATTTTTTAAACTGGGCTTTCTACTTTGTTAAATACAGTCTTCGGCTATGAAAAATCTGGGCATGCCATGCAATCGTCCCTTTAAATATCTGCCCCAGATGCAGACTGTTTAATCAGCTGAGTGGAGCCTGCAGACCCCACAGGAGCTTGGGAGGATGTTCACAGCTCACAACCGCTCCTGCCCTTCCCAGGAGCCCCAGCATCCCTTTGTGAAACCACACAGGGTGGAGCCCAGGCTTCTCCCTGGAGAGGAAGTGGCTGCCGGAATGCCAGATGTGCCATTCCCACAGCAGCTGGTGGAGGGCCCGTCTCTCCCAGGGTGAAGAGCCGCCTCTGCAGAGACCAAGCCCCGGAAGTTCGCAAAGTTTCCACAGGCTGGGGAGAACCCAAGCCGCGCAGGGCCCCAGGCAACACAGGATGAGAAATAGAACATTATTCAGGGCTGATGCTCCCACCCACCTCCTTTGTTTCCTTCCTCCAGTGTTTGGAAAACCTGTTTAAATAGTTATTCCAAGTGTTTTTTTTTTTTCCAAGCCTCTAATCTGTCTTCAAAAATATCCTCAAAGAGGAAACAAAGATTGTTTGCTAGCAGTCACCAAGGGTGGAAATGGCCAGGAAAAGTCTTTCCAGTACACCTAGGAAAGAAAGCCACAAATTAGAGCTGGGGAGGGTTGGACAGACTCCAACCAGGTCCATCGGTTAGCAGGGCTCTGTGTGTTCTGCTGTTTTTAAACTAAGGAGCAGCTGAAGTCCATGGCCCTCTGTGAAACCTAGGGGAGGGAAGATGAGGGCAGAGGGGAAACAGGAGAGCAAGGGCAGAGATGCTATGGATGATGGGAAGTGGAGAGAGGGCTGGATGGGGGAATCGGTAGGGAGATCAAGTGTGCAGTTTATCTGAAATCTTGTGTAACGTACATTTTCTCAGGGGGGTTGAGCCGAGCCCTTCAGTTGTGCATCCAAAGTTTATTAAAAACCAGAAATTTCCCGTAATTGGACCTCATTAATAAATTCCTCAGGGTTCCAGGAGGCTCTGAAGAAGTAGAACAAGGGTCTGGACAGATGAGAGCAACAGGAGGTTGTAAGATCCCAGGCTGTGGATTTAATTCCATTTAATCAGCTTGTAGAAAGTCTGCATTCACAATAACCCCCAGGACGCGTGCTGAGCCCTCCACCCTGTCTTCAGCAGGGCAAGATTTTTCTCTCATTTACTTCTCCCAACTTTTTAACCCCCCTATTTCCAGCCTGGGTAACTAACTGCCCCACAGATTCTACAAGCCAACTGTTAGGGACTAATGCCTCTCTCCTGTTAGGACTCTCACTGTTTCTACAGTAGGTGTGATTCCAGCCGCTGAGCCCATAAGACTGTCACCTCACAGCCTCCACTGTTTATTTCTCATCCTCCACCGCCCACCACTGCCCTGCTCTGCCACACCCTGCTCCTCCCCTCCCATCTTTATTCCCATCTCCATTCTCAGTTGTTAGTTTGACCCCAAATTTACATGTAATCCCAAACCTTGAATTGAATACATTAGCACTGGCGGCTTGCCACAACAAATCTTCAGTGGTTAGTAAATGGCAAGACAGCTTGGCTTGTAATGAATCTTCTCTATTTCCTCTGGTAGAAAAGAGCCTCAGATACAAAATGTCCAGGAGTCAGATACCTGGGGGGAAAACAGAAGGGTGATGCCAAAGCTGGAAAATCAATTTCTGAATAGCAAAGGACAGAGGTCAAATGCAGGAATTTTGCCAGGGCTCCAAAGAGTTCATTCTCATAGCATTCACATCTTGCAGATTCTCCTTCCTCTTCTTTGCATTTCAGCAAGAAATATCATCTAAAACCAGCTGTAAGAGGCATAGAAATATCAACCTCCATTCCCAAGGATCGTCAATTTCCATCCCCAAGGATACCAAGGCCTCAGCAGAGTCGTCTCTGGTTAGAGTCCTCTTCCTGCTTCATAGCTGATAACTTCTTGCTGTGTCCTCACATGGTGGAAGGGGCTGAAGTCTCTCTTGTGTAAGAGCACTAATATAAAGGCTCTTCCCTCATGACTTAAACATCTTTCAAAGGCCCACCTCCTAATACCATCACCGTTGGGGGTTAGGATTTCGACATGTAGTTAAGGGTGGGGACATAAGTATTCACTGGGATTGGGGGCAAGGAAAGAGAGAGGCTTGTATTTATTTATCTTTTGTCTAAAATTTTTGTCTTTTTAAAACATTCATTTTTAAATCAATAAATAAACAAACTGAACTCTGGCGATACCTCGTGTGCTGGTTGCTAATACTTTTCTGATGCCCAAGATCTCCCCTAGACAAACACGAGGTTCACCTGTTGTTATTGTTCAGTCACTAAGTTGTGTCCGACTCTTTGTGACCCCATGGACTGCAGCACACCTGGCTTCCCTGTCCTTGGCTATCTCCCAGAGTTTGCTCAAACTCATGTCCATTGAACTGGTGATGCTATCTAACCATCTCATCCTCTGAGCTGTCTTCTTTTGCCTTCAATCTTTCCCAGCATCAGGGTCTTTTCCAAGGAGTTGACTCTTTGCATCAGGTGGCCAAAGTATTGGAGCTTCAGCTCTTCAGCCCTTCCAATGAATATTCAGAGTTGATTTCCTTTGGGACTGACTGGTTTGATCTCCTTGTAATCCAAAGAACTCTCAAGAGTCTTCTCTAGCACAATTTGAAAGCGTCAGTTTTTCGGTGCTCAGCATCTTTATGGAGCAGGGAATGGCAAACTACTGCAGTATTCTTGCCATGAGAATCCCATGAACATGAACAGTATGAAAAGATTCACCCAGCCAGTCCCAACTGGCCAGTCCTTCAAACTTAGCAAAACCTTCCATATAGAGATATATCGACATACATCAATATATCGGTATAGAGAAAACTCTGTATCAGAATAGTTGTCAAAAGACAAAAATTCAAACTTCTGATGGTCCCTTTCCCAATGACTCACTCAGAAACAGTTGAAAAAATGTTTGGTTGCCAGGTAACAAAGTGGGATTTTGGAATAAGCAGCCGCTAGTTCCACCTGCTTCCTTGAAGCAGGGGCTAGTCTGGGCGGGGCCGGGAGCCAGGCAACACAGAGGTTGATGGACTCAGGGCCCTCTCTCTCTTGCCTGTACCACTGTGGGGAAGAGATGAGGAGGCTGAGAATCCTGCTCCAGGATAGGATTCCAACTATATGATGCTTTGGAAAAGGCAAAACTATGGAGAAAGTAAAAAGATCAGTGGTTGCTAAGGGTTGGGGGTGGAGGTAGGGATAAAAAGGTGGAGCACAGAGGATTTTTAGGGCAGTGAGTATACTCTGCATGACCCTGTAATGGTACATGTCCTTATACATTTGTATAAACCTTAGAATCTACACCACCAGGAATGAATTTAAACTATGGATTGTGGGTGACTAGGGTGTTTCGATGGAGGTTCATCTGTTGTAACAAATGTACCACCCTGGTGGGAGATGTTGATAATGGAGGAGGCTTTGAAGGTGTGGTGGGGGGGCAGGGGATATATAAGAAATCTCAACACCTTTCTCTCAAAAAATAAAAGTATTTTATGAGATGGCAAATAATGCTTCACATATGCTTCCCAGGGGACAGTGTTAAAGCAACCCTCCCAATGCAGGAGACTCAAGAGACAAAGATTCAATCCCTAGGTCGGGAAGATCTCCTGGAGTAGGAAGTGGCAACCCACTCCAGTATTCTTGCCTGGAAAATTCCATGGACAGAGGAGCCCAGTGAGTTACAGTCCATAGGTTCGCAAAAAGTCAGACACAACTGAACATGCACCTTTTTTGACCTTTTTGATGCTTGTTGGATGCTAACTAAAAGCAAGTCCTGCCATAAACATTGCTACTGCATCCTCCAGGAGGAAGAACAGGGCTGTGTACTCATCTCTCACCTACTTCTTGTGGCCGGGGACACTTCACCCTCAGGGCTTGGCCCGCTTCCACCTGGAATTTCACTCTTAAATACTTGGTGATGAAGGTGGGGGTGCTTTCCTTTTTTTTTTTTTTAACTCCACATATATTTATAACTTAGATTTTACAAGAATACTTTCCTGCATTGCTTCTTTAAAAATAAAATAAAATACTAGTCTCTCTAAAATACTAGTTCATCCCACTGTTATGCCCGATGTCCGAATCCCCGAGCGGGTAGAGAGAAGGCTTCCAAGGCAATGCAACTCGCAAAAAAAGGGAAGTTTATTACTGACTCGAGCCAGGGCCTTCTGCCTCCGCCATCACAGTGGTGCAGGGTCAGAAAAGCCCTGAGCCCAAGCTGTTACAGAAATTTATAAGACATGCATAATCAATTAGTAGCTGGCTTAAGCGGATTGGTTACATGTTTACAAAGCAATTCTATTGGTACAGACTTTCGCGGGCTTTTTCAAACCTGGGCTTTCGCGGGCTTTCTCAGACCTGGGCTTTCGCGGGCTTTTCAGCTTTCCCCTTTGTCTCTTACTGGGCGCATATTGATTGGCTGGCTTCAGGTTACCTGATGGGGGTGGGGAATCTTACCATTTCGGGGAAAGCTAAAACTTAGGTCCAGGCTGCCTGTCATGGAATTAACCCTGGCAGCCTCACATTCCCCCCTGTCTTCTTGTTCTTATAGAGGAATCTTTCTCTTCATCCTGGGCTACCATCTGATATTGCTGCCTTAATACCATAATCTGAATTGTATTGAGACGTTCTTTAATAAATGACATTAGCCGGTTTAAAATACAAGGGCCAAATGTAAGTGTTAATAATAGCACTATAAGTGGCCCCAGGAGGGTGGAAACTAAGGTGGTCAGCCAGGGGGAGCGTTGAAACCAAGACTCAAACCATCCCTGTTGGGCCTCTCGTTCCCTCTTACGTTGCGCCAGCCCTTTTCTCACTTTTGCCATAGATTCTCTTACCACTCTTGTATGGTCTGCATAGAAACAACATTCTTCTCCCAGAGCCGCGCAGACCCCACCCTGTTGGAGAAAAATTAAGTCTAATCCTCTCCTATTCTGCAAGACCACTTCAGACAATGAAGTCAGAGACTTCTCTAAGTGGCTGATTGATTTTTCTATGCGAGCTATATCTTCATCTATGGCGGCTCGTAGGGAGGAAAACCCTTGGCCTTGCAGAGACAGTGAAGCTATTTCTGTCCCTGCTCCTGCCAGCCCAAGACTGAACAAGGCTGCCATGGTAATCGCACTGATTGGCTCTTTCTTTTGTCTTAGCAATTCCCGGTCCCAATGTGAGTACATAACCTCTTCAGAGTGGTATAAGATTTTTGGCATTACAGCAACCAGGACACAGAATTCTTGATTCTGGTTAAAAACCTTTACATTTAAACATGGGGTTAGCCCAGTATGTGAACAAATCCACTAACCCCCAGCCTCTGGCACAATCCAATTTTTGCCATGTAAGCGTAGGTTACTGATAGTCCGGGCACAGAGGGGAGTTTTATCACGTGGCACTGTGCCCAAACAGAGTCCCTGTCCCCAAACTTCATTCATTGTGAGGCCAACCTTGCGTTCTTCCCATCGGCATTGGGGCGGGTTCTGGCCTGAAGACAAGTGGTAAGAGACATTGAGGCCTATAGCCTCATAAAAGGGTGGGTGAAGATTATAACAAAGCCAACAGGACTGGGTCGCGTTAGGGTTGGTATGGTTTAAGACCGTAAAGGCTGCATTCACTAAGGCCCATAGGGGGTCCTGAATTGTTGAGCTAATGGTAACAGCCAGAGGGCCAGGGGTCTCTGTCAATTTGCCTCTAAGGCTCGGAGTAGAGGAGATGTTAAATGTTCCCGGCGAGCTTGGTCTGAAGGTAGTTGGCTTGGGGGTCGCCTTGTGCCCCTGTAACGTTTTGATCAGATTGGGACCTAAACTATGTACCTGCACTGGCTCAATAACCTGTTTAATGATCAAAAGCTCGCCTGGGTAGGGGCCGGGCCAATTTACATGAAGCTGAAAACCCCAAGTCAGTCCTGAGGTCCAGCGGTTTTCTTTTTTCGCCCGTTCCTGGTTAAATTGTACTCGTACCTGAGGGCCATGGTGTCTACGGTCCTTGAAGGTGAAGCTAACTAGATCTCTGTTTCCGACATCCCACCTCTGGGGTCCATCACAAGAGGTCACACAACTCCAGCTCCTGCAATAATAGCTTTCTATGCCACCACAGGTTTTCCAGTTATTTCTTACATAGCCCGGGCAAGCCCAGAACCCCAACCTATGGTTTTTTATCCCATCTCTATAATACTTATCATAGAGACCGTCCTGCTTTGCGAAGAGGCTTGAGAGGTCGAAGTTCAGGTCCGGCCACCAGGTGTTCGGAGGGTGGATTCCTGATGTCTCATTGAGCAGCTCATGAGTTTGCCCGTCGCTGAGTTTCCAGGTGATCTTAGCAGGTTGATGGGGGTTATGACTGGTCGCTCCTGGGTCGATGAGAGCTGCCATCAGCAGGAGAATTAGGAGGCCTCCCGGCGGGCGAGTTTCAGTTTCAAAGGATTTGACGGGTGAGGACTCGCCTTCCATTCTGCTCGTGCTTTTTCCTGTTCTTCCGGCGTGGCTTGCCGCACGTGATTGCAGTGAACCCAGGGTCCAATTCCGTCGACCTTGACAGCAGTAGGAGTGGTAAGGAGAACAACATAAGGGCCTTTCCATCTAGGTTCTAATACTCTAGATTGGTGTCGTTTTACCCAAACCCAATCACCTGGGCCAATATTATGTGAGGGAAGAGCCCTCCTGTTTTGGCCCTCGTGTATCTCTCGAATCAATTTCCAAACATGGTTATGCACCTTACTTAATGCCATCAGAGTTTGCTGGAATTGTCCCAAAGTAGGGGGTGGCAGGCATTTTCCTTCGAAAATAGGATACACAGGAGGGGGTCTCCCATATAAAATCTCAAAAGGAGTAAGATTCAGCTTATAAGGGGTGTTACGCGCCCGAAAGAGTGCAAAGGGAAGGAGGGTCACCCAGTCCCCGCCAGTCTCTATTGCCAACTTTGTCAAAGTTTCTTTTAGGGTCCGATTTATTCTCTCAACCTGTCCTGAGCTCTGGGGATTATATTCGCAATGTAACTTCCATTTCGTCCCCAGAGCTTGGGCCAGCCCTTGTACAATCTGGCTCACAAAGGCAGGTCCGTTATCAGAGCCCATAGTCACCGGCAGCCCATACCTAGGCACTATCTCCTCTAAGATCTTCTTAGCAACCACTATTGCTGTCTCTCCCTTAGTGGGGAAAGCTTCTACCCACCCCGAGAAGGTATCTACCAGAACCAACAGATAGCGATACCCGTACTTGCCTGGCCTTACCTCAGTGAAATCTATCTCCCAGTGTTGCCCTGGCTCCTCCCCCCGGTACCTCATTCCCGAGTGCTGCTTCTTCTCTGTCCTCATCAGCTGGCACGCTTCGCAGGCTTGAATTATCTCTCGTACAGCTGCATTTTGTCGAGGGAACCTCAGGCAGGCCGTCTGGAGAAGTGTTAGGGTCTTTTTTTCTCCCAAGTGGGTAGTTGTGTGCAGGTGTTCACACAGGTGACGACCCAGGGTGGCAGGCAATATCAGGTTGTTGTTTTGGTCCCGGTACCATCCATCTTGGTCATCCTTCTGGAGGGTGGCATCCTTGTTGATCCAAGCGAGATCAGGGAGGGAATAGTCGGGGACTGGCGGCAGAGTCCCCATACCAGGAGGTGGAAGTCCCACAGCTAATATGGGGGCGGCGTAGTCCCGGCTAGCCGCTTCTCGAGCGGCCGCATCAGCGGCACGATTGCCCCGCGCCTTAAGGTCTTCTCCTTTCTGGTGACCGGGGACATGTACTATTGCTACTGCCCGGGGCAGTTGGACAGCCTCCAGGAGCCTGCGAATCTCGGGCAGATTTTTGACCTCTTTTCCCTCAGCTGTCCGAAATCCCCTTTCTTGGTATATGGGACCTTGAATATGGGCAGTGCTGAAAGCATATCGGCTGTCAGTATAAATGGTGACTCTCTTCCCTTTGGCTTGCTCTAGAGCCTGTATTAGGGCAATCAATTCTGCTTTTTGCGCAGAAGTGTTTGGGGGAAGTGTCTCAGCCCATATCGTCTGCCCTGAATCATCAACTATGGCGGCTCCCGCCTTCTTTTGCCCATCTTTTACATAGCTGCTCCCATCGGTGAACCATACTAGCTCACTGTTGCTTAAGGGAACATCAGTTAAGTCTTTTCGTGCCGCCAGGGCCTCAGCCAGTATCTCATTGCAGTCATGGAGAGGGCGGTCCTTCTCTGGGTTAGGTAGGAGCGTGGCCGGATTTAGGAAGCAAGGGGTCTGAAAACGCACCCGTGGGGCATCGAGCAGCAAGGCCTGGTAGTGTGTCAAGCGGGCATTGGAGATCCACTTACCCGGCGGCTGCTTTAAAACCCCTTCGATGGCGTGGGGGGTGTACACCGAGAGTTGCTGTCCATACGTCAACTTGTCGGCGTCGCGGACGAGGAGGGCTGTAGCTGCAATGATGCGAAGGCAAGGGGGCCACCCAGCGGCCACCGGGTCTAATCGCTTCGAAAGGTATGCTACCGGCCGCTTCCATGGTCTCCATTGTTGCGTCAAGACCCCCTTTCCTATTCTTTGCTTCTCATCTACAAACAGCTGGAATGGCTTATTTGGGTTAGGCAGGGCAAGGGCTGGGGCTTCTAGTAGGGCCTGTCTAAGCGTCTGGAAAGCCTTTTTTATTGGCTCAGTCTAAGTCCAGTTTGGGGTCTCTTTACTTCCCTCATACAAGGGCCGGGCCTTCTCAGTAAACCCCATAATCCACAGTCTGCAATATCCAACAGTCCCCAGAAACTCTCTCACCTGGCGAGGGGTTTTGGGCTCTGGTATCTGCAATATTGTTTCTTTCATGGCCTGAGTTAGCCACCTTTGTCCCTGCCGGATCTTATACCCCAAATAGGTGACCTCTTGCCGTGCTATTTGTGCCTTCTTTGCGCTAGCACGATACCCCAAGATGCCTAGGGTCTGTAAGAGGTCCCCGGTGGCACGGCTGCATGCCTCCTCTGTGGTTCCAGCCAACATGAGGTCATCTACATATTGTAGCAGAATGACCTCTGGGTGGCAAGCCCGATATTCACAGAGGTCCTCACTCAGAGCCTCATTAAACAAGGTAGGGGAATTCTTGAACCCCTGTGGGAGACGGGTCCAAGTTAATTGTACTACCGGTTGGCCCTCCCCCTCAGTCTACTCAAAGGCAAATATCTCCTGGCTCTGGGCCGCCAGGGGTAGGCTGAAAAAGGCATCCTTCAAGTCCAACACAGTATACCAAGTGTACTCAGGCAGTAAACTGCTCAGGAGGGTATATGGGTTAGGGACAGTGGGGTGTATGTCACTCACCCGCTTGTTGACTTCTCGCAGGTCTTGGACAGGTCTGTAATCTGTCCCCCCTGGCTTTTTCACCGGCAGTAAGGGGGTGTTCCAAGGGGATTGGCATCGCCTGAGAATTCCGGCATCCATGAGACGTCGAATGTGGGGAGTGATCCCCCGCCGAGCTTTTTGGCTCATGGGGTACTGTTTTACCCTCACAGGAACTGCCTCTGCCTTTAGCTCGATGACGACCGGATGTCTCTGTTTGGCTAGTCCCATCCCTGCCGTTTCTGCCCAGGCCAATGGGTATTTATGGACCCACGGTTGTACATCTAGTGCTATGGTCTCTGAGGGCTTAGGCACAAAAAGTCTGTATTCATCTCTTAAGGCTAGGGACAAGACATGTATCGGTTGTCCAAGTCCATCCGTGACTGACATTCCCCCAGGGTCAAAATGGATCTGAGCATTAACTTTAGTCAACAAGTCCCGTCCAAGTAGAGGGGCTGGGCATTCTGGTATCACCAAAAACGAATGGGACACCTGGTGGGTCCCCAGATTTACTTTCCGTTCTGTGGTCCAACAATATCTTTTTGTCCCCGTGGCTCCTTGCACTAAGCTGGTTTTTTTAGACATTGGTCCCAGTTTTTTATTTAAAACAGAGTGTTGGGCGCCAGTATCTACCATGAAGCCAACGGGTTTCCCCTCCACATATATGGTTACCCAGGACTCGGGGAGGGGCACCGAGTCTTGACTCCCCTAGTCACTGTCTTCCCCCGCATATAGAACTCGAGTTCCAGGGGAAGTTTTCTCTCTCTGGGTCATTCCTCTCTTTGAGTCCCTCTTAGGGCACTCGTTTTTCCAGTGCCCCTGTTCTTTGCAGTAGGCGCACTGATCCTTCTTTAGGGCCTGCCTTTTTGGTTTTTCTTTTTCTCCCATCCGGGGGTCTCGAGGTTCCCTCAATTCTGTTCCGGCCTTTATCCCAGCAAAAAGGATCTGGGCTAGCTCCCTCTGGTTCTTCCGGTTTTCCCTCGCCCTATGTTCCCTATCTTCTTTCCTGATCTTCTCAGCTAATTCTCTTTTCTCCCGTCGAATTCGTTCTTCCCTTTCTTCTGGGGTCTCCCTATTATTAAATACCTTTTCAGCTACTTTCAGTAAATCCTGTATTGTCTGTTCTCTCAATCCCTCTACCTTTTGTAATTTCTTCCTAATATCTGGGGCTGCCTGATTTACAAACGCTAACAGAACTGCAGCGCGTGACTCCTCAGCCTGGGGGTCCATAGGTGTATATTGCCTGAAAGCTTCCATCAGCCTCTCTAGGAAGGCTGCTGGGCTCTCAGTGGGCTCTTGCCTTACTAGATTTACCTTTGCCAGATTCGTCGGCTTTCTTGCTGCAGCCCGCAGGCCAGCCATTAGAGTCTGGCGGTACACTCGGAGATGCTCCCTACCCTCCACCCGCTCAAAATCCCAGTTAGGCCGCAACAGAGGAAACCCCTCGTCCACGAGATGAGGCTGGGCGGTTGGTCTCCCGTCGGCCCCCGGGACCCGTTTCCGTGCCTCTGCCAGGATTCGCTCCCGTTCTTCCGTGGTGAAGAGCACCTGCAACAGCTGTTGACAATCGTCCCAGGTGGGGTTATGAGTGAACAAAATGGAATCTAAGAGGTCAATGAGGCCTTGGGGTTTCTCTGAGAAAGGAGGGTTCTGGGTTTTCCAATTGTACAGGTCACTCGTGGAAAAGGGCCAGTACTGATAGGTTCGCTCTCCGTCCGGGTTAGCTGGTCCCACTCGGACGGGGAGCGCCTGAACAGTGGATGAAGGTAACTCTGGGTCCCCAGGGTCTTGTCTACCTCTATCTCCCCTAGTTCTCCCCCGGGTCCCCAGTGCCGGTCCCCCCTCATGGTCAGTTCCCGTTGGCCCTTTTAAACCTCTCGGTTCACCCGTGGGAGCTTCTCTCCTCGGAGGGGGTTGCGAGGAGGGCACATATGGCGGAGGCCTTATCTCCGTTTCTAGATCTATCAGGTTTGGATAAGATGATTCCTGAAGGACTGGTTTTGGGTCTTCTTTCTTTTTGGTTTCCTCCGGGGGGATTTCCATCACCAGGACCTGTGAATTGGAGGAACTAGGAAGTGTATAAACAAAAGGTTTTAACCATTTAGGTGGATTTTCCACTAAATCCTGCCAGACCATGACATAGGGGACCTGATTCGGATGGCCCCAGGGATCAGGAGCCATAATCTTCTCCTTCACAGCCTGTATGATGGACGGTTGAAAGGTGCCTTCCGGAGGCCATCCTACCCGAAAGGCGGGCCACTCTGCAGAACAAAAAGTTATTAATTTACTTTTCTTGACTAGTAAAGACAAGTTATGGGCCCTGGCCCTGACATCCGAAAAATGGTCAGTCATGAGAGAAAGTGGGGTAGATTCTCTCTGACCCATGGTTAAAATAAATGGTAAGGAAGAAAGAGAGAAAGTCACTGAGAACGACCACCAAAAATCCTACCGGGAGTGGTGGCGGCCAAGAGGTTGGGCTTATGGTATGCTTTTGGAACTGTTTATGTGCCTACGTCGTTGCACGGAAGTTTTCTTGCTGGGGGCGGGCACCCTAGGGGTTTTTAGCCCGTTCCGTGACCCCCTTATCCTCTCACGGGAGTCTTCAAGTGGCAGGCGCCCTAATGGCCTTTAAGTGCCTGACCCGTGCCCACAAGAAGAATTTTAGGCCACGTCCTCAGTTAGGGATGTTAAAGGAGAGTTTCACCCGGTCGGGCTCTAGTTACTGAGGCTCACTTATTGTAGGGCCTTCAGAGTCCGCCAGAGTGTAGCCCTGGCCAGGATTCATCAATTGCCCCACAACCGTTCGCCTGTTCACTGAAACTCCCGAAAAGAAAAGGAGTGGAGGGGAGATCGGAGAAGAAGAGAAGGAGAATAAGTCAGAAGAGAAAAGAACGATGCCCCAGAAGAGAACGAGAATAGAGACAATGCCGGCACACACAAAAACACGGAGAGCCGAGGACAAACACACGGACAAACAAACGTCGGCCGACGACACAGCGCTGGATTTTCGGGCCCCCTGAATTTTACCTTACCGAATGGCGTCCGCTGTTCACCAGACTCGGGGTCGGGAGAGGAACTTTCTTCCGCGCGGAGTCGGCTGCCTCCCAGCGCGTCCGCTGGCCTTGGCCTTACGCCGGCTGGTCCCCCCCTTTCTAGAAAGCCTTCCCTGCAGAGTCGGCTGCCTCCCAGCGCGTCCGCTGGCCTTGGCCTTACGCCGGCTAGTCCCCCGTTACAGAAAGCCTTCCTTCTGTGCCAGATACGCACCCTCCTGCTCCCCAACAGGGCCCTGAATTTACTGTGGTCTTTCCTGAGCACCGGTGTTATTATTTATCCTTCCCCCTTTGTCCTGGAAGCGTTCTCTTCTCCCGGTCAAGGGATCCCGGACGAGCCCCCAAATGTTATGCCCGATGTCCGAATCCCCGAGCGGGTAGAGAGAAGGCTTCCAAGGCAATGCAACTCGCAAAAAAAGGGAAGTTTATTACTGACTCGAGCCAGGGCCTTCTGCCTCCGCCATCACAGTGGTGCAGGGTCAGAAAAGCCCTGAGCCCAAGCTGTTACAGAAATTTATAAGACATGCATAATCAATTAGTAGCTGGCTTAAGCGGATTGGTTACATGTTTACAAAGCAATTCTATTGGTACAGACTTTCGCGGGCTTTTTCAAACCTGGGCTTTCGCGGGCTTTCTCAGACCTGGGCTTTCGCGGGCTTTTCAGCTTTCCCCTTTGTCTCTTACTGGGCGCATATTGATTGGCTGGCTTCAGGTTACCTGATGGGGGTGGGGAATCTTACCATTTCGGGGAAAGCTAAAACTTAGGTCCAGGCTGCCTGTCATGGAATTAACCCTGGCAGCCTCACACCCACCAGCACTGAAATATATACCTTTCCACATGTAAAACGGATAGCTGATGGGAAGTTGCTGTATATATAACACAGGGAGCTCAACCTGGTTCTCTGTGACAACCTAGAGGGGTGGGATGGGGGTGGGGGTGGGAGGGAATGTCAAGAGGGAGGCGACATAGGTATACTTATGACTGATTCAAGTTGTTGCCTGACAGAAACCAACACAACGTTGTAAAGCGATTATCCTCCAATTAAAAATAAACTTTAAAAACTAAAATAAATAGAACTTTGCAGTATTATATTAGTTAAGCCTCTTACTTCAATTATAAACCAGATGTCTGCTCAAGCCTTTCTGCTCTCTTAGACTTATTGAAATGAAGTGAAGTCGCTCAGTCATGTCTGACTCTTTGCGACCCCGTGGACAGTAGCCTATGAGGCTCCTCTGTCTGTGGGATTCTCCAGGCAAGAATACCGGAGTGGGTTACCATTTCCTTCTCCAGGGGATCTTCCCAACCCAGGGATCGAACCAGGGTCTCCCGCATTGGAGGCAGACGCTTTAACCTCTGAGCCACCAAGGAAGCCCTATAAACTTATTAACCTTGGCTTAAACCTTCCTTCTGAGACTTGAAATAGGCCCATCCCTTCCCCACAATTGTCCTGCCTCCATCCCTCACTCTCCTCTTTGCCTGGGCCCCACCACCTCCCCGTGCAGTGTCTCAATGGAACACCACACCAGGATGTTCTCAGACCCCACTGTCTTCTCTGGTCTCATGATAAACCCAGCCATTTCACAAGGTTAGTAACTCTCTCAGGCACGATGAGAAGGCATAGCTGGTCCCTCCACCATTTTTAGTCCCTGAGGCAGCGGAGTCCACATTCTTTCACTGTCTACCCTTCTCAGCTCTCTCAGGAACTCTGATGAATGCATTTCTTCCCATTTGACCAGAAACTAACTCCAGCTAGCTTAAACCAAGAGAAGTATGTCATGACGGTACTGGGGGCCTCAGGAAATTTAGACAGATTATAAGAGGAACTGGGAAGTCTGGGGAGGACCATCTCTGTGTCTCCTCTCTGCTTATACATCTGTGTTCTTCTCTCTCTACTGCCCATTTTCTTTGCTTCTCCATCATATGAGGAGATGTGGCTGCACCTTAGTAAATCAAGTGTCCAGCTACATAGAAAGACAAACTGGCTGCCTCAGAATTCCAATCCCAAATTCCTGGGAAAGAGCGTCAGCTAGTCCCTTGTCTATCACCAGCCAGAAGAAAGAAGGTCTTATACCAGCAGGTCATATGAAAGGGGAATTGTTCACAGCTAGGCACCCTAGACGAGTAATATTCTTTTTTTTTTTTTTTTTGACAAGTAATATTCTTTTTGGATTTGAGATTTGATTGCGTTTCAAGAAAGCCATTTTTTTCTATTTTTACTGAAATGGAACAGAGCACAGACTTTGACATGAGATGCATTTTCTTTTGAGTCTTTGCTTAGTCACTTAATAACTGGACAATGTTGAAACAATCACTTAACCTCTCTGGTCCTCAATGCCCTTGATTATAATGACACTCATTCAGAGGGTGATTGTGAATGGGGGATGATACCACTTTTCTGAAGCACCCGCTTCACTGTGGGTTCTCAGGAGAGGGTGATTCTCTCCTTTTATTTGGGCTCTTAATAGGGAGAGTAATCCTTGTATAATGTCATCTGTCCATGTCACTTCCTTGCTTAAAGCCTTGCTGGGGCATACCCTCAGAATAAAGTCCTGTCTCCTCAAGATAATATAAAAAGCTCTGAAAGAACTGCAGTCCACACTATTCACTCCCAATCACACCTATGCTAGCTACACTTGCAGTTCCCAGCCCCCATCCTGCTCTCTCTCCTTCCTGGTTTCTCTTCCCACCCAGACCCCCAACTGCGTCTGCCTAATGTCTACTTCTTGGGGACTTTCCCTGGGAAAGTCTTCCTTGGCTATCACTTCCACCCACAAGACTATACTAAGAATCCCTCCCAAATGCTACTAGTCAAGAACTTTCCTCAGCTTCCCTGGGAACCAGCCTTCCCAACTTAAAAGTTCTAGCAAGTTTGCATTGGAAAATAGCCCAGTCCACTGATAATTTCCAGAAGGTTCCTCCACTCTCATCCCAACTGACAACAGAGCTGAAAATGACTCCCCAGGACTTCCACCCAGTAGTCTTAGCATTTAACATGGTGGTTGTTGTTCAGTCACTCAATCATGTCAGACTCTTTGCAACCCCATGAACTGCAGCATGCTGGGCATTCCTGTTCTTCACCATCTCCCAGAGCTTGCTCAAGTTCATGTTCATTGAGTCGGTGATGCCATCCAATCATTTCATCCTCTGTTGCCCCCTTCTTCTCCTGCTCTCAATCCTTCCCATCATCAGGGTCTCTTCCAATGAGTTGGCTCTTTGCATCAGGTGGCTAAAGTATTGAAGCTTCAGGTTCAGCATCAGTCCTTTCAATGAGTATTCAAGGTTGAATTCCTTTAGGATGGACGAGTTTGATCTCCTTACTGTCCAAGGGACTGTCAAGAGTTTTCTCCAGGACCACAGTTCAAAAGAATCAATTCTTCCATGTTCAGCCTTCTTTATGGTCCAACTCTCACATTTATCTACTGGAAAACCCATAGCTTTGACTATACTAACCTTTGTTGGCAAAGTGATGTCTCTGCTTTTTTAACATGCTGACTAGGTTTATCATAGCTTTTCTTCCAAGGAACAAGCATCTTTTAACCTGGAACAACCCTCAAATTACTGGAAGCTTGAGTCAATTACCCTCTCCCTCACTTCCCCAAATCTCTCTCCATCCCTTTACTGGACCTCAGGACATACTGTTCAGAGAACATTCATCATCCCATTCATACTCTAGCTTGTCCCTATTCTTCTCAAAGCCTGGTGCTTAAACCACCACCTCCCTATTACGGATCCTACAAACCTACTCAGCTTTGGACTGAGTCACTCTGGTGAGCAATCTACCTATGTCCTTTGGAGCTTCTGTTCAATCACACCCCCTCCAAACCCTTATCATATAACCTGCTGTCATGCCAAGTCCTGTCTCTCCCCACCCCTGGACTTAACAAGTGACTGAAGTTACACAACAAGCCAAGGGCCAAGACCAGAAGTCATTCCAAGATTTATGATCTCTAATCTATCGAGGTTCAGCAATTTGTCTCTCCACAGTTCTCTGAACTGATAGCATTCCATATGTTGATAATAACTGTTTAAGTGTGACTGATGTTTACTAAGGGTCTACTCCATGTCAGGTTCTGGGCTAAACAATATTTTCTTATTTAACTTTACAAGAAGGACTTTATAGATGAGGAAACTGAAGTTTAGAGAGACTAAGAAATGTAATCAATAACCCAATAGAATGGCGGGTTAGCTTAAATAGCAAAGCAAATTCTCAGAGCATACCAAATATGGCAGCTTTGGATGCCTGTATTTCTCCCCTATAATTAGGAATTTCCTAAACCATTAGTATACAAACTTGACTTCATTTAAACACAGGAGAGAGAGAATTCACATCAGTCAAAGTCTGAGGGTCCAGAGAAACAGCCCAGCCCTCAGTTATTCATCTTCTCAAGTGTTCAGGTGCCCTTTTAGAAGATGTAGAGGACACACAGCTTTTGCTTCACTCATCGACTTCTTTTGTTAACCTGAATGTGGTATAAGAACAGGTTTTGCAACCTTGAAAAGCTTCTATAGACATTTGCTGTCTCTCTTATACAACAAATGCATCTCTGATTAACTTGATTATTCCCAGTTAATCTGATGTCTGGACTACAAATTATTGCAAACTCTTGCTTGTTTACTTAACACGATCCCAAAATTTCCCTATATTCCATTTTTGAAAGGCAATAGTTACTTATTGTTATAGCTAAACCATGAAATGAGAAACTTGTGTTAGTTGTGTTGCTTCCCATGTAAAGATGAGCTCATAAACCTTGTGACCTTCTAATGACACTGACCAGTTTGACTGGCAGGTAGAGAAGTTATCAATTACATCACTGTCCTTGTAATCACTGTAAGAAGAATAGATATGTGTCCACCAAACCTTTCACCCGCTTCTGGAACTCAGGGGGACCAAAGGCTGTTAGCCAACATGCTGGGCAAAAGCTTCCAATGGAAATTTCTGCTGGTTGAACACGAGCTTGTTCTGAAGCAGGATCAGACATCTGACTGCTCAATGTGTGGCTTCCCAGAAGATTCAGAAACATGCTTGATGTGGGTATGGGATAGGGACAGGGGAATTCTTGTGGTCTACAGGGCAGAGAAGTGCTCCAAACACAACATTAGGGTTTGGCAAAACCCAGGAACATCATGCCAAGACCTTTTCCCTTCACTTTTAACCCCATATACATTTCAAAGGGAACTTAATCCTCATTTCAGGAGCAAGTACACATTAGTCATCAGTGTATAGTGATATTAGCAGTAAGGACTCATTCTAAAATGCCCCACTTTTTTTTTCCTATCCAATTTCTACTTATCCCTCAAAATCCAATCTCTTCATGTTAGGAATTCTCCATCAAATCTTCCCTGGAGGAGGACGTGACAAACCACTCCAGTGCTCTTGCCTGGAGAAATCCATGGATGGGAGCCTGGCAGGCTGTAGTCCATAGGGTTGCACAGAGTTGGACACAACTGAAGCAACTTAGCATGCATCGAATCTTCCATGGACACTGTAGGCCAGAGTAACCACTAGTCTATGACAATATAACACTCATTACTGAAAAGGTGGCTCTTGACCATATAAAGCTTTACGGCATCTTTTGAATTATTTGACTATATGTATATGTGTATGTATGTCCACATTCATCTCATAACTTTCAATGCACTTAGTAAAAAACTGAGAACCTGCTACTGCCAGATCTGTGCTTGCTGTTAGGGATGCAGTGGAGCATAAGAAAAGCGGATCTTGGCCCTTCCTGACCTCACCTCACCGGAGAGAATCGCATAAGTCAGAGTCCAGACAACGGAACACATTCACGATGTTATTTCCAACTGAAAGGGATTTAGTTAAGGGAATGGAGTGCTTACAAAACTGTTGGGAGGACTGACAAGGAAGTCAAGGATCCATCACTGGACCATTTATCTCACGGTATACAGTTTTAACTCTGATCTTGAAAACGGGGAGATGCTGTTACTATTGACACTGCCGTCTCTTTACAACTGACTCAAAACTGGAGACCAGAATTGGGATGCCATGTGTACCCAGCACAACTAACTCTAAAATCTCTATGGCCTTGCTCATCAGCAAGAGAAATTTACATGTATTTTCTGAATTTTGGAAAGGAAGGAAGAAGGGGATGAGTATGGCCAAAGACTTCTGAGTTCTTCACAGCACAATACAGCAGTCAGGCATGTGCTAAACACAGATGACTGAACTGCCTTCTCTTTCTTACACCGGGTAGATTTTTTTTTTAATTTTTTTTTAATTGAAGGATAATTGCTTTACAGAATTTTGTTGTTTTCTGTCAAACCTCAACATGAATCAGACATGGGTATATATATATCCCCTCCCTTTTGAACCTCCCTCCCATCTTCCTCCCCATCCCACCCCTCTAGGTTGATACAGGACCCCTGTTTGAGTTTCCTGAGCCATACAGCAAATTCCTGTTGGCTATGTATTTTGCATATGGTAATGTAAGTTTCCATGTTCCTCTTTCCATACATCTCACCCTCTCCTCCCCTCTCCCCATGTCCATAAGTCTATTCTCCATGTCTGTTTCTCCATTGCTGCCCTGTAAATAAATTCTTCAGTACCATTTTCCTAGATTCTGTATATATGTGTTAGAACACCATATTTATCTTTCTCTTTCTGACTTACTTCACTCTGTATAATAGGTTCTAGGTTCATCCACCTCATCAGAACTGAATCAAGTATGTTCCTTTTTATGGCTGAGTAATATACCATTGTGTTTACATGCCACTACTCCTTTATCCATTCATCTGTTGGTGGACATCTAGATTGCTTCCATGTTCTAGCTATTGTAAATACTGCTGCAATGAACATTAGGATATATGTGTCTTTTTCAATTTTGGTTTCTCAGGGTATAAGCCTAGGAGTGGGATTGCTGGGTCATATGGTGGTTTTACTCTTAGTTTTTAAAGGAATCTTCATACCATCTTCCATAGTGGCTGTATCAATTTACATTCCCACCAACAGTGCAAGAGCGTTCCCTTTTCTCCACACCCTCTCCAGCATTTATTGTTTGTAGACTTTTTGATGATGGCCATTCTGAGTGGTGTAAGGTGATATGTCATTGTAGTTTTGATTTGCATTTCCCTAATAACGAGCGATACGGAGCATCTTTTCATGTGTTTGATGGCAATCTGTATGTCTCCTTTGGAAAAATGTCTGTTTAGGTCTCTTTCCCACTTTTTGATTGGGTTGTTTGTTTTTCTGGCATTGAGTTGTATGAGCTGCTTGTATATTTTGGAAATTAATCCTTTGTTAGTTGTTTCATTTGCTATTATTTTCTCCCATTCTGAGGCTTGTCTTTTCATATTGCTTATAGCTTCCTTTGCTGTGCAGAAGTTGTTAAGTTTAATCAGGTCCCACTTGTTTACTTTGGTTTTTATTTCTGTTATTCTAGGAGGTGGGTCATAGAGGATCTTGTTTTGATTTATGTTATTGAGTGTTCTGCCTATGTTTTCCTTTAAGAGTTTTATGGTCTCTGGTCTTACATTTAGGTCTTTAATCCATTTTGAGTTCATCTTTGTGTATGGTGTTAGGAAGTGTTCTAATTTCATTCTTTTACATGTGGCTGTCCAGTTTTCTCAGCACCATTTATTGAAGAGGCTGCCTTTGCCCCATTATATATTCTTGCCTCTTTTGTAAAAAATAAAGTACCCATAAGTGCATGGGTTTATTTCTGCTCTTTCTATCTTATTCCATTGGTCTATTTTTGTGCGAGTACCATACTGTCTTGATGACTGTAGCTTTGTAGTATAATCTGAAGTCAGGAAGGTTGATTCCTCCAGCTCCATTCTTCTTTCTCAAGATCACTTTGGCTATTTGGGGTCTTTTGTGTTTCCATATGAGTTGTGGATTTTTTTTGTCCTAGTTCTGTGAAAAATGCCATTGGTGATTTGATAGGGATCACTTTAAATCTATACATTGCATTTGGTAGTATGGTTGTTTTCACAATATTAATTCTTCCAACCCAGGAACATGGAACATCTCTCCATCTGTTTATGTCATCTTTGATTTCTTTCGTTAGTGTCTTATAGTTGTCTGTGTACAGTTCTTTTGTCTCCTTAGGTAAGTTTATTCCTAGATACTTAATTTTCTTTTTGTTGCAATGGTGAATGGGATTGCTTCTTTAATTTCTCTTTCTGATTTTTCATTGTTAGTATATAGAAATGCAAGTGATTTCTGTGTATTGATTTTGTATCCTGCAACTTTGCTAAATTCACTGATTAGCTCTAGTAACTTTCTGATACTATCTTTAGGGTTTTCTATAAACAGCATCATATCATCTGCAAACAGTGAGGGCTTAACTTCTTTTCTGATCTGTATTCCTTTTATTTCTTTTTCTTTTCTGATTGCTTTAGCTAGGACTTCCAGAACTATGTTGAATAATAGTGGTGAAAGTGGACACCCTTGTCTTATTCCTGATCTTAGGATTTCAGAAAGCTTTCATGTTTTCAACATTGAGAATAATATTTTCTGTAGACTTATCATATATGGCTTTTACTATGTTGAGGTAGGTTCCTTCTATGCCCATTTTTTGATGAGTTTTAATCATAAATGGGTGCTGAATTTTGTCAAAGGCCTTTTCTGCATCTATTGAGATTATCATATGGTTTTACTCTTTCAATTTATTAATATGGTGTATCACATTGATTGATTTGTGTATATTGAGGAATCCTTGTATCCCTGGAATAAACCCAACTTGAACCATGGTATATGAGCTTTTTGATGTGTTGCTAAACTCTGTTTGCTAAAATTATGTTGAGGATTTTTACACCTATGTTCATCAGTGATATTGGTCTATAGTTTTCTTTTTTAGTGTTGTCTTTGTCTGGTTTTGGTATCAGGGTGATGGTGGCCTCATAGAATGAGCTTGGAAGTGTTCCTTCCTCTGCAATTTTTTGAAAGAGTTTTAGAAGGATAGGCATTAGCTCTTCTCTAAATGTTTGATAGAATTCTCCCATGAAGCCATCTGGTCCTGGGCTTTTGTTTCTTGGGAAATTTTTGATCACAGCTTCAATTTCAGTGCTTGTAATTGGGTTGTTCATAATTTCTTTTTCCTCCTGGTTTAGTCTTGGAAGAGTTGAACTTTTCTAAGAATCTGTCCATTTCTTCCAGGTTATCCATTTTATTGCAATACAGTTGCTCATAATAGTCTCTTATAATCCTTTGTATTTCTAATAATACCTTTTCATTTCTGATTTTATTGATTTGATTCTTCTCTCTTTTTTTCTTGATGAGTCTGGCTAAAGGTTTGTCAATTTTGTTTATCTTCTCAAAGAACCAGCTTTTAGTTTTATTAATCTTTACTATTGTTTCTTTCATTTCTTTTTGATTTATCTCTGCCCAGATCTCTGATTTTGATTTCTTTCCTTCCACTAATTTTGGGGGGTTTTTTTTTTGTTCTTCTTTTTCCAGTTGTTTTAGGTGTAAAGTTTAGGTTGTCTATTCAATGTTTTTCTTGAGGTAGAATTGTATTGCTATAAACTTCCCTCTTAGAACTGCTTTTGCTGCATCCCCTAGGTTTTGCCTTGTCATGTTTTCATTGTCATTTGTTTCTAGGAATTTTTTAATTTCCCTTTTCAGTAACTTGTTGGTTATTTAGAAACATGTCGTTTAATCTCCATGTATTTGTGTTTCTTACAGTTTTTTCCTTGTAACTGATATCTAGTCTCATAGCATTGTGGCCAGAGAAGATGCTTGATATGATTTCAATTTTCTTAAATTTATTGAGGTTTGATTTGTGACCCAAAATGTGCTCTATTCTGAAAAATAGAGTTCCATGTGCACTTGAGAAGAATGTATATTCTTCTGAATTTGGATGGAATGTCCTGAAGATATCAATGAGATTTATCTCATCTAATGTATCATTTAAGACTTGTGTTTCTTTATTAATTTTCTATTTTGATGATCTGTCCATTGGTGTGAGTGGGGTTTTAAAGTCTCATACTATTATTGTATTCCTGTGAATTTCTCCTTTAATGTATGTTATGGTAACTGCAGCCATGAAATAAAAAGACGCTTACTCCTTGGAAGAAAAGTTATGACCAACCAAGACAGCATATTAAAAAGCAGAGACAAACTGGTCAACCACTTGTAAGAGAATGAAACTAGAACACTTTCTAACACCATACACAAAAATAAACTCAAAATGGACTAAAGATCTAAATGTAAGACCAGAAATTATAAAACTCCTAGAGGAGAACATAGGCAAAACACTCTCTGACATAAATCGCAGCAGGATCCTCTATGACCCACCTCCCAGAATATTAGAAACAAAAGCAAAAATAAACAAATGGGACCTAATGAAACTTAAAAGCTTTTGCACAACAAAGGAAACTATAAGCAAGGTGAAAAGACAGCCCTCAGATTGGGAGAAAATAATAGCAAACGAAGCAACAGACAAAATATACAAGCAACTCCTGAAGCTCAATTCCAGAAAAATAAATGATCCAATCAAAAAATGGGCCAAAGAACTAAACAGACATTTCTCCAAAGAAGACATACAGATGGCTAACAAACACATGAAAAGATGCTCCACATCACTCATTTTCAGAGAAATGCAAATCAAAACCACAATGAGGTACCATTACACGCCAGTCAGGATGGCTGCTATTCAAAAGTCTACAAGCAATAAATGCTGGATAGGGTGTGGAGAAAAGGGAACCCTCTTACACTGTTGGTGGGAATGCAAACTAGTACAGCCACTATGGAGAACAGTGTGGAGATTTCTTAAACAACTGGAAATAGAACTGCCATATGACCCAGCAATCCCACTCCTGGGCATACACACTGAGGAAACCAGATCTGAAAGAGACACGTGCACCCCAATGTTCATTGCAGCACTGTTTATAATAGCCAGGACATGGAAGCAACCTAGATGCCCATCAGCAGATGAATGGATAAGGAAGCTGTGGTACATGTACACCACGGAATATTACTCAGCCGTTAAAAAGAATTCATTTGAATTAGTTCTAATGAGATGGATGAAACTGGAGCCCATTATACAGAGTGAAGTAAGCCAGAAAGATAAAGACCATTACAGTATACTAACACATATATATGGAATTTAGAAAGATGGTAATGATAACCCTATATGCAAAACAGGAAAAGGGACACAGAAGTACAGAACAGACTTTTGGACTCTGTGGGAGAAGATGAGGGTGGGATGTTTCAAGAGAACAGCATCGAAACATGTATATTATCTAGGGTGAAACAGATCACCAGCCCAGGTTGAATGCATGAGACAAGTGCTCGGGCCTGGTGCACTGGGAAGACCCAGAGGAATCGGGTGGAGAGGGAGGTGGGAGCCGGGATCGGGATGGGAAATACATGTAAATCCATGGCTAATTCAAGTCAATGTATGACAAAAACAACTACAATATTGTAAAGTAATTAGCCTCCAACTAATAAAAATAAATGAAAAAATAAAAATAAAAAAAATAAAAAGCAGGAACATTACTTTGCCAACAAAGCACTAGTCAGGTACTCCTGTCTGCTCTCAGCTGCTGTTCTGCACGCACGTCTGTGTCTGAAGGTGTATTCCTGATGTATTCATGGAGAGAGATGTACTCCACATCCACCTACTCCTCCACCATCTCGTCCTCTCATGTGGGAGATTTTTAAGTCAAGTAACAGTTTACATTTGACATTTCTCTTTTGGACTGGATTGCTCTTACCTTTTTTTTACTTAAGCTAAAAAATCTCTATTCATCTTTGAAAATACAGCTCAAGCATGACCTGTTCCTTGAAGTCTTTCTTCCTCTTGCTAACATAAGAACTGACCATGCTCTCCTTAGGTTCCCCATGTAAGCAAGAGTAGATTCTCATCATGAAGCCTACGCTACTTCTTTGCACTCAAACCACCTGTCTCTCTACTTGACTGTAAAGTATTTAAAGCAGTTCTGTGGCATGTGGTCATGAAAGAATTAATGATTGCTGAATGAATGGGCAGAGCTGGGGTTTTTACCAGAGGCCCAAAACGTATGTGGGGATTCCAGTAGTACCTATCACTCCATCTAGTCAAAGAAGAACTAAATAAATGAGTCTTCCTGCTTTCTTCTAGACTGAAATTTTGGACCATTTTTGTATATCTTAGCACTGAAATGTGCATACCATGTGCTAAGTTACTTCTGTCATATCTGACTCTGTGCAACCCTATGGACTATAGCCCACCAGGCTCCTCTGTCCATGGGATTCTCCAGGCAAGAATATTGGAGTGGGTTCCCATGCCCTCCTCCTGGGGATCTTCCCACCCAGGGATCGAATCCACGTCTCTTACCTCTCCTGCATCTGCAGGCAGGCGGGCTCTTTACCACTGGTGCCACCTGGGAAGCCCTGGTGGTACAGTGCTTGGGGAAACTGCAAGATACGGTAGCAAAGAACTGAATAAGGGTAGCCTGGGCAAGGAATCACTTCAGTTCAGCTGCTCAGTCATGTCTGACTCTTTGCAACCCCACGGACTGCAGCATGCCAGGCCTCCCTGTCCAATCACCAACTCCCAGAGTTTGCCCAAACTCATGTCCATTGAGTCGGTGATTCCATCCAACTATCTCATCCTCTGTCGTCCCCTTCTCCTCCCACCCTCAATCTTTCCCAGGATGAGGGTCTTTTCAAAAGAGTCAGCTCTTCTCATCAGGTGGTCAAAGTGTTGGAGTTTCAGCTTCAATGTAAGTCCTTCCAATGAATATTCAGGACTGATTTTCTTTAGGATGGAATGGTTGGATCTCCTTGCAGTCCAAGGGACTCTCAGGAGTCTTTTCCAACACCACAGTTCAAAAGCATCAGTTCTTCAGCGCTCAGCTTTCTTTGTAGTCCAACTCTTACATCCATATATGACTACTGAAAAAAAACCATAGCTTTGACTAAACAGACCTTTGTTGGCAAAGTAATGTCTCTGCTTTTTAATATGCTGTCTAGGTTGGTCATAACTTTCCTTCCAAGAAGTAAGCATCTTTTAATTTCATGGCTGCAGTCACCATCTGCAGTGATTTTGGAACCCCCCAAAAATAAAGTCTGCCACTGTTTCCACTGTCTCCCCATCTATTTGCCATGAAGTGATGGGACCAGAGGCCATGATCTTAGTTTTCTGAATGCTGAGTTTTAAGCCAACTTTTTCACTCTCCTCTTTCACTTTCACCAAAGAAGCTCTTTAGTTCTTCACTTTCTGCCATAAGGATGGCATTATCTGCATATCTGAGTTATCAATATTTCTCCTGGCAATCTTGAATCCAGCGTGTGCTTCATCCAGTCCAGCATTTCTCATGATGTTATAACTGCATATAAGCTAAATAAGCAGGGTGAAAATAGACAGCCTTGATGTACTCCTTTTCCCATTTGGAACCAGTCTGTTGTTCCATGTCCAGTTCTAACTGGTGCTTCCTGACCTGCATACAGATTTCCCAAGAGGCAGGTCAGGTGGTCTGGTATTCCCATCTCTTTCAGAATTTTCCACAGTTTGTTGTGTTCCACACAGTCAAAGGTTTTGGCATAGTTGATAAAGCAGGAATAGATGCTTTTCTGGAACTCTTTTGCTTTTTTGATGATCCAATGGATGTTGGGAATTTGATCTCTGATTCCTCTGCCTTTTCTAAATCCAGCTTGAGCATCTGGAAGTTCATGGTACATGTATTGTTGAAGTCTGGCTTGGAGAATTTTGAGAATTACTTTACTTGTGTGTGAGATGAGTGCAATTGTGTCGTAGTTTGAGCATTCTTTGGCATTGCCTTTCTTATGGGTTGGAATAAAAACTGACCTTTTCCAGTCCTGTGACCACTGCTGAGTTTTCCAGATTTGCTGGCATATTGAGTGCAGCACTTTCACAGCATCATCTTTTAGGATTTGAAATAGCTCAACTGGAATTCCATCACATCCACTAGCTTTGTTTGTAGTGATGCTTCCTAAGGCTCACTTGACTTCACATTCCAGGTGTCTGGCTTTAGATGAGTGATCACATCATTGTGATTATCTGGGTCATGAAGATCTTTTTTTGTACAGTTCTTCTGTGTATTCTTGCCACCTCTTCTTAATATCTTCTGCTTCTGTTAGGTCCATACCAGTTCTGTCTTTTATTGAGCCCATCTCTGCATGAAATATTCCCTTACTATCTCTAATTTTCTTGAAGAGATCTCTACTCTTTCCCATTCTATTGTCTTCCTCTATTTCTTTGCATTGACAACGGAAGAAGGCTTTCTTATCTCTCCTTGATATTCTTTGGAACTCTGCATTCAAATGGGAATATCTTTCCTTTTCTCCTTTGCTTTTCGCTTCTCTTCTTTTCACAGCTATTTGTAAGGTCTCCTTAGACAGCCATTTTGCTTTTTTGAATTTCTTTTTCTTGGGGACAGTCTTGATCCCTGTCTCCTGTACAATGTCACGAACCTCTGTCCATAGTTCATCAGGCACTCTGTCTATCAGATCTAGTCCCTTAAATCAACACCAAAATCAGATTGACTATATTCTTTGCAGCCAAAGGTGAAGAAGCTCTATACAGTCAGCAAAAGCAAGATCTGGAGCTGACTGTGGCTCAGATCATGAACACCTTATTGCCAAATTCAGACTTAAATTGAAGAAAGTAGGGAAAACCACTAGACCATTCAGGTATGATCTAAATCAAACCCCTTATGATTATACAGTTGAAGTGAGAAATAGATTTGAGAGCAAGGAATAGGAAGCAGAAAAAAATTAGCATTTGTTAGGACTCTTTTAGTTGCAACTAAATGAGTTGAGCTAACAGAAACTAGTTTACAGAAACTCAGCTCAAATGAGACAAAGGAATAAAAGTAAATGTTCTGATCAGCATAACTGACAGGTCAACAAACTGACTTCAGGCATAGCTGGATCCAGTCTACACTCCATGTTAGCCAGGGTCTGTCACTCTGGTCCAGTTTTCCTCTGTGGCTTATGGATTTCTCACAGTGACTCTTCCCATATGAAAGCAAAGGTGATCACCACAGCTCCAAACTTGGACTCTACATAGCCAGCATCTCAGTGGAAATGAAGAGTCTCTTTTCCGATACTTCTCCCAAATCTTTCTGCTCAGGACTGACTCTGTTGTGGCCCAGTCTGGGTTCCAACTATCCCCACACAAAGCCAGGAAGATAGAAAGATCGATCAGGCCAGGGTGCTGTGCCCACCCTGGAAACCAGGGAAGTTCATGGTCAAATCAACCCCATCAACATCCATGGGCTGAGTGTGGCTCTCAAAGGAAAATTGAGGTGGTGTTTTAAAACAGAGAAATGGAGATGGTGGGCTGGGAAAACAACACATTTCCTGCAGTGGACAACTAGGACTTTGCTATCTCCAAAGCTACACTCTTTATTTTGAAAGAGACTTTGAGCTATGCTGGGGCTCAAGAGCAAAGGCCAAACTGGAGACATTCTGGGGGTGCTTCCCTGATGGGCTGCCCAGGGAGACTGGTATAAAACAGAGAAACTTTTTACATCATTTCTAAGTTTCAGTTGAGACTAGGGGGGAGAAGGGGAAAAGCCATCAGTGTGGGGTCTTGAGTAATAAAACAGAGAGTAAGAAGGAAGAGGAAAAATGCTTGAGATGTAAATGTAATGAACAACAGAAAATAATTGAAAAGGAAGTGGCTTCCTCTCGTGTGTCAGTCCAGCCTTGGGAAGAACAAGAGAAGTACCTTTTCTGGAGCCTCAGCTGCTCTGCTGCCTTTCCAGCCGCCTCCTTGGAAAGAATGAGGCTTTAACAACCAGCGTGGTATCGGCGCTGGCTTCCACCCAAGCCTGAACAGTGCCCCCATTGAGGGACCCCAGGGCCAGTCCTGGATGCCTCTTCTTTCTCCTGCACCCCCTCAATGGGCCATTTGTGGGGCTAACAAGGACCGGGAGACACACTGCCCATCTTCTGCGAGCCCCCAGCAGCTGCAGGATTCCTCTACAGGACCCCTGCACATCTCTGCTAAGAGACCAGCAGGATGGATGCTGGGTTCAGAAAGAGGTCCCCAGGAGCCTCCTAGATAGAAGAGAAAAATACTCCTCAGTTCTCCTCTCCCTTCCAGGTCTTTGTCCCATCTCCTGGGATGGTGTCTCTTCACCCTGCAAATATTTGGTATCCTGCCTTCTTGCAGGGTAGACACCCTCCCTATTCCACTCTCCTTGGTGGCTGGGAGAGAGAAGAGAGACAAGGAATGAGCTGAGAGTTTATGATTGCAGCTATATTCAAATAATCCATTTTTATAGTCCTGTTCGAAGGTGAGATAAAGATGACCTAGAGGGAAAAGGTGGCTAAAAAATTTCTATCAAACACCAAGATCACAGCTACTGTTTGTACTGATCTTATTGATCCCATAACAAGGCAAAGGAATGGTAGAGAGCAATCTATTTCTCCAGCACCCATTAGGTAATGACTGCTATTGTCCTGAGGAAACAGACCAGCATACTGTCCAGAGTAGGCAGATGAGGATGCATCATCTGCAATTTCCTACCTCCATGGAATAGAAGGATGTGATTTTATATTTTCATTTAGGAGGTGCAAGTTGACCTCTGCCTAGATGTCTCCCTCCAGGAGCTTCTTCTTGCATGTAAAAATCTCCCATTCTTGTAACACTGCCTTTGTTTGTAGGCTAAAGCAAGTGTCCATCTTTCCTAAGTTGCTTCCTGTCATGTCCAACTTTTTGTGACCCTCAGGACCGTAGCCCACCAGTCTCCTCTGTCCATGGGATTCTCCAGGCAAGAATACTAGAGTGGGTTGCCATTTTCTTCTTCAGGAGATCTTTCCAACCTAGGGATCAAACCTGAATCTCTTCTATCTCCTGCAGTGGCAGGCGGGTTCTTTACCACTAGCACCACCTGGAAAGCCAAAAAACAAGTGTGATCAGCATGAAAAGAAGTGTTCCACACTATTTGGTGGAAATTTATTGAAGTATCAATTTCTCAAGACTTCAGTCTTATATGTCATCAATATTATGGTGGGATGCAGGTGATCCTGTCATTCCCAAAGTAACAGCTGGGGTAAACGGGAGATGAGACCGCTCCAGAGACAAACTTTGCCTACTTAGTAATGGACGCACTCTGAAAAGCAACCTAGTGCATACTCACACTCCTATCTCCCCACAACCTCCTTGCCAGAAGGTTGATCTCTGGCCCCATTCTGCAGGACCAGGGGACTGCCCTCCTTCCATGCCAGGGCATTTCACTTTTGAATAAATCTTATTCATCAGAGAATTTTCTTTTATTTTAACCCCCAAAGGATTTACCTTGCAATCTTCAGACATCGATCCCAGTCTTAGCTCAGTGCCAGACTGTCAAATTCCAGAAAACCCTCACCCTTTCTGATAAATATTTCCAGACAGCCATCATTCAGGACTCCTCCCGAGCTTTTCCTCTTTGGGTTAAATCATGGCTCCTGAAATTCCTGCAACAGTTTCCCACAGGATAGAGTCACTCGATTTTTGTGTTGGACCCTTTTAAAGACAAGGAATTCAGGCGAGGTTTGGCCAGGGTTAAAGTAAAGGCCCACCCTTGATAGGAGAATTCTAACTCCGTGAATTCACTCTAAGAGTTGAGTGCTTGTCGTGTGATACTGCAAGTTCCCACTGAACTTCCTGGGGACAAAACTCATGAGACTTTTCCCATGGACATCTGTTAAGTCAGTCATCTCCAGTCAACTGAACTATTTTAACCTAAGATCTGGGATTCCCTGATGACTCAGATGGTAAAGAATCCACCTGCAACGCAGGAGACGCTGGTTCGATCCCTGGGTTGTGAATATCCCCTGAAGGAGGCCATGGCAATCTACTCAAGTATTTTTGCCTGGAGAATCCCCATGGACATAAAAGCCTGGTGGGCTGCAGTCCATGGGGTGGCAAAGATTTGGACACAACTGAGTGACTAAGCACAAACAGAAGTACAACCTAAGATCTAATGTTCATTTCTTATAAGATTTTATCCTTTTGGTCTCAGTCCATCAATCTGACATGTGGACTTTTTTTAGCAATACTGATTCAGATTGTAGAATTTATGGAAGAGTAGTAGAATTTATCCTCAAATTTATGTAATCCACATACACCCAAATGGGTGTCCTCTATTTGCAATCAAACTAATAAGAAAAGAGAAGGCAACGTTGATAAGCTCAGATGAATAATCCTGAACTCAATGTTAGAGATCTTTCAATGCTGTGTTAATACAAGAAAAATAGATTCCAGGATGATGAGAACTCACTCCTGCTTTCCAGCCCAGAGACAACTCGCATAAAAGAGTACTGTTAGACAGAGGAAGTATTTTTATGTTTTTCTTTAGTTGATTCTGGATAGGGGTGGTCAGTACTGGCTTCATACTATGCAAACATAAGATTCTAGGGATGTAGCAGAAGCAATGGCCCTTTAACCTAGCTTAGGCATTAAGTAATGGGTCTCTGAGCTTTAAAGATTATGTTTTATTAAAACAGTCTTCTTGCCAAAATCCAATATGCTTCTTTCTAAGACAGATTCCCAAACCAAAGCTTATCCGATCGATATGACAATAAAAGGCTCATCGAAACATTATGCCTGTATTTTCCCAGAATTCTCCAAGCCTTTCCCTAAGAGCTGCTATGTTTTCATTTCCCAAGGAAAAAGAGAACCACTCTATAAATTATTTTCAGAAACTATTATGAATTCCACATCCAAGTTCTTGCAATCGTATTTGAATGCTCAGTTAAGGCAGTTCTCATGGTGGAAGCCTCCTAGGCTGAATGCAGAAACCCCTCTGGCAAAGTCGTGTGAAAAACGTCTCAATCAAATGCTTTTTCTAAGCCATTCCCAAGCTTCACGTCAAACAGAGGCTGAGTGTGAGTTGAAAGATGGGCTGGATAATAGCATGAGAATAAATAAGTCACTTATTTCAGGTTTCTAATGGAAAAGAATTTTCACTGAAAAAGAAATGCACAGATAATTTCAGGTTTTGAATGAGTCTAATCATGGGATGAACACCCAAAGGGAAACAAACCCAAGTAATTTTGTTATTTTGGGAGGTCAAGTCCATTGGAATATTAATCCCTTTCCTATAAATAATTATTTATTTATTAATCCCTTTCCTATAAATTATTTCCTATTGCAAATAATTAGTCGGATCATAGTTTACCTTGCCACATTTCAGTTTTATAAAGGGAAGTTTACTTCTTGTTACACAGAGCTTCCCTGGTGGCTCTGAGGTTAAAGCGTCTGCCTCCAATGTGGGAGACCCAGGTTTGATCCCTGGGTTGGGAAAATCCCCTCGGGAAGGAAATGGTAACCCAATCCAGTATTCTTGCCTGCAGAATACCATGGATGGAGGAGCCTGATAAGCTACAGTCCACGGGGTTGTAAAGAGTCAGATACAGCTGAGCGACTTCACTTCACACAGAGCTTATCTTTTTCCCTTTCTAAATCCTGTTCAATTTATCAATTGATACTGATACTCTTATTGATACTGATATTGATACTGATACTCTTAATCATTTTGTAGCAACTCTTCTGGTAAAATATTACTTCCCTCATCTAGTTCTAATACCCAGGGTCTTCCCACACAATGTCACCAAATCCATTCCTCACACTATCGCCTCATCCATCCCCTCTTTTGTTTCCCTATTACTTTCTATTGGGTTTCCCTGATGCAGAATATGCCTGCAACGACACAGGAGACACAGGTTTGATCCCTGGGTCGGGAAGATCCCCAGAGGAGGGCATGGCAACCCACTCCAGTATTCTTGCCTGGAGAATCCCGTGGACAGGGGAGTCTGGCAGGCTACAGTCCACAGGGTCACAAAGAGTCAGCCATGACTGAACAACTAAGTGCATCCTATTGGAATGACATATAACGAGTCCAGCGTTGTATTGGGGTTGCTCTTTCTTTTGATATCCAGACATAATTCTTAGAACTGCAGAAGGGCCAGCCCAGTATTTCAGAAAATCAGCCACAAGATGGTTCCCCTGGGGGACAGCCAGTCACCTCTCTCTTCAAACCCCTGGTCCAGGATCCTCCCAATCAGCCCTGACCCTCCTGTCCACTCTTTACAACCCTCTACCCTTTGTACACTTGCTGTTCTTGGCTCTTCCCTCTATCAGTCACTGTCAACAGAAGTCCATGTTGCATGGACTAATGCTGAAGGTGTGGAAAATTTGGAAAGGAATTATAGAATGCATCATAAAATCTAATGTGGGCATCACTGCTGCTAATGTCCATTCATAAGGAATTCTTACCTGACCAAGTTCCTAGGCCTACCCTCAGAATGGAGTCCCAGGTACCACTTCCTCTCTTTCTCACCCACCGAAAGAAAACTCAATCTTCCTCAATATTATGAAAAAGAAAACAACCCACCAAAATGCTACAGTAATTCAGCCATCTTGAAGTACAGGTATGTTTTTAGTCAGGTTTTTTTAGTATCAATTTTTTTTAATTTAGTAAAAAAATTTAATGACATAAAAATGCAAAAAAGATATAAAAATGCAATATTACTGGAACATTATTTATTAAAGTCACAGTATGTCTATATGATGTAATAGCATTCAGTTCTTTAAGGTTATTGTGCTACCTCTAAAAGGAGCAACCTCTGAGCAGATATTTGCAGCACCTTTCAGTTGTGGGAAAATTGCTTATTATGTAATGTTAGAGAAAACTAGGATCCAAAATGGTATACAGAGTGTGATTTCAACTCTGTAAAAAATCTGGAAGCATGCCAGATTATCAATAGGAATTATAGGAATATGGGTGATTGATATTTTATTGCTTCAGCTTTCTGTGCTTTTTAAGCCCGCTGGATAATCACTGTCTTTTAAGACCATGCAGATCATCGAGATTTGCATACACCAACACCTGCCTGAAAGATGTAAGACTGTTTTCAGGCTGTGGTTTAACCTAATCCAGAGGAAATGTCTCATCCCATAAGATTAGGCTCAGACATCACCTGTGAAGCCCACTCGTCTTCCTCCCACTGGGCAATTGGTTGCTTCATCCACCTCCAAACTATAATGGGCTGTACAACCCTTTTTAATACTTCTCACATCTGTATCAGTCAGGGTCTGTATCAGCTGATTACAAAGAAGCAGTATGGAAGGAAATCACAAAAGATGGTGCATCCCCAGGCAATAGGAGGGGCTGGTACCAGCTCTAGACTGAAAGGGTGACAGGAAGGAGTGGTTCTCAGAGCCTGGCAAAGGAATGAGAGGGATGCTTGGCAGGAATTGGAGCCAGCCTATATATAGCAAACCCTCAGGAAAGGAGCAAATTCACTCTCCTGGCTTCTCCAAAAGCCTACTGGTGCTTGTCAAGGGCCAAATCCAGCTGGAAACCAAAGAGCGAGAAAGCCCTGTAACATGATCTGTAGAGGGCAGCCTCCCAGGAAGAAAGCCAAGAGAAGGATGGTGAGTGGACCTGGGTTAGTGGACCTGGAGGGGTAAACCAAAGATCCAGTACACTCACACAATTTTTGATTTACAGGTACAGCTCCAGTGTCTGTTACCTGAGGGTCTCTCTTTCCCTTAATATTGCAAAACATGCTGTATTTCAGTGCATGGGCTGAATCTGCAAAGTCCAGACTCCTTCCATTTTCTCTCCAGTGGATTTCAGGGGATGAAGCTTCTCCTGAGCTGGGCCTTAGTTCATCCTGCCTGGTTCCTCCATCTGCCCTCCTCTCACTAGACCACTTCCTCCCGTGCTGGACACCACCCTTCTTCCTTCCTCTTTCTCAAAGCAGTATGAATCCATGGATTATTGTATGTATCAGACATCTAACTGAGGGGTAGGGAACAGAGTGAGTAGTTGCAGCACAGTGTAAAGAATAACGTCAAACCCTTTTCGAACCATTCTTTCATAAATATTTATCAACCATTCTCTGCTATGAAGAATTTCTCGTTTGTGCTCACCATCATCTTCCAGGGACCCCATGTCCTCAAGGGCCTTCTCCTTCTAATGAAAAACCTCCAAAACCCTAAACTCTGTAACACTCCTGTCTAAATCTTGAGATATTTTATTGCAATGGTTTTAAAAAGTCAAATTGGAATACTTTCTAAATAAAGTTTTATTGGAACCGGGACCAGAATTAGGGTGAGGAAAGTGAGATAAGATTATACACTTGCAGGATGAGATTCTATCTTCCTTTAAAATTTGCATCCTTTGTTCATCATGGACTTTTTTAGTTTTTATTTTTTAAGTGTTACATTCTAATAGTATTTATCTTGATCACTAAGTTTTCTGGCATCCCCTTCTTTCTGCATCTAAGGCAAATGCTTCACAACGCCTTAGTCCTGACCTTGCCAGTTAAGGAGGAGAGGGAAGGGCTCATTTTTCCACATTAAACATGCCCATTAAAGTGCTTTTCCAAACCAAAAGGTAACTCTTTTGCATGAAAACTGCCAATCTGTGTGTGTGTGTGTGTGCTTTGGCCACGCCGCGCAGCATGTGAGAGCTCAGTTCCCCACCAAGGACCGAACTTGTAAAACAGGTTTGCGTTAGAAGCTCGGTGTCTTAACCACTAGACCACCAGGGAAGCCCCCAAACTCCTGCCAATTTTGAGAATAATTTCTTCCTGCTATCTCTCCCCATTAGACCATGAGATCCTCCAAGACAGAAAATGATAGAAAATGCTGCTTTCCTGTTTCTATATCCCAAGTGCCTATATTTAGTAGATGAATTATAAATATTTACTAAATATAGGATCTAGAGCAAAAATTTGTAAGTAAGATCAGTTTGTTACATTGAATCTATTCAGAGCTTTTCTTTTCCATGCCGAAATGAAAAATCTTAGGAAACTAGCTGGCAAAGTTTTAAAGAGACTTCAATCTAATCTTTTTATTTCACACATTAGGAGACAGAGGCTTATTTCCATGGTTATATTTGCAAGCAATTTGCTCATGATTTACCAAGATTCATTAGCATTTCCTACTGTCAGAGTGCCATCCTACCTGAATAATTTTGATAGCCTCCCAGTGGGAAGATAGGAGTAAAAATTTCCAGGAGTTCAGGAAGCCCCCCCATCACCATCTATTATTATCACCATCACTATTATTTCTAACAGGAACCTAAGGGCACAGAAAGTGAAGCTCATCATGTGAGCACACACACGAGATGGGAAGTGGGAAAATTCCTGACACAACCTAATGACCTGAGTCAGAACCAGAGTTTGAGACACAGAAATACAAACATTAAACTAAACTTTTCTATCCAAGCCAGAATATGTGTTTGCCCGAGGTAAAGGCATGCCTGTAAGAGCTACAGAGAGGACACCAGTGCTAAGGAAAGTTTGTTTCTTTACAATGAACTCATTGTGTCAAATTGCTGAGGCACCCAGCAAGCTGACAAGGGTCCCTTCACCCCTGTGCCCAGGACAGGCTGGCCAAAGGACATCTAGGGTGACAAGCCGCAAACAGTCAGCACTAATCTCTTATCCCGGAATAGCCCAAAGAACCCGTCCAACCTGACTGGCTGCCCTTCAGAAACGCCTTTGGAAATCTTTGTTCAGTCCTGCTTGGTTTACACTGGACTGTCTCTCCTGGGACTTCTCTGGTGACCTGATCTCCGGCCACGACAACATCCCCCAAGAGATCCACCAGCCCCCAGATTTGCCCAGCAGGCGACACTAATAAGATCCAACGAGAAGCAGCGCATTCAAAACAGACGAGAAATGCATTCACACACAAGTCAGAGTTGCCACGAAGTCTCCTCTTCCTCACCACATTCCCCAGGCAGAAAAGAGGTCAAACCGACCTTGAAGAGGAAACGTCCTTTTTTGATCAGTTACCATGGCAACACCAGCCTTGTCTCCCTAGGGCACCTGCCCCTGGGGCTTGCACCTGCCAGCTGGTAGCCAGAGTGGCCCAGCAGCCTCAGTTCCCTGACATTGGGCTCATTTCACCAACAAAGGTGGCGGCGGTGCCAGTTGGCTTCGTGATATGGATACCTGCCCACTAAGCATTGGCCTGGACATTGGGGACTTTCACAAAGGCCAGCCAACAGCTGGCAGGCAGGCACCACCAGGTCATTGTCATTCTGGGCTGAATTGGAGACAAAGGCTCTGTCTGTAACATGGTATCAGCCCCCCGCCAGCCCCCAACCCCCGGCGTTTTATTTTCAGCTCCACGTCCCTTCCTATGGGAGGACAATGTGGCTGAAGATGCCTTTCTTGGCTTTTTGTTCCTTTAGCATTAACCCGCCTGTGTATGCTGCTGAGGAAAAGCTCCCCTGTCCCACGTCTCATTTTACTGCAAATCAGAAAGTCACCCTCAGCCAGTGGTTCAGATCTGGAGCTGGTAACCCGAAGCCGCGTCAGACTTCCCCACCCTGGCTCCACACCAAGGCCTCGGAGGATTTCTTGTCACATGAGGTTAGTGGAGTTTCACATCCTCTAAAGCAAATCTCTGTTGAAACTCTCGCATCTCACATGGCTTCAGCTCAAAACAACCATCCCACTCAGCTGCTCCCGAAGTGTTTCAAGCATCGAGTCAAGAGACCCGGGTTCTTGTTCAGCTTAGTCTACATAACCCTGAGCAATCACTGGTCCTTTATGACTTCATATGGAAAATTAAGGGCCAACCCAGCTGTCATTTGGGTCCCTTTCAAGTCTTCCCTAAAAAAAAAAACCTTCATTTTTCCTTTTCCCCTACTACTTTCTAAATACATTGCTAACCTGATTCTCTGAAAATGAGAAAATGAATAGAGATTGTTTTAGTTTAAAAAATAAATGGATTTGACCCAGCAATCCCACTTCTGGGCATACACAGCAAGGAAACCAGATCTGAAAGAGACACGTGTGCCCCAATGCTCATCGCAGCACTGTTTATAATAGCCAGGACGTGGAAGCAATCTAGATGCCCATCAGCAGACGAATGGATAAGGAAGTTGTGGTACATATACACCACGGAATATTACTCAGCCATTAAAAAGAATTCATTTGAATCAGTTCTAATGAGATGGATGAAACTGGAGCCCATTATACAGAGTGAAGTAAGCCAGAAAGATAAACACCAACACAGTATACTAACGCATATATATGGAATTTAGAAAGATGGTAATGATAACCCTAGATGCAAAACAGAAAAAGAGACACAGATGTACAGAATAGAATTTTGGACTCTGTGGGAGAAGGCAAAGGTGGGATGTTTCGAGAGAACAGCATCAAAACATGTATATTATCTAGGGTGAAACAGATCACCAGCCCAGGCTGGATGCATGAGACAAGTGCTCGGGCCTGGTGCACTGGGAAGACCCAGAGGAATCGGGTGGAGAGGGAGGTGGGAGGGGGATCGGGATGGGGAATACATGTAACTCCATGGCTGACTCATGTCAATGTATGACAAAAACCACTACAATATTGTAAAGTAATTCGCCTCCAACTAATAAAAATAAATGAAGAAAATAGATAATCAGCAAAAAACAAAAAATGGGTATACATAAAAACATGGATGAATTTCAAAATTTGAATGAAACAAGGCTCACGAAAAGTTCTAGAATAAACAAAACAGTGAAAATAAATATAGGAAAGTGGTTACCTCTGGGAGTGAGGTGGGTGCAGGGACCCTCTGGAGAGAGGCATGAAGGAACTTTCTGAGGTGAAGGCTGTATTTTACATCTGGATAAGGGTTTGGGTCACACAGGTGAAAGCCTTTGTCAAAACTCACAGAATGCTCTTCTTGAGACAGATTGATAGAGGGATGAAGAGATAGGTAATAAAATAATTCTAGCAAAATGTTCATTGTAGAATCTAAGTGGGCATGTAGGTGTTCACGGTCTAATTCATTCACTTTTCTGTCTATTTCAGAATCTTCACAATAACATATTGGGGGTAGGGCAATATGCTATAATAAACTACAAAATTCCCTTCCCACCCACTCTCTCCCTCTTTCTTGACTGTCATCTTTTTTTCCCACAAAATGAGTCAGTGGAAATGGCAGTATTTATTGACCTGAGTGGACAAGTTAACAGAGTTCTGTGATGAGTAATTCCTTTCTCACTGCCATGGCCTTCGAGGAAGAAGCACACAAGTCCTGCACATCCAGAGCCCTTCCTTCCACCCCACCTTCCACAGCACAGTGATCAGAAATGGGTTTCCTGTGAGGCTGGCTACCCACACACATCAGGAGTTGGTCTCTCTTCACACTGCATGAATCTCTGTTCTGATCTTCAACATCCTAACAGCCTTAGAATGAGCACATGCCAATTAAGACATGTAATTCCAAATGAAATGGGAACATACATTTTTAGAATCACTCTGAAGGTATGTCAATTACCAAGGGACAAATCACAAGCACATCTTTTACTAGACTCACTATGCTGTTACCCTACCATAAATAGAAATATCATAAATATGTTCCTGAAACATTGACTTTCTTGACCACTTCCCTTTAAGACTCTCAAAACACATTCTTCTTTGTTCCTTCTCAACTTGATTTCTTCTCCTTGAAAATCTTTAAGCCAGACCCACACAAAAGAGCTTATGTTACTAATATGTTTGCAGACACCACGGGAGACCTAATGCCCAGCTAATTTCTTGGGGGGGGCGGGGGGAGAAATTAAAGGGAAAAAAAATACTAAGAAGGCAGAGTAAATCTATTTCCTCAGGGTAGAATTCATGATTTTTGTCTGTTATTCTCATTGGCAAGTTAATAAAATCTGACAGAAATACACATTTACTGTGTATCAGATATGGTCAATGCCTTGAGTTACCCAAGGGATTAGTTTCTTCACTCCAAACCAGTATATAGTCTAATCCAGTGGAAGATTTCAAATATAAGCTTATACAAAGTTGAACAGTCAAATATTCAGATACTTATTCCCTGCAGCAGTGGAAAAGGTGTCCAAACTGCCTGAACAATGAACCAAGGACTGGATGGTGGGAACCCTGGGAATTTAAGAAAGGACCTATCACCTCTGACAGGAGTGGAGGTCAGAGGTCTTACTTACAAGAATGGGATTTCAGCTATGTCCGGAAGAATAGGTAGGATTTGGGGAATGCAAGGAGGGGAAAGACCACCTTGGGAAGGTAAGATTGGTAATTAAAGGGGCACTTCTGTTCTCAATACTTGAACACCAAAGCGTTATTCCAAGCACCATTCCATTTATTTACTTTAAATAAACAAGTAAAGCCATAATATGTCATATGTTGATAAGTGCCACGGACAGGAGGTGTCGACTGAAGGGGTAAGGAGGGTGGTTGCTATGTTTTATATTTAAGATGGTCTTGCTGATAAACTGGGATGAAAGAAATGAGAAGGCAAGTTTTGTATGTATCTAAAGGAAGCACTTTTCAAGCAGAGAGTCAATAGTGCAAAGACCTGAAGCAGGAAGAGGATCTGCTTGAAACAACAAGAAGACCAGTGTGGCTACAGCAGAATGGGTGCAGGTACAGCGGAAGGGGACGGTGTCTGAAAGGTGGTTGATGCCAATCATGTGAGGTCTTTTAGAGCAATGGAAGGGCTCTGCTTTGTATGCAAGGTGAGATGGCAAGATGTGGAAGGTGTGGAACAGAGGAGTGACAGGGTCTGATTTCCATTTAAAAGAATCGCACAACCTACATGCTGAAAAACAATTGTAGTCTCTTATTGGCTATGACAATAGTCCAGGTGAGAGATGATCATGGCTTGAACTATGATGGTAGTGGTAGAGAGGGTAAGAAGGAGTAAGATTCTTGGAGGTTCAAGCCATGGGACTTCTTGGTGAATTGGACGTGGGGTACAAGGGAAAGAGAATCCATGACTTCGAGTTTTTCCTCTTGAACAGCTCCTGGGATGAATTGCTTTTTGCTAAAATGAGAAAGACCATGGGAGCAGTGGATATGGTTTGCAGGGGAAGGGATCATTAATCAGGAGTTTAACACCAACTTGTTGGAGTGGAGATGCTTTTTAGGTACCCAATTAATAGATACATCATATTACAGACATCCTATTAGAGATGTGTCTCAAGTATGCAGTTGAATATACAATAGAATTCAGAGCTAAAGTCCAGCCTGGAGATCCAAATGTTGGTGTTGTTAGCATCTGAATGATATTGAAAGCCATGAGATCAAACGAGATCATAGTGAAGGTGGATAAAAAAACAAAAGAGGAGCCTTGAGACACTTCAGTGTTTGGAGGTTTGTGAGAAGAGGAGGAACCAGCAAAGAAAGGGGAGAAAGGGACCAACAGAGATACAAAGATCAGAAACCAGTACCCCAAGTTAGGTGTGCTATCAGCAGTATCCAAAGCTGCTGGCTCCAGATGCAAAATGAATTATAATGGGCAAAGCAAAAAGTAACTGCCTGTGTTTCCTGCTGTGACATCTAAATGCATGCGTGCTCAGTAGTTCAGTTGTGGCTGACTCCTTGCAGCCCCATGGACTCTAGCCCTGCAGGCTCCTCTGTCCTTGGGATTCTCCAGGCAAGAATACTGGAGTGGGTTGCCATTTCCACCTTCAGGGGATCTTCCCAACCCAGGGATCAAACCCACATCTTCTGCGTCCCTATTACATCCACAGCCTCCTGTTAATAATAATAACAGAAGAGTAGTAATAATTAAGAACTACTGCCTATTGAATATCAATCAAATGCCAAGGATTGTGCTTTGGCAAATCTTGCATGCCAACTCTGATAGATGGATAGTGGCTACCTAGGTCATTGTGTTGAGGAGTCTGAGACTGCTTCTTAGCTTAAAGAGAAGGGTTGAGTTGCAGGACTTCTCTGGTGGTCTAGAGGTTAAGAATCCACCTTGTCATGCAGGGTTCAAGGGTTCAGTCCTTGGTCAGGGAGATAAGATCCTGCATGCCACAGAGCAACTAAGCCTGTGAGCCACAACTCCTGAACCCGTGCACTCTGGAGCCTGTGTGACGCAACTAGAGAACCTGTATGCTGCGATGAAAGACCCCACATGACTTTAAAAACGAAAAAGATTTAGTTGTGATTCCTGCCACGGACATTAAGGAAGTGGCCTCCTATTTTCAGTTATTCATGATCCCTGTAATAGGACTTTACATTCATTTTCTATAGGACTCACAACCCTTCAGTGGTGGTGTAATGAACACCATTTTACAAACACAGGAACTTAGTTCAGGAAAGTTTATTGATTGCCCTGAGTTGGCACAGCTATATATGGTAAAGGGGAGACCTGGCCCAGGTCAACTGGCCTTTGTCCCACACTGCAGTTTCCCTCTCCATCCCATCAGAAAGGTGCACAGAATTTCAGATTCCCAAGGGTACACCCCTTCTAACTGAAACCTATGACACAGGAAGGTATAATGAAAGGTATAAACTTTAAAAGTAATGGTTCCTTCATGCTTATATAGAATATGGTCCAGCTGGATCCATGAACTGATTTAGAGAGAACTGATTTCAAATTTAAGTACAGGAGAAAGAGTAGTCAAAGTGATTTTAGCGGAAGTTTTTTTCAACCTATGGCAGTTGAAGATGACACAAGAGCAATCATTAAAAATATGACTATTATTTTGTCTTCATCATTCCCATAGCAACCTAGTAGTATTGCCTGCCAAAAAATAGCTCAGTAGGCACCAAGAATTCTCAGCTTCTCTTTTAGCACCAAGCCCTTCCCACAGTCATTTATATTAACATTTGCAAAAGATTTATTTCTCTTTGATTCAAATAATTCCACATTCCCAAGAATATCTGGGCTGGAGCATGGCCAGTTGCCTGCAGGGCCTGCAGCCGTCTCCCTGGTCCTGGGTAGCTCCCCGGGTGCGCATGAATGGCTCATTGTTAAAGACAAACCCACTGCAGAAAACACAAAACACAGAAGAGGAATCAGTCTCCTGTTCTAAGGACTAGTCTGGATTTTGAGCAATGAAACTGAGTGGGCGTGGCAAGCACCTAAGGCTGTTGTGAGTCAGTGATAGATGCCTCTCAGCAGGCCTACGGCTCCTCTGAGATGCTGCCCCAGGTCACCATCAACAACTCATCCAGGAGATTCTGAAGCCAGATCCTTCCATGTAGCCATGCAGAAGGCTAGAGCAGACACAAAACTGAAAATCATCTTCATCACCCCTTGGAATCTGTTAAGCACCAACTGTAAGCAGGAGGAAACACTATTCAGAGAAAAATGGAATGGAGGTCATCTTCCAACGGTGTATATGGCTTGACCCACTGACCAAAAATCCAAGCAAAGTGTGACCTTTAGACTCTTAAATGATGGAGACTGGGAACCCATATTTTGCTCTGATTTTTGCTACTGGCTTTCTGCATATAGTGTTTTCTCTCTCCCAGCTAATAGCACACTTTGGGGAAAGATCCAACTGCCCACCTCAAAGTCCCTTAAAATCAAAGACTAAAAAGTACTATAATTTTAGCATTTCTTGGAACTGATCAACCTTTCACTAAATTCAATTGCAGACTGGATTAACTGCTTTCCTGGTATAGGCTTTCTACATTTAGATCATGTTTATTATTTCAGAGATATATTGATAAACCCCATAATTAATGCTTGATGAGTATAATTTAGTAACCACATGCCTATAGTTCAGATATTGCTATTTTCAAAAAGTTACACCTTCTGCTACTTATTTAGACTTTTTACTGCCTTTATTTGAGCTATATCTTTTTAAAATTCACTTATTTTTAATTGTAGGATAATTGCTTTACAATATTGTGTTAGTTTCTGCCATACATTAACATGAATCCAGCCATGAATCCTCTCCTGTCCTGTGTCTGTAAGTCTGTTCTCTATGTCTGAGTCTCTATTCTTGCCTTGCAAATACGTTCATCAGTTCCATTTTTCTAAATTCTACATATATGCATTAATATACTATATTTGTTTTTCTTTTTCTCACTTACCTCACTCTATAATAGGCTCTAGGTTCATCCACCTCATTGGAAATGAAGACTACCATATTTCAAGATAAAATTTTCATATCACATTACTTCTCCCAACTCTCAAAAACCCACTAAAACATATCAGGGAAAAGCAGTGAAGTGATCCAGAAACAATAGACTAATTCAGTTATGGTCATAATTCATTTATCTGCAAAAACAATAGCTATATCTACTCAAGTGAAAAATATATCTGACTTTATGCCTTGGAGGAAAATAAACCTAACTTGTTAAAACATGCCTCTCTCTTTCAACTGTGCTATTTAACATTTTGCAAATAGGGCAAAAAAAAACAACAACAAACAAGCAATATGGAGTCTAAACTTCTATCCTGTGGACATATCTCCATCTTCACTGAAGCCATTAATATATTAAAAACACTGATGAAGGGCTAGTTGTTGGGTAAAGTCATTTTTCCCTTGACATTTATTATCAGTAGAAAAGTTTTTCTGTTTTAATACCCACATTCTGGCATATAATTACTGTAATAAAGTCTATTTCACTCTGGGTGACTGCTGCCAGTATTATGAAATCATGGCAATGGTTGTAAAAATAAGGGAGGTCACAACCTTTCCACACACACACACACCCACTCTGCAGCTGATATTAAATAGCTTTGGTGGGAAAATGCAGACCTTTAAACTTTCTCTACCAAACTCAATGCATTCTGTATTTAACTTTTTCTTTAAAATGGTTTGTGTTATAAGAATTCAAAAACTGTGCACGGCTATGAGGGGAGAGAAAGAAGAAGAATAAGAAACTTATACTTAATTAGTTACTAAGTCCGACTTGGATATAGAACAATAATAACCATTTCTTTGTGCTAACTATTTTTAATGATATGCATTACATGCATTGGCCTGTCTATTGCCCAGACTATTCCAGTCTCAATCCAGGTTTACTAGTAAGTTGTTGGCAAAGGACAGCATTGGGAAAAGTCTCCATTTCGATGTTTTGCATTTTGATAGGGATAATAATGCCTAACAGCATAAATTCCCTCTAAATCCTTAAACCACCATCATGGCTTCCTGACAACAAGACAGTCAACCTCGAAGTACATCAGAGACTGTACAAACATCCTCCTTACACCCCCAGAAGTACTCAATATTTTGATTCACCTTCTCTGGGCTTAACCTGCTCAAACATTTTAATCCAATTGCTTTCAAATGTTCTCTTATATAACTGTTGGATGTAATTTTTCTCAATTCAAGTCAAGATAATTCAGGATCATAATAAGGACAGATAGGCCCAGAAGGAGTATCTTATGCATTTTTAAAAAATTTTCCATATGGAGCAGGAATTTCTTTAGGAAGGATCTAAGGAAACACTGATTTTAAAAGTAGAATTTTGGCTTTCCAAATTAAAATAACCTTGAGTAAAGACACTGCTTGGGAGATCAGAAGATCAGGATCTCTCTTTGCCCTTGGAATGGGAAATCCCTAGAGTTGATTGTCTGTCAAAGCAACAGAGAATATGGATGCAAACAGAATGCTGGAGAACAGATGTGTTGGACCAACAAGAGAGTACCAACAGAGTTGGTACTTCAATCAGAGTTCCGCTGTCATCTACATTATTTTCTGGTCTTATGTATCAGGTTTTGTTTGGGGAGGGAAAGACCTATGATAACCACGTTGGAAAACAGTCATGCACACCCTTTGACCAGCAATTCTGCTCCTAGATAAGTCTCCTGGAGAAATCTGTACCTATGTGCCCAGAATGCATGTCTAGGAATGTTCACAGCACTGTTGGAACGTTCACAGCACATAGGGAGTCATAATGGCTCCAAACCAGAAGCAACTCGTGTCCATCCTTAGGACAATGGATTAATACATTGTGGTGAATTCATACAATGGAAAACTATACAGCAGTAGAAATTAATAAACCAGAGATTTGTGCCAAAACATGGATGAAACTTGCAAACATAAGGCTGTATGAAAAAGGCAACACACACACAAAAAAACACATAGAATTATTCCATTTATGTAAAATTTTTAAACCAGCAATATTAATCTATACTGTATAAAGATGTACATACAGGCAATAACACTTAGGAAGAAGCAAATAAATGATTTTCACAGAAGTCTGAAGGCTATTTCCTTTGTGGGATGAGATAAGGTTGTAATGACAACTCAAGATGGGAACTACAGGAAACTCCTGGGATGATGATGATGCTTTGCTCCTCATCCCTCAAAATTTTTCTATATGGATATTTTATCTTTTACTTCAAAATTGAAAAAAAAAAAACAAACCACCACTCCTGAAAAAGAGAAGTTTGAAAATCCACTTCTTCGTGGCAAAGATAAAGACCTGGAGGTCAGGGAGATTAAGTCAATTGCCCATTTTTTCTGACACCTAACATACAGCTCAGTCACGGAGCTTCTTCTCCAGTGCTTTGGGCAGGGGAATACACATTCTAAAGGCCCAGAGGGCCTGTCATTGCCGCATTCGTTTCTTTAGTCCAGTTTGCAAACTGGCCCACTCCTTTCCCTCCCTCAGCATCTCTCCTTGTGGGTCCACAGCCAACGTCCACCTCTGAGCCCACCAGAGAGATATATACACGATACATGAATTCATAGATAGATACACACACCCACTGTACCTTGTACCCTCTCTTAGGTCTACCAGGCGTAACAATACTTCATATTTAATCTATAACCTAAAACCTATCATACTTTGCATGTTACAGATATCTAAAACCAAAATAAAGCTTGTTAACTACTAATATTAAATCTAATGTATCTATAGATACTTTTCAAATTGTTAGTCATTCAGTTCTGTCTGACTCTGCGGGACCCCATGGACTGTAGCCTGCTAGATTCCTCTGTGCATGAAATTCTCCAAGCAAGAAAACTGGAGTGGACTGCCATTTCCTTTTCCAGGGGATCTTCCCAACCCAGGGATCGAACTTGGGTCTCCTGCACTGCAAGCATATTCTTTACTGTCCAAGCCACTGCTTTCCAAGCATGCCTCCAATAAACTGTGGGAGGAACAGTGAAAGTTGTAGACTTGCCATTTGAGGATTCTCTTCTTGAACTACTTCAGAGCTGCACAGAATATCCTGCTTTTATAATGGAGTTTTTTTTTTTTTTTTATAATGGAGTTTTAAAAAAATCTTTATTATCCCTTCTTTCTAAAAAACTATCCATTGCTGAAAAAACATTTAGCCAGAAATTTTTTAGAAAGTAAAATTATGAGTTAAGAAATTCTATAGAAGGCATTGCATACAGATACAAATAATAAGATGATTTAAAAGCTTACACAGGAGTCTATTACTAAATTTCTCCAAGTCAGTGGTATTATTGGATGTTTTTTCATATTTAAAGATTTATTTTCTTACAGCAGTGGGAGTAGTTCTAAGCTCACAGCAAAACTGAGAGGAAGATGCAGAGATTTCCCATATACTTCCTGTTCCTACAAAAGTATATCCTCCCCCATTATCAACACCCCCCCCACACACAAGAGTGTTCTGTTTGTTACAACCGATAAACCTTCATTGGCCCATTATCACCCAAAGCCCACAGTTTATATTAGGGTCCACTCTTGGTGTTGTACAGTCTGTGGGTTTGGACAAGTGTGTAATGACATGTGTTGATCATTATAGCATCACACAGTCTTTGCAGTGCCCCAAATATCCTTTGTGGTCCACCCATCTATCCCTCCCCTTTCCTTTAACCCCTAGTAATCACTGACTTTTTTATAGTCTTCTTAGTTTTGCCTTTTCTAGAACAGTATATAGTTGGAATCAAACAGTACACAACTCTTTTCAGATTGGTTTCTTTCACTTAGTTATATTCATTTCAATTTCTTTCATGTTTTTTCATGGCTTGATAGCTCATTTCTTTTTAGCACTGAATAATATTCAGTTGACTGGATGTACTTTGGTTTATTCATTCATTTACTGAAGGACATCTTAGATGCTTCTAAGTTCTGGCAGTTATGAATAAAACTGCTATAAACACCCATATGTAGGTTTTTGTGAGGACATATGTTTTCAAATCATGGAGTTAATGCCAAATAGCACAACTGCTGAATTGTATGGGAAGAGCATGTTTGGCTCAAAAAAGAAAAAAAAAACCCACCAAACTGTCTTCCAAAGTGACTGTACCATTTTGCATTGAACCAAAAACTTCAGATTTGACAACGTAAATGTAGAAAAGTGAAGCTTTATCTCATACATGAGGAATTCTAAGATAATTCTCCTAAACACCAGAACTACAGAAGAAGCTAAAAATCCAAGATAGACAATCCCACCAAGCAGAGCAAAAGTACAGAAGGGAAGAACAGGTGAAAACATAGGCAACAAAAGAAAAATATTACATAAGAAAAACCAAATAAAGGGGTTGAGTTCTTAGCTCATGAATGACTTTCCTCCAAATAAACTTGCTGTCATTCTCAAAGAAGCTCGTCGCAAGTCAGAGTTTTCCAGTCATAGCAAATAAGAAGGAACTATCATTTCAAGAAGAATTGGCCATAGGGGAAAAAATGCTTTTGTCAGAAGAAAGGCAGTATTTCCAATCTCGCACCTTATCAGTAGAAGGACAATGTAACTAAAGACATCTGAAGAAGTCAAAATCCTCTGTGTGTCATGCTGGTACCATGCCAGTAGCAGATAAAGCAAAACAAGAGGGGTGATTGTTTTTTTTTTTTTCTTTGAAACAACCCCATGCACAAAGATTTGGTTTCCACCTTCAGTAGGATGAACCCATTCAGTTAAGATTCCAGACCATACATACCACTTCTTGAAAAGTAATTCTCAGGGAATTTGCCCTCTGGTTCTCCAGTCTGAGCCTGACAATACAATCCCCATCCTCTACCATGCTGCTCCAGCCCAACAGTCCATGGTGAGAGCCTCTTGCCTTTGAATTCCTAGGACCCATCACTCATTTGAACTCACTGTCACAGAGCACTGCATAGGGGCTTCACCATTCCCCAAGCAGGCATGGTTTGCTTCCCCACCCAGATTCAAATGTCATGGGAGACAGACTTCTTGTGCTTTCTTGTGCATCCCCTACCACAGTGCTGAGCTCACAACAGGGGCTTAAACCTTCCCCACTGGTTCATCATTCCATGCAGTCTTCCCATCTGTAGCTCAAAATCACCAGAATGAAATTCCCTTACAGCACCACCCATCATGGTAGTCACGGCTGCCCTGAACTCTGCTCCTTCAGGGCCTTCTCTTTCTCTGTTTTACTTTAAAAGCAGATGGTGGACAGAAACAAAAATCACATCCAGGTCTGCGAGTGTGTGTTTTAGGAAAACAACTGCTCTCAACTCTAGGATACAGAGCAAGTCACCACTAAACGTTAACATACTCTGAGGGTAACACAGCTCATAAATAGTGTTAAACACCTGGGCAGGATCACTGTGAACAACAACGCAAATCAAGGAATGGATTGAAGCTTTCATAGTAATTTGGAATTAGACTCTCAAAGTTTTCAGTAGTACTGTTTATTCTGCTATAATGGGATATGTAGATTCCTAAAAATAACCTGGTTTGTCAAAAATTGTGATATTAAAGAAACTGACTTTGTGGAAGGGGAAGATACAGAGATTAGGATCAAAGTTTCAGTCACAACAACCAACAGTAGAGAAATTTTACAATTACAAGTAAATAGTATTATCTTAATCTAAAATGTATATATCTATTGATCAAAGATGACAGCCCACACCCAAATGTTTCATTCAACATACTCAGGAATTTCTCAGTCTTCTCCATGTCCTTTAACTTTTATTTTGAATTCTGTGTGTTGAGCTCCTAGTCTTCAATCAAAGAACAAAGGAACATAAACCAAATGGCAGAACAACTCAAGGAGACACACACAGCATCTTCCCAGGCTTTGCAGGACCATAACTTTTCTCCCCCTTCTTGGGGCCCTAGTCTCTCAATCACCCACTATAATCAAAGGTAGTTGCATAATGCAACAATGCTCCTTGATTAATAAAATAGCTCATATCTAATTTCCATTATGAAAACTCCTAATGTAGGAAAAATGGTTGGACTCCAGGTTCAAAATTAAATTGGAGCTTTTCACATCAATCACTGGCTTCCTGGGGCCATATCCATGATGTTTCAGCAAGGAGTCTATGGCCATAAAGACAGCCTTGCATGCATGCGTGCGCAATCTCTTCAGTCATGTCTGACTCCTTGCAACCCTATGGACTATAGCCCACCAGGCTCCTCTGTCCATGGGATTCTCCAGGGAAGAATACTAGAGTGGGTTGCCATGCCCTCCTCCAGGGGATCTTTCCAGCCTAGGGATCGAACTTACATCTGCCTGCATCTCCTGAAATGCAGGCGGATTCTTTACCCACCCAGCCACCTGGGAACCCTGACATTAGCCTTACCCATTCTTAATGAGACCCTCCAGATTCACTTTCTCCCGGCAATGCAAGAAAAATATTTATTGCACAATAAACAAAATCCAAAAATCTAGTAGAAAAGGCCAGGTGTGTCTCTTTAAGATATAGGCACTCCTCCACAATAGGAATGATTTTGAAGGTAAGACTGAAGGGGCCTGTAGCCACACCTCCAGGGTAACTCTTTATGTCCTATGTCTCACTGGGATATGGTGTTTTAAAAGAATGTTATCAACAGTGAAAACTAGCAGATTCCTGAGGAAGGTGGAAATAAATATGTATTAGGAAAAAAAAGGTCATCTGGATTGTCTTCTACAGAATCCACCAAATCCATCCTTGATGAATGGGTGAAGAGTCTCACTTTCATGTCATCCAATTAAGTCCATTAATCCCATCTGGTACTAACATATCAGTCTGAGCTTATTTGGGATTTTGACTAAAAAGCTTATATAAATTTTTGATTAACTCATTCTAAGTTATTGTGAGACCCTGGGAAAGTCAAACCTGACTGCTAAGTGCTCTATCTGGATAATATAATCCATCCCCACACTTTCAAGGAAGAGTTCAAAAGCCCCATTTCACAGATGAAGAAACCAAGACTTTGCTCAAGAACATGTGCCTGGTAAACTTAATGGAATCAGGATCAAACCCAGACCTTCTGATACACCCATATAGGCTTAACCACTACCCTACACTGCCTTTCCTGGTTAAGCCACAAGAACAAAGGGTAGAGAAGATGATTGGTGATTTGCTGGTGCCCATATCACATCCCCAGGGGCTGAGGGACTACAGTTCATAGGCTAGCAAAGAGTCAGACATGACTGAAACCACTCAGCACACACAGTGCCTTCTTTAAGATCCAGCTCTCACATTCATGCGTGACTACTGGAAAAAACCATAGCTTTGGCCATATGGACCTTTGTCAGCAAAGTGACGTCTTTACTTTTTAATACACTGCCTAGTTTTATCATAGCCTTCCTTCCAAGGAGGAGGGAATGGCAAACCACTCCAATATTCTTGCTGTGAGAACCCCTTGAACAGTATGATAAGCCAAAAAAAATTTGTATTAAATTATCCAAAAAGCAGTTCTGGTCCTCCTGTTGTCATATGCTGCCCTTTTATACAATCTAGACAAGTCTTGAAGCTTAATTGACAAGTTCTCTTCATCCACGTAAAACTTTTTAAGGCCAAGCCCTTTCTAATTATGTGACTTTAAGGGGCATATCTATGACCGTATTGGTGACAGTCCCCCTAAATTCCTGAGGGTATGTCTATAGAAGGAGCAGTGACAGGATGAGAAGAGACACAATGTTCATCTAATCCAACCCTATGTTTTCACAAATAAGAAAAGCAAATTGCTCAGAGAGTTGTTGGGCTGTGCACCATGCCCCTTAGGCACTCAGAACTGGAAGAACAGCCCAGCTGCCCACACTGCACTGCCTTCTCCACAAAAAGCCAACCACTGACAAAACCCAGCCTGAAAAATCCTTCATGGTCCCTGTCTCCTGTGGCTCTAGAATCAATATGAGATACTGCCTTGTGCAAATATCATAAAGACTCCCATCCTGCCTGTATGAACAGTAATGAAAAAGCCATAGTCCCTCAGAAACATACCATACAGTCAATGGTATAATCATGTATAGTAATCATAGGTTTGCAGAGTTTTAGAGCTGAAAGAGGACTGGTGGATGGTTATACACTGCTAGGTGTCATTAAATTGGAAAAACTATATATTTCTCAAAATAACTAGCAAATTGTTTCTTTTTTTCATTTCTCCAAATGTTTTATTTTTCCAGACAGCAATAAAAATAATTAAGATTTGTTGTGTGATTACTATGCTAGCTGCCTTAAATGTATTATATATTCCTTATATTGTAGGTACAATTATCACCCCCTTTAATCCTGATGAGTGTCAGTCGCTCAGTCATGTCAGACTCTCTACAACCGTATGACTGTAGCCCACCAGGCTCCTCTGTCCATGGAATTCTCTAGGCAAGAATACTGAAGTGGGTTGCCATTCCCTTATCCAGGGGATCTTCCCAACCCAGAGACTGAACCTGGATCTCCTGCATTGCAGATTCTTTACTGTCTGAGCCACCAGGGAAGGTCCTTAACCCTGATAGCTGCACCATAAACTCAGAATAGTAAGTTAATATTCAAAAAAATAAAATCTGTGTATCTGTGTATGCAGTTCCTCACATAACAAGACATCATAAATATTTTTTAGAGTTCTGTGACAGCAATGTTATTTTGATTTAAAACTTATTTTCAGTACCCTGATTATTACAGGGGAATGTTATTTGTTTGTTATGATAAAATACACATAACATAAAACTTACCATCATCACAAATTTTAAATGTGCCGTTTAGTAAATTATATTCATATTGTTGTGCAACCCATTCCAGAACTATTTCATCTTGCAAAACTGAAACTCTGTACCTACTAAACAACTCCCCACTTCTCCCTCCCCCAGGCTTTGGCAATCACCATTCTACTTTCTGTTTGATGACTCTGACCACTTTAGATACCTCAGATAAGTGGAATCATGCAGTATTTGTCTTTTTGTGACTGTCTCGTTTCACATACCGTCACGTCCTCAAGGTTCATCCAGGTTGTAGCATGTCAGAATTCCTTCCTTTTAATAGCTGAGTAACATTCCATTTTAAGTATATAACACACACTGTTTACCATTCACTTGTTATGGACACCTGGATTGATTCTACCTCTTGGCTACTATGAGTAATGCTGTTATGAACATAGGGGGTACTAGCAAATTGTTCTGAAGTAAAATAAACTAGCTACATTTTGTAGTGCTAATTCCAGCTCATGGTCATACATTTGTGTTCTCAAGAAAAGTGAACCTCAGTCCCTCTTATCCAGTTATTTACATTTGGAATAAGTTTTGCCTTTTGGCCAGTCATGATCGGGTGTAACCATTCATCTCATCACTCAGAGATGAAGAAATAGGCTCACAGAGGGCTGGCCTTGCAAGACTCATTTTACAAAGTGGTGATAAAGTTCTTTAGGGAGATAGTATAAGCATAGTGATTATAAATACAAGTCTGGCATCAGAACTCCAGTTTTATCATTTACCAGCTGTGTGACCTAACTTCTCTAAGCTTCAGTTCCTAGTCTCTAAAACAGAAGCAATGATAATAATAATAGTCCTTGTGTCATAGGGTCAAGGTAAGAAATAAATGAAATAATCATGTAAAGAATTCAGTGTAGTGTCTGGCATGCAGTAAGTGCTCAAGAATTGTCAGCCTTTATTCTGTGGTTATAGGTCACCAGTCCCAACCCCCTCATTAAAGATGAGGTCCAACAAGATAAAGCACACACTGCTGCCTTGATAGGTACGGAGCTCTGGATGGGCAGAGCCCCCTTGTCTGACATGAAAGTGATCAGAAACTGACTACCTTTTCAATCACAGAAGTTTGCTTTATTTCCAAACTTTCATTTAAAAAAATACACCACTTAACCTAAGATTGACCCTTTTAAGCACACAGGCTTAAAAAAATATAAGCTAAGAAACAGGAACTGAAAATGTTAAAAAATAAAATAAAATCTGAGCAAAACCAAGTAAACATCACAGACATCTTGCTGCTAGAAAAATCCTTGACCCTGTAAGTGTGTCTTAAATCTTGTTCAAAACGTATTTGGTTATCTTTTGCTTTTGCATCAAATGTGAGTCATCATAGCCAGCGCGCAAAGATCACTACATTTTAAATAATGATCCCTGCATTTACTTGGCCTTTTCTCAGGCTGTGCCTCAGCACTTCTGCCTTTGCAATTCCGATGGACTTAGAGTTTAACATACTTGGGCAGTTGGTTGGACTCAAGGCAACTAGGAACCACATTAGGATAGAATCAAAAATTTTCCCTCTATCACCTTACACCTGAGTAATTCCCAGTCCCAGAGAGGAGTCTTCCAGCTCCAGCAACCTATCTAAGCCCCAGATCACAGCACCTTTCTAGCCCATGATATGCTTCCTCTAGCTGTCCACACAACTTGAGGAACCTACTTAGCCCTTCTTTGATCAGATTTACATTCCACAATATTCAGGGTTCACAGTTAGAAAAACAGTAAAGACTTCTTTCTTTCCCAGGTCATGTCACTTTGCTCCTATTCACTGGTGAGACCCTCGGGTCAAGAACCACCCAGCACAGAAGTGGCTAGCAACTCTGGCTGTGCATTAGAATCCCCAGCAACACATTTTTGTAAAACTGCAAATGCCTGGAGGTCACCCTAGTTCATCTGAAACTGAACTTCCGAGAGTAGAGTAGAGAATTCAGTGGTTCTCAGAAGTTCTGCAGGTGGCTGTGAGTAGGGAGGTTGAGAATCTCTGCCCTAACCAAAACAGGAAGTCAGATCGCAGCATCAGGCACCATGTGCCAAGACTGGCCACGCTCAAGGTAAAAGGTCGAATCCCTCAGGCCATGTCATGGACCCCAATAAGTGACCCCAACTCATCACTAAAGGGGAAGAGGTCCTTTCCCCAGCTAATCTAGACATCAAACCCACACAACTCATTTCTAACTGCAGCTACTGAAGGCCTGATCCATGCTCCAGTCAACTGCACACCCTGAGTGCTCATCTTATCCAGCCAAACTCTGCTTCCAGTCTATCTGCAGTGACTACACCTGCACAACTAGACTTTACTGAAGAGTAAGCTAAGTAAGAGAGAACTGTATTGAGTAATGGCTCTTCAGTTCACTTCAGTTGCTCAATCGTGTCTGATTCTTTGTGACCCCATGGACTGTCCATCACCAACTCCCAGAGCTTACTCAAACTCATGTCCATTGAGTCAGTGATGCCATCCAACCATCTCATCTTCTGTCGTCCCCTTCTCCTCTTACCTTCAATCTTTCCCAGCATCAGGGTCTTTTCCAATGAGTCAGTTCTTCACATCAGGTGGCCAAAGTATTGGAGTTTCAGCTTCAGCATCAGTCATTCCAATGAACATTCAGCACTGATTTCCTTTAGGATGAACTGGTTGGATCTCCTTGCAGTCCAAGGGACTCTCAAGAGTTGTCTCCAACACCACAGTTCAAAAGCATCCATTATTCAGTACTCAGCCTTCTTTATGGTCCAAATCTCACATCCATACAAGACCACTGGAAAAAACATAGCTTTGACTAGATGGACCTTTGTTGGCAAAGTAATGTCTCTGCTTTTTAATATGCTGTCGAGGTTGGTCATAACTTTTCTTCCAAGGAGCAAGTGTCTTTTAATTTCATGGCTAAAATCACCATCTGCAGTGATATTGGAGCCCAGAAAAATAAATTCTGTCACTGTTTCCATTGTTTCCCCATCTATTTGCCATGAAGTGATGGGACCAGATGCCATGATCTTAGTTTTCTGAATGTTGAGTTTTAAAACAAACTTTTCACTGTCCTCTTTCATTTTCATCAAGAGGTTCTTTAGTTCATGGCTCTTAAGAGATCACAGAGGCCACCACCAGCATTCTTTACAGAAAACAAGACCAGAGGACATGAAAATGGTCACGATCTAGAAAGCAGGCAGATCACTGAGCTAGACATCACTCAAGAAAGATGAAAGAGGCAGACGTGCTGAGTGTTCAACAGCAAGATCAAAAGGAGAAGAACATACCTGGAGGCCCATCCTAGTACAATCAGAGTGGCAGACAAAGAATCAAGGCAGAGACTGTAGAAACAGGATGAAGAAGCAGGACGGCATGGTGGATACATAATTGGTCTCTGGTAGTAAACTGTGTGGATTGAACCCTGGCTCTGATCCATAATTTGGAACAGGTGAAAAAACAAAACAAAATACTCTGAGCCTCAGTTTTCTCATCTGCAAAATGGGATAGTAAGTATGAGGATCAGCATAACAGCTGATACTCAATTAAATGTTAGCAATATCATTGTAAGAAAAGGAGGCAGTTCTTAGGATCCAAGATAGAGGCTTAGTCAAAAGGAAATAAGACAAGGACTTCCTTGGAGGTCCAGTGGTTAAATCTTTGCACTTCCATTACAGGAGGCCTGGGTTCTATCTCTGGTTGGGAACTAAGATCCCACAGGCTGCGCACAAGCCAAAAAAAAAAAAGAAATCAGACAAAAGGCCTGTTATCCTGTTACAAGTCAGAGCAGACCCTGCAGCAGAAGGAGAAGTCAGGTTACTGTGGTCATGGTGGCAATAGACTAGATCTCTCAGTTCTAGTTTCTTTGTATAAACAGGGTTGGACCCAGAGCCTTGGGCTGAGTGGACAGTGTGGCCTTAGCTGCAAAGGTTAGAGGCATGTAGGCAAGGGAGCCAAGCAGATCATTATACCCATCCATGGCTTGGCACAGGTTCAAAGCTGAGGGCACTCCCTGGGACTCCTACGGGTTACTTTCCTTTCAATCCACAGGTCCTTCCCCATGTGGCCCTTACCTTCAGGAATTACTTTAAAAAAAAAAAAAAACACCTAGTATTTTCTAACTTCAGCTGCAGATTCCCATTTTAGTTTCTCTAGCACCTCCCCTGTTTTGCTTAGCCTCCCAACCAGCCTTCATTCTAGGCCCTTTAAACAGGCCCACGGAGTGCCCAGAGTCCAAAAGAAGGCTTTCTTCCCTACCCTTTCTCCCCACCCCCACCCGGTCCCACACCCTGCCCACCCCCAACCAGCTGGAGTCTTATTAGCCTCCAACTCCACCCTATAAAGCCTTCATTTAGGAATTCTCATACATATTCCATGTTAATAACACCCACCATCTTCCCTGGAAAGTTCCCATTAGCTTTTCCTTAAGCTCTCAAAATACAGTAAGACTTCACATTCATGTCTTAACACAGAAACCTCTGTCCTGCTGGCTCTTCAGTTCAGTCATTAGGGAGAAGGGAAGCATTTGACAATACTCTGAAAACAAACCACATCAGGAAGTGGATAAATGGGGACATTTTTCTAAACATGTTTGCTTCTGACCTTCTCCCCTCCAACCCCCCAAGCTGACATACCCAGGAGACTAGACCTGCACTCTGCTTCTCAGTGCAGTGCAGAAATATCTGGGGGTCTGTCCCCAGGACAGACCAATAGACCTATTCTCTTCCAGGACAAAGCTTGAGGCTTTAACCCTGTGCAGCCATTTCACAAATTAATGGTAAGGCAGTTATGCTAACATAGCTCAGTCATGTCTGACTCTTTGGAACCCCATGGACTGTAGCCTGCCAGTCTCCTCTCTCCATGGGCTTCTCCAGGCAAAAATACTGCAGTGGGTTGCCATTCTCTTCTCCAAGGGATCCTTCTGACCCAGGGATCAAACCCAGGTCTCCTGTATTGCAGGCAGATTCTTTACCACCTGAGCCACCAGAGAAGGCAGTTATAGATCTGTGGTAAGAGGAACCAAGCTAGAGAGCCCACATGGAGCCATCTGAGAGCATTAGTGAGGCTGAAGATCAACAGGCGTCCATCGTAGAAGGTCAGAAACTATAACACAAGTTATAATGCAAAGGTAAAATCTCATAACTACATTTGAAAAACAGCACCCATATGCCATATTAATGCTTCTAACAACACATTCTAGAAATGCTCTATCCTTTTACTTTGGGCTGTAAGAATTATCTCCAAGCAACATGGAACTTGAACTTGGGTTCTAGGCCAAAAAAATGAATAACCAATATGAGAGGTTTTTTTTATTAAGTGATAAAAAAAAAGATTGTATCAAGGATTGACATTCCCTTTACAAGGTAAAACAATGTGAGTCCTCATCTAGCAACCATAATTTATATTACTACCTCATTTCAATTAAGATTAGTTTTCAGGAATTCTATATTTAACCTCTTCATTCTTATGTATTTATTAAAGTATGATCATATATTCAATATAGCTTAACTCCAAAATTTTTAACATTTGCAATATTAAGAATTTAGCACTAGATAACCACTTACTGGGAAAATGCCAAAGAACTGATTAAAAGTTCACATTCCCTTGTTTGTTTTTTTTTTAAAAATGATTTGATATATGATAATAACATTTTTAGGAGCTAATGTTTTGCTTTCTTTTATGATTACTACACAGCTGGAAATCAATTTAATTTGCATGATTTCTTGTGCAGTTTCTCCTTTTGTTCTACAGATTTTCTTGATCTCCCGTGCCCCAAAATATTTTACTATCAAAACAGCTGAGCCGCTATTATTTTTGAAAGACTTAATACAGAAGACTTTTAACAGTTACAGGAAGTTGAAGTTGACTTGACTTGAAAAGACATTATTGATTTCAATAGATTAATTATAATTTTAATTGACAGTGAAAAGCTGGGGAAGGAATTGAAGAGAATAAGAAGAATGTGAGAAGAAAGGAGTTTCTTCAGCAAAACAATTTTTGTTAATTTTTTAACCCAAAATTGAATCCACTTTTTATTCATTTTCACATTAAATTATAAACACATTTTGAGGTGCTATTTTTAGATGTTTTTAATTTGTCTAGTCTAATATACAGTCTAAAAATTTTCCATTTAGGGTGTGACAATGCTTAAAAACAAAACCAAAGCAAACACTCTTTCCTGTTCTGTATAAGGTGGGTGGATCAAAGAATGTCTGGGCAGATAAGGGAGCTTCAAACTTTGGGCAGCCCCAGTTACTGAAGAGGATAACAAGGAGCGTTCTTAAAAATCATGTCTGTGAACAGTTTCTTGCCCAAAAAGTCAAGACAATTCTCTAAACACTTGTTGGTAAATGTTCAATTCAGTGTGCTACATTTCACTTCTCCACAGGCTTCAAAGGCTACTGATTTGAAACTTTATTGGGTGAGAAGGTTTTGAAACTCAAGTTCCATTTATCCTTGGCCAAGTCCGGCAGTCGGATTCCTGGGATGCAGACAGGGGAGGGTCAAACTGTTGAAATGGTTTTTGATGATTTCCTCATCAACTCAAGCTCCCCAGAGAAGACGTCAAAAACGGTTGGTGTTTTGTTTTAAGTATCAGTCTAAAATACAACCGAGAAGAGTTTTTATTTTGCTTTGTGTTTCAGCAGCCAAGATCTAAGATATTCTGTTTCTGTAGATCGAATCCTACCTTTCTTCTTGGGTAACTTCTGTTTGGTTGGTTGGTTGACTGGCTTTTATACTGAGCACACTGATGCTTTGAACGAGATCTGAGACTTGTTAGAAAGGAAAAAAGGAAAAAGAGATTTTGAGTAGGTGCATTAACTACCTGGGCTTCTCTGACGGTTCAGCAGGTAAAGAATCTGCCTGCAATGCAGGAGATGCAGGAGAAGCATGTTCAATCCCTGGGTTGGGAAGATCTCCTGGAGAAGGTCATGGCAACCCATTCAAGTATTATTGTCTGGAGAATCCCATGGACAGCTATCTGTTGCTATATAACAAATTACCCCCCAAACTTCTGGCTCTAAACCTTTCAAGGCAAACCATTCAATATCACGGAAATCCAAGTCTATGCCCCAACCAGTAATGCTGAAGAAGCTGAAGTTGAATGGTTCTATGAAGACCTGTAAGACTTTCTAGAACTAACACCCAAAAAAGATATCCTTTTCATTACAAGGGACTGGAATGCAAAAGTAGGAAGTCAAGAAACACCTGGAGTAACAGGCAAATTTGGCTTTGGAGTACTGAATGAAGCAGGGCAAAAGCTAATAGCGTTTTGCCAAGAGTACGCACTGGTCATAGCAAAGACCCTCTTCCAACAACACAAAAGAAGACTCTACACATGGATATCACCAGATGGCCAACACCGATATTAGACTGATTATATTCTTTGCAGCCAAAGATGGAGAAGCTCTATACAGTCAGCAAAAACAAGACCAGGAGCTGACTGTGGCTCAGATCATGAACTCCTTATTGCCAAATTCAGACTTAAATTGAAGAAAGTCCAGATAACCACTAGACCATTCAGGTATAACCTAAATCAAATCCCTTATGATTATACAGTGGAAGTGAGAAATAGATTTAAGGGACTAGATCTGATAGACAGAGTGCCTGATGAACTATGGATGGAGGTTCGTGACATTGTACAGGAGACAGGGATCAAGATCATCCCCACGGAAAAGAAATGCAAAAAAGCAAAATGTCTGTCTGAGGAGGCCTTACAAATAGCTGTGAAAAGAAGAGAAGCGAAAAGCAAAGGAGAAAAGGAAAGTTATATCCATTTGAATGCAGAGTTCCAAAGAATAGCAAAGAGAGATAAGAAAGCCTTCCTCAGCGATCAATGCAAAGAAATAGAGGAAAACAATAGAATGTGAAAGACTAGAGATCTCTTCATGAAAATAAGAGATACTGAGGGAACATTTCATGAAAAGATGGACTCAATAAAGGACAGAAGTGGTATGGGCCTAGCAGAAGCAGAAGATATTAAGAAGAGGTGGCAAGAATACACAGAACTGCACAAAAGACATCTTCACAATCCAGATAATCACAATGCTGTGATCACTCACCTAGAGTCAGACATTATAGAATGTGAAGTCAAGAGGGCCTTAGGAAGCATCACTATGAACAAAGCTAGTGGAGGTGATGAAATTCCAGTTGAGCTATTTCATATCCTAAAAGATGATACTCTGAAAGTGCTTCACTCAGTATGCCAGCAAATCTAGAAAACTCAGCAGTGGCCACAGGACTGGAAGAGGTTAGTTTTCATTCCAATCCCTAAGAAAGGCAATCCCAAAGAATGCTCAAACTACCACACAATTGCACTCATCTCACACGCTAATAAAGTAATGGTCAAAATTCTCCAAGCCAGGCTTCAGCAATACGTGAATTGTGAACTTCCAGATGTTCAAGCTGGTTTTAGAAAAGGCAGAGGAACCAGAAATCAGATTGCCAACATCCTCTGAATCATTGAAAAAGCAAGAGAGTTCTGCTTTATTGACTACGCCAAAGCCTTTGACTGTGTGGACCACAACAAACTGTGCAAAATTCTGAAAGAGATGGAAAACCAGACCACCTTACCTGCCTGTTGAGAAACTTATAGATAGGTCAGGAAGCAAGAGTTAGAACTGTACATGGAACAACAGACTGGTTCCAAATAGGAAAAGGATTATACATCAAGGTTGTATATGTTGCCCTCCTTATTTATCATGTATGCAGAGTACATCATGAGAAATGCTGGACTGGATGAAGCACAAGCTGGAATCAAGATTGCAGGGAGAAATATCAATAACCTCAGATATGCAGATGACACCACCCTTATGGCAGAAAGTGAAGAAGAACTAAAGAGCCTCTTGATATAAGTAAAAGAGGAGAGTGAAAAAGTTGGCTTAAAGCTCAACATTCAGAAGACTAAGATCATGGCATCTGGTCCCATCACTTCATGGCAAATATATGGGTAAACAGTGGAAACAGTGAAAGACTTTATTTTTGAGGGCTCCAAAATCACTGCAGATGGTGACTTTAGCCACAAAATTAAAAGTCACTTGCTTCTTGGAAGAAAAGTCATGACCAACCTCGACAGCATATTAAAAAGCAGAGACATTACTTTGCCAACAAAGGTCCATCTAGTCAAGGCTATGGTTTTTCTAGTAGTCATGTATGGATGTGAGAGTTGGACTATGAAGAAAGCTGAGCGCCAAAGAATTGATGGTCTTGAACTGTGGTGTTGGAGACAACTCTTGAGAGTCCCTTGGGCTGCAAGGAGATCCAACGAGTCCTTCCTAAAGGAGATCAGTCCTGAGTGCTCATTGGAAGGACTGATGTTGAAGCTGAAACTCCAATACTTTGGCCACCTGATGTGAAGAGCTGACTCATTTGAAGACCCTGATGCTGGGAAAGATTGAAAGCAAGAGGGAAAGGGGATGACAGAGGGTGAGATGGTTGGACGGCATCACCAAATCAATGGACCTGAGTTTGGGTAAACTCTGGGAGATGGTGATGGACAGGGAGGTGCCGGAGCCTGCCGGCAAACGAACTGGTCGAGAACGCAATTACCAGAATACCTAGGAAAATAAGACTCAGAAAGATGGGGTTGAGAGGGATGGAGTCCACTTGCGTCTGACTCCGCCAACTTTATTGAAGAATGCCATGCCTATATACATGCTAACAGGAGTTACTAAGAATAGATCGAGGGTTTGCATACGTGCAGAGCTACAGATGTTTTAAATTCCCACACTCAAGATCAGTAAAGCATTAATTACCCTAGTGCCCAACATGATTAAGATCAATAGAACATTAGATAGAAAACAGGCTTCATCAATAGAACATTAACTAGATAGAAAACAGGTTCAGGCATGACAAGTTTATCAGCACCAGGAAAACAGGCAAAAGGTCACCGGGGTGTTTTTTCCCTGAAGGAGACAAATGCCAGTCTATACTTTAACAAGAAGGGGTGGCAGAACAAGGAGAGACCCTTTGTTCTCTCTTAGGGCCGTAAGGGGCCTGTACGTTCAGGCCGGCTCCCTGCAGGGATGCCTGGCATGCTGCAGTCTATGCTGTCGCAAAGAGTCGGACTCAACTGAGCGATTGAACTGAAATGAATAGCCATGTATTTTCCCAGATAATTTCTGAGGAAGAAGAGTGAAGAAGCAGTTCACCTGGGGATTCTGTCTCAGAGTCACTCTTGAAATCACAGTTGAGCTGTCAGCCAGGACTGCAATCAACTGAAGGCTCAGTGTCCATTTCAAAGTAAGTCACATGGCTGCTGATAGGCTTCAGTTCCTCGTTGGCTATTGGGTGGAAACTTCATCTCCTTACCATGTGTACCTATCCATAAGGCTGCTCACAATAAGGCTTTGCCTCCCCCAGAGTAAGTGATCTAAGAGACAGAGGCTGACAGACAGACAAAGAGATGGACCTGGCCCAATATGGAAGTCACAGCTTTTAGAACCTAATCTCAGAAGTGCTATTTCTACACTTGTGCTATATCTTATTGCTCACAAACTGAACACTCTGACACACACTAAGAGGGGTTTGCGTGATGGCAAGTATATCAGAAGATAGGGATTGTTAGGGGTGGGTGTCTTGGAGGCTGGCTATCACAGAAGGCAACTAGCAATATCTGCCAAATGTTGACCCCCTCTTTTTTTTTTTTGGCTTGCCACGTGAGTTGTGGGATCTCAGTTCCCTTACTCAGGATTGAACCTGGGCCCTCGGCAATGAGTGCACAGAGCCCTAACCACTGAACAACCAGGGAATTTCTGACCCGTTAATTTATATTTCATATACCACTATTGATATTTCACACAGCCAGAGAAACTGGGACACTCAAAAAATATTTTTTGAATAGGTGAGTTGAGAAATATACACTTCAATGTACACTTACTGTGCCACATTGCTACCTTTTGACCAACAGTTAGCAATATAACCATTTTTTAGGATTTCAGCATTTCTTTCTGCAGTTATTTCATAGGAATGATTTTCAAATGATGTTCTAAGGGAGCCCAGATGGAGTGCCCAGAAGATACCTCCTCAGCGTTTCTTGATTCAATCACAGCAGCTCCCCTGAAGTCTATTTTAACATGTTGGCTTTCCTTTGAAAAATAATTCTTTAACTAAAAAAGGCAGGGGTGGGAGGGTGTGAAACCAAACCTTTTTTATGCATTTTGCCTATGTTATTTTAAACAAAACATTAGAAAATGGAAAAATGAAACTGTGGATAGTGCTAAAAAGTACTGTACTCTAAATCTAGAAATCCTTGGGGAAGCCCAAAGCCGTAAACACTTAATGTCAATTCAGTCATTAGGTTTAAGCTGGTTAACTTTGGATTCAACTACACAAAAAATACACATGCAGGGACACACGCGCAAAAGACAGGGGAAAATATATGCAAAAATCTAGAAGAATGCAATTAAAGATTATGTCTTAAAAATAAGTTCAAATTAATTTTTTAAAAATTGTTTCTAGTTCTTGAAGAGTGAGGACCTTCTGAGAACACATGAGCCTATCTTTTGAACTTTGTGTCACTTTCCTGTTAGTTTTGGGGTACAAATTACATAGAGAGGTAGAATCTTATCTGAATGTCTGTAAATTTTCTGGATTCATCATCTCATATCTAAAATTCCCCACATTTCCATGGCTAGCCAGACCCTAGTCAAATACTGAAAGTGTTTCAAAGGGCCCTTTACAGTCACTGGGCCTTGACCTCATCTTAAGATAGACAGACTATTTGGATTTCTAGCAAAGTAGCCTTTCTTCACCCAAGTCTCAAAAATCACAAGTCTCTCAAGTATCTTCTAATTTTGTGTGTTCTATCTTAGCATAGGGCAAATGTCATTTGCCTTACCATTAGCTCCAAGTCTCAGTTGATTTTAAAGTACTCAAATATCTACACATTGACTCTAAAATTTCATTAAGGTATATCATAGCCTTTTAATTATTCCCATAGAAAGGAACAAGGAAAAAATTAATGAATTAGTCTTGACTTATAAGGGAAACAAAAACCAGAGCTATTGAATTACACTATCTAAAGTGAATGTTACAGATTGAATCGTGTCCCCAAAAAGGTATGTTGAAGTCCTAACCCAAACTATGTGACTTTATTTGGAAATAGGGTCACTGCAGATGTAATCATAACGGAGTAGGGTGTGCCCCTAATTCAAAGATATTTTTTTAATCTAATTTGGCTTCAATTATAAAGTTGAGAGACTTCCCATTAAAATCTAGATTCCAGCTTCTCTTAAATAAGAAAATCTGGCAGCAAACTTAAACTCAGGAGGATTCTAGTCCTTTTGCATCTTGTCTGCCTTGAATTATAGTTGTTTTTATACCTGCTTTACCCTCTTCCAAGGGCTTCCCTGGTGGCTCAGATAGTAAAGAATTTGCCTGCAATGCAGGAGACCTGGATCTGATCCCTGGGTTGGGAACATCCCCTGGAGAAGGGATTGGCTACGCACTTCAGTATTCTTGCCTGGAGAATTCCATGGACAGAGGAACCTGGTGGGCGACAGTCCATGGGGTCGCAAAGAGTTGAACATGACTAAGCGATTAAAACACACATACCCTCTTTCAAATTCAAATACATCTCACTTATCTATTCATCCCTTATCAGAGCAGTTGTCAAACTTTAGCAGGCCCCAGAATCACCTGTAAGGCTTGTTAAAACCAACCCACTGGCCCTACCCAGGGTTTCTGATGCAACAGGTTTGGGGTGAGGCCAGTGATTTGCATTTCTAGAATTTCCCAGGTGACACTGTGGCAGATGGTCCAAGGACCACACTTGAGAACCACTGCCCTACAACACAATGTGGGGTCTTGCACATAATATGGGTTCAATAAATTGCTCAATTATTATAATTATTGGATTGAGATTAAGAGGGGCTTCCCTGGTGGCTCAGATGATAAAGAATCTGCCTGCAATGCAGGAAACCCGGGTTCAATCCCTGGGTTGGGAAGATCCCTTGGAGAAGGAAATGACTACCCATCCAGTATTCTTGCCTGGAGAATTCCATGGACAGAGGCGCCCATTCCGCTATAGTCCATGGGGTGGCAAAGAGTCAGACATGACTGAGTGACTAACAGTTTCATTTTCACTTCGGAGATTAAGAGCACACAAATACCATTTGCAACTTCCAATTTCATCACTATGACTTTGCACAAGTTACTGAATTTATTTGTACCTCTAGAGCCCTTCTTGTTTAATTAGAAAAATAATAGCACCTGTGTACTCCAAAAGGCTGGTATCAGTATAAAATGAGACGATACAGGTTAAATACTACAGCTGATCATCAGTGCTCAGTAAACATTAGCTATTATTACTATTTATCAATTCTTTCTTAGTCTGTATGTTTGAAGCCAGAGTCTTCCTCTCATTTTCCTTTATGTAACCACCCCCTGGACCTTCACCATTATCTAAAGCTGTGCCTCACCCATAACAGGCACTGAATAAACATTTCCTGAATGAATGAAGGAAGACGCTAACACACACTCAAATTGTGTGGGCTGAATATGTCAGTTAGGACGACCAAGCTGAGTTGACACTTTTCTAGAACCCTTATAATTCTAACACAAAGCTGAATTAAAATGGGTATTCCCCACATTAAAGTGTAAACTCAGAGATGATTGGTAAGTGTAATAATTCCCCAAAGGGGCATTAACAGCTAGCTTTTTGCACACACCCTTGGCGTCAGACACTGTTACAGGTCCTCTGTGCTCATTCACCCATCGAATCAGGCCTTGTTAATGTAAAACCTCAAGTTGATATATCAGTTAGCAATTGCATTTGACTATTTGTGACAGACACCAAAAATAATGACCCGAACACACAAAGGAATTTTCTCTCCCAAGGAAAATCCAGATGAGGCAGGTCAGAGCTGGTGTGACAGCTAAGCAAAATCTCAGGGACCAAGGCACCTTCTCTCTTCCTGCTCCGCAGCTCAAGCCCCAGCTCTGTCTTCAAGGTCACCGTGGTGTCCAGTATGGCTAACTGGAGCCACAGACTCATATCAGCTTTCCAGGCAGCAGGGAGACGGGAAGGGCAAAAGTATCTGCCCTCCCTTTGCAGAAGTCTTCCTGGAAGTCCCACAGAATCCTCTGCCCTAGTCCAGTCAGCCGAAACCTGGTCACACGGCCACACCCACCCCAGGGGAAACTCGATCTTTGAGCTGAACCCTTGCCGCCCTGGGAAAGCCAGCTTCTGTTAGTAAGGAGACAGGGAGTGCCGGTCTAGAGAGCATTTGCCGTGTGTCTGCAACAGCTAACCCACGTACACACACACACACACACACACACACACACACTCTTCATCCTGGGCACCCACTGAACAACAAATCACACGTTCGGAACACGTTTCAAGTTTGTTAGGTAAGTTACTGTGAGGGCAGGTTTCACTCACACATTTCTGCCATCACCTTTTTAATGAGGGAAAACATGAACCACAACCATATCTCAGCCTTGGGGAAAGCAGCTGGCTCAGGCCTCCGTGCTGTGCATGTGAGGACTGTGAATTTGATCACACACACACACACACACACACACAGTGATGATGCTGGCAGTGGGGATAAAGATAAATACCTCCCAACACTCTCCACATTGTGATCATAGAATTCAAACCTTGAGCCCGAGGGTGCTGAAAGCAAACAGCAGGAGAGTGAACAGCCTGTGACACCTCCTTCAAGGAAAGCTGATAGGATCTGCAAAAACAGGAGACATCTTTCAGCTGGAAACTCTCCCTCTCTCTCCCTCTGTCTTTCTCCTCTCCCCCTCCTCACTATCTAAAATGTATCAGGGTTGCAGTTTTAATTAACTTTGTGACTTAAGTTGTAAAGCACCCGTATGCAAACACCCAAGAGCACCTCCTCTGTTGAAATCCTCTAAGCCGGCAGCTAACCTGGATTCCCAGCTCCTCTGTGGTCGGAGCCTCACAAGGCAGACAAAAACTCCTTTATAAAAGTGCTTGGAAAGAACTGAAGCCTGAAACGATAGGGTCTCTGTTCTTTGTGCAGGTAGGCAATTTCCCAGCAAGGTTTCGGGTTTTGCAGTTAGTTTTTGTAATGACAATAAAAGAGAGATAGTAACCTTTACAGTGAGTGGCAGCAGCTAACACTAGGCTGTGTGAAAATGGATTACGTTACCTGGAGCCTCACATTGCAGCAGGGGGTTATTGTACAAAACTGGATTCTGTTGTGGGCATCCAGGTAGCCTTTCTTCATTGAGGCAGGCTATTGCACCTGTGTGAAGAGGGTTTTTTTTTTTCCATTAAAGGAAAAATTCCCTCCCAGCAATTCAATTTATACTGAAAGTCACTTGCTAAGTGGATTTGCAGTGGGATGGGGGGGGGGGGGGGATGGGCAGAGAGGAATAAATCTTGCAAGGAGCAGGGCAAGCCTCCATGGGCTAAGTTACTATTAAGTATACTACTAGGCCAACTATACTACATCGGCTAAGTCTCACCACAAGGGGAGATGGGTCAGGGATACCCTTGGTAGCTGTGTGTGACCTTTGGTTACCTGGATTAAGCCGCTGGACTAACAGACTTTGGAAACTGCTCGTTGTCGTCACTTATACTTTCCTGTGATGACAATGAATGCTATTAAATTAGGAACTGATTGGGATTTACCTGGTCATTTGGTGGTTAGGACTCCACACTTCCACTGCAGGGGGCATGGGTTACATGCCTGGTCCGGGAACTAAGATCCCGCAGGCTGCAAAGTGGCAAATAGAAAAGAACTGTTTTCAACTCTGAAGACTTTCTTTTAACTTAGTTTATGGAACGTGAGCACTGCATACAATTATACCCTACGTAACAAATACCAACATTAAAAATCACATTTGCAAGTAGAAAATCGTTCGTGGTGACCTTCTACCAGTATCACTTAAAGAGAATGGTTCTTGTCTATCGATATTAATAGGCCTTCTCCACACCAGCATGGAGGGATTGAAACTGTGTGGAAGAAGGGGTGGATGTTGAAAATTCAGTGTCAATAAAGGCTGCTCAATTGACAGATGGGTACTGAGGAAGACAGTCATGCAATCAATAAATATGTATTTATTGTATTGTATACCACTGTAAAATACTGTTCTAGGAACTAACTAGACCAGGTGCCTACCCTGGTAGAGCTCAAACCAACATTTCTTACTCAGATGCACAGGCAATTTTCTGCACTAGGCATCGCTGAGGCAAAAAGCTCAGTAAATGCACAGCTGTTAATAATCCTCAGGTGTTTTACCCTCTAGCAAGGGAGATACCAGTGCCATGTTAGGAGCTTTAAGGGATACTGTCAGAGCTCAAAAGAGGTTGCATATGCATGTGAAGTGGTCTGAGACTAATAAACTTACAGGGAAAACCAAATGGGCACCAACTGGGAAGTGGCTGAGGCGTTGCAGAAGGGAGCATGGTAAGATGAGACCAACCCAGGAGGGTGGTTTGGGATTAGCTAACTTTGAATTGGAAGTTTAGGGCTGGCAGCCCAGGTCCCTGCCACACTGTATAAATTCTGGTCAAGCCCAACAGGCCATCACTGAGGGCCAGAGCCTATCAGGACCATTTTAACCACACGTATGTGTCCTGCTCCATCTCTGCGGCTTCCTAGAGATTGACAAGTATGTACCTCAGGGGTCAAAATCAACCTCAAAGAAGTGTTGTGTTTGGCCTGCGAAGTTTTTGGGTTTTTTTTTTTTTGAGTCAACATTTCAAAATCGATGGAGATAAAAATTAATTTTTAAAATAACAAACAATAGCAACCAAAAACAAAGTACCTGTGGCACTAAAATAAAAAAAAATTAAAAACAGGGCGGGGGACACATGTACACTACAATATTGTAAAGTAATTAGCCTCCAATTAAAATAAATTAATTTTTAAAAAAGAAAAAATCAATGGAGACGTCTGTCCTCTTTAAAAGAAACTAGAAGATATGACAACAGTAGGCCTGAACCATGGAAATTTGAGTCCAGAGCTTAAATCTCTGACCTCCACCTCACCATCCAGGGTAGGCAGGCCTTGCCTCCCCCACACACAGCCCCCACCACTTCCTGCAGCGTCGTCTACGCTGAAGTCATCCATCATCTGCCATTTCTTATGAGAGTTACAACACTGGTATTTTATAGCAAAGAAATATCTTCTTTTAATGTCACTGTCAAATACGCAGACATGACAGACTTGAAGGACTATGTATCAAGGGGGGGAAAAAAACCCAAATATCATTTGCTTCATCCTACAATTATTTTTAGAGGACCTATTGTGAGCCAGGTACTGTTTTAAACACTAAGGATATAGGGGTGGAGGGCGGAAACATGTTCCTTCTGTGTCAAGCTGTTTCTTATTTGTGAGAGATAGACAATCATCAGAAATATAATTGCATTTCAGAGGGTGGTACATAATATGAGAAGATAAAAAAGCAAGAATAGGGTACAGGTGGAGGGTCATGGCAGGGGCAGCAGGGGAGTGATGGGTAGGGACAGATATGTTAGTCACAGAAGGCTGCTCCAATAAAGTGACATTTGAACAGAAATCAGAATGAACTGGAGGAATGAGCATTGAGACATATTTCTTTGTGGGAGGGAAAAAAAATTATTTCACTGTATTCAATATGCAAAGGGTTTTTGTGGGCAAAAGAGCCCACGGCATTACTATGAAATAAACCAAGGTAAAAATTACAGAGCAGCACACAGAAAACCTGAGACCCAGTTTTCAAAAAGCCTGCTCTCTAAATGAAGTGATTTTTAAGTTTACATTCATTTCACTGAAGACAGAAATTCAGTTTGATGCTAGTAATCAAATTACTTTTCAATCTTAGCAACCTCATGGAATAGGGAAGAATATCTCCATTCTATAATGGAAAAGTAAGACAGAACAGTTAATAAAAGTCCTTGCTTATGGCAGCATGGTTACTAAGTAGACAAGACTAGACAAGGCTAAACTGACAATAGTCCCAGCATCTTTCCAAGGCTAGAGCTTTAATACTGTTCCTCCTCTGCAGCACCTGTAACAAGAGCAGAGTGTGAGCAAAGGTGGGGGAGGCAGTGAGGCGGTCCAGAGCTGTAGAGGGCCAGAAAGTGCTTTTGAGCATTAGCTCTAGATACAAAGTTTCTTCATGATCTCATGTCATGTTTGAAATACAAACACATTTTACATCTGTTCCTTAATGTATCTGTATTCTTTCCATTTGGGTCAAATAACATACTACAAGAGGATGTGCTGTTTATTTTGGGTTGTTTTTTGTTTGTTTGTTTTTGGCTTTTGCTTTTTTTTAAATTGGAGTATAACCACTTTGATCCCTGGGTGGGGAAATCCCCTGGAGAAAGAAGTGGCAACCCACTCCAGTATTCTTGCTGGAAAATCCCATGGACAAAGGAGCCTGGAGGGCTATAGTCCATGGGGTCGCAAAGAGTCGGACACGACTGAGCGGCTAACTAGTACTACTCTAATTGCTTTACAATGCTATGTTAGTTTCTACTGTACAATGAAGTGAACAAGTTATATTATACACATAACCTCTCCCTCTTGGACCTGCCTCCCACCTACCCTCCCCCATCCTCCATCTATGTCATCACAGAGAACCAATGTATCATTTTTACGGCTTAATTTTGCCTGTGCGTGTGCTAAGTCGCTTCAGTTGTGTCTGACAATTTTGCAACCCCACCAGGTTCCTCTGTCCATGGGATTCTCCAGACAAGAATACTGGGGTGGGTTGTCATGCCCTCCTCCAGGGGATCTTTCCAACCCAGGGATCAAACCCACGTCTCCTGAGACCCCTGTATTGCAGGCAGATTCTTTACCACTGAGTTACCATCTACCTTGCCCCAAATGCACTGAGTACCCCAGTTTAGTAAAGAGGGTCAGAAGCCCTGCAGAATTAACTAGCAGAACCAGAGCCAGCAGTGACTTGAAGACCCACCAGGGTTACAGACCATTATAGTCTACATCAAATGCACAATTTTTAAGATACATAAAGATGATTACAATATTTTTTACATCGCAATAAGCAAGCATGTAGTATAAAATGGTATTCAAGTATCACACATTCAGTTTACTTAGTATAATTTTCAAGATGTTGTGCACATCTGGAGATAAAATAGTGCAATCTAAGAAAACTGGGGATGGCATGATCCAAGAATGAAGTTATTATCATTGAACACAAATCAGTGGATTACTGAGACAAGTTTTCCTTTACTGCATAATGTCATTTTTCATTAAGAGTAAAATGCAACGTTATTGCTCTGGAATTTATCACAAAGATGCTTCCAAGGGTTGGTGTCTCTGCTCTCTCCTAATCATAAATTGTTACATATGGGTTTCTGGGGTTCTATGGATCACACATGCAAAGAACTCTCCCTTGCCTTGTCTTTCAGTCTTTGTGTAATTGCAGGGAGTACTTATCAATTTTTAGCTCATCTGTAAATGGAGAGACCACCTTCCCTGACTTTTCCCTAAAGGACTCTATTTATACCGCACCTGGTATTTTACCCAATCTCCAAGGAGAATGATGAAGTTGGAAAGAGTCTTTCCTCAACCCATTCATCATGCTTGCAAATGGCTGGTGTCAGTCCACATTATTTCCCTCACATTCCAACACATGTTGCTCCAAGGCATCTTTCCGTACCATGTAGGAAAGGACTCCACACACCAAGAAACAACCAAGGAATCTGATACTCAATCCAAAGACCTTTGAAGAAGATGCTGATGTTGGTTCAATTGAACTCAAAGCTTCTAGAAATGAATCTGGGTGAGAGTTAGCAGTGGATTTAGAAGAAAGATGCAGAGCTGGCCTTCCAGGGCCCATGTCAAGGGAGGTGGTTGGGGGTAAAGCTTGTTTCATCTGCAAACCATTTGAGGAAGCAACTGACAAGGCAGTTCTTTTTAAATGCTTTCCTGCGGCCTCCAACCCTTTGCTGCTTCCCTCTGTTCACTTCCTCCACCTCCTTATTTCTGTCCTTTAAAAGGACTGATGATGCAAATCACTTCAGCCCCCACTTGCTCCATGGTCCTAGGTCCGGCTGGCCTTATCTGTCTTCCCCTTTGCTGGAACTGCCTGTCTGTAACATCTCCTTTCCCAGGTCTACCCTTCCTGCTGCCGCCAGAGCAAACTTAGCAAAGCACAGATCTGGTCCAGTCCCTCTCCTGATTAAACGTCTCAGAGGCTTCCCATGCCTGCAGGACAGGTCCTTTTCATAGGACCTGGGTTATATTTCTCTTTCACCTCCTGTGGTTCCCTGCCCCCTGTACTCCAGGCCCTACCCTCCCTCCACCTCACCCATGCACCTCCTGGCCTCTTCAAATGTAGCCCGCCCCGCTTCTCTCTGCCTGTTTGGCTTATGCGTGAATTCTTCACAATTCAGCTCCCCTCTCTCCAACCTCCCCACTCCACCCCAGCTCCACTCAGAGAACCTCAAACGGAGCTCTAACTTAGCAAGTATATTTTAACTTCGTTTGTTCTACCACCTCTCCCTGGGTCCCACCATCCCACAGAAGATAAAAACTGGGTCTTCCTTTAAAATCCCCCCCACCCCCGTCAGGGGCACTAACTCCCCTACACATCCAATCGACCCTGCCTTGAAGAAGCCGCAAGACTGGGAGCTGAGAGGTGCTGTGACAAGTCCTCAGGATGGGACCCAGGAGCCACACTGGGGCCTGTCCAACACAGCTGCAGCAGAAACTGTGTGCGCTGAGGGCACACGGCAAGGGCGTAAGATGTCTTTGCAGCAGCCACTCAGATCTGAGTAACCATGGAAACTCAGAGCCGCAGAGGCCCTGGGCCCATCCTCTCACGTAGGGCGAGGATGCTTTCCCAGATCACTGACAACGGGCAGCTTCTGCTCCTCTCCTCCCTTGACCTAGCGAAGTGTTATTATCACCAGACAGATTGCTGCTTGGCATCTCTGCCTGCCTGACTGCTCATTCACTAAATGGTGTCTGACTCTTTGCGACCCCACAGACTGCAGCCCACCAGACTCCTCTGTTCAAGGGATTTCCCAGGCAAAAATACTGGAGTAGGTTGCCATTTCCTTCTCTAGGAGATCTTCCCCACCCAGGGATCAAATCCACATCTCCTGCTTTGGCAGGCAGATTCTTTATCACTTTTCATCAAACAAATTGATCTGATTTTAATAATATTTAAAAATCAAATAAAGTAACATGGCATGTGTGCTAAGTCACTTCAGTCATGTCCAACTCTTTGTGACCCACTGAACTATAGCCCACCAGGCCTCTGTCCATGGGATTATCCAGGCAAGAGCACTGGAGTGGGTTGCCATTTCCTTCTCCAGGGGATCTTTCTGACCCAGGGATCAAACCCGTGTCTCTTATGTCTCTTGCATTGGCAGGCGGGTTCTTTACCACTAGCGCCACCTGGGACACCTCAAATGCTTACTATATGCCAAGTACTATAGTAAGAGCTCGGCATGTACCATTTAATCTTCATAAGTACCTTCTCTGGTAGATACAATCATCACCTCCATCTTCTAGGAGAAGACTGTAGCAGATGCTGCGTGTGCTTGCCCATCCGCTCCAGATCCCCCATTTTGGTGCAAGCTGGCAGACTCCCCTGTGCCCACATCTGCATCTCTGGGCCAGAGCTGAGTTTCCTGGACCATATTTGGCCAGAAATGCCAGAGAATTAACACCCTGTTAGAAGCATCCTTCAACCAATGGCCAAGAGAACTGTTCCTCAAATGGATTGGCTCCGCAGTGTGTAGTCTATATTGGCTCTCAGAGTTCCCCAGTGGGGAAGTGAAACTCTGGTCCCACAATAGTAACACACTTGGTAACTCCGCTTTCATTGGCCATCTTCCTTCATCTGCTCACTTCCCCATCACCCTACCAGGGTTTTCTGAAGATCACCTCCCAATATTTGCATTGAAACTGGGTCTACTCCTGGACAGCCTACCAAAGACAGGGAGCCAAAGCAGAGATGTGGGGACACGCCCAGGCTGATGTCTCCCTCCAGCGCCCTCACTCGTCTCCACTAGCCTACACTGCTTTCCCACCCAGGCTGCCCACTGGAGAAAGAAACGCCATCTTCTCCTTCCTCTATAACCAAACACGTGAAGACAGTCGAAGCAGCTCCTAACCTTTCTCCCGTGACTATTACAAACGTGGTTTCCATGCACATCACCCACTCATGAGGCACCCTGTCTAGCTTCAAATTCTCCACTTAAAATTAAACATGAATTTTTTTCTGCTTTAAACCTTTCATAATTCCATCCACATGTTTCTTAATCCTGTGTTATTGTAGAAACAGAGACTTCTAGTAAGCTATTCAATTTTGACCCTATTTGAATATGAAAAAAATTCCTAGGACTATTTCTATGTTCAAAATAGCATCCAAAGAGGCACAATGTTGAACTGATTACAGTGAATCTTATTAAATGTGGCAATGCCAGTAATGAGTATGTTAATAAGTTCTTATAGATTTAGCAAGATATAAGTATTGAACACCTACTATTTATTCATTAACAAAATAACAATGAACACTCTAATAGACTCCTACCGTGCATCTTACTCAATGCACCCTCATCCAGAGGTCCTGGATTTTCTTCTGATATTACTTCTCTAGCATCATCTAAATTGGCTATAAATAAAAATTCAGGTCTCAGAGATGAACTCAACAGAAAGTACTCCCAGAAGTAAGCACTTCAGAGCAGGTTGTCTAAAACATCTTTGATAAGTTTGACGTTCTTGAATTGGAATCAATCTAGGAATCAATCGAGGTACAATGTGTGTATGTGTGTGTGTGTGTATGTGTGTGTGTGTGTTAGTAGTCCAGTCGTGTCTAATTCTTTGTGACCCCATGGACTGTAGCCCACCAGGCTCCTCTGTCCATGGGATTTTCTAATACTAAAGTGGGTTGCTGTTTCCTTCTCCAGGGGATCTTCCCAACCCAGGGATCAAACCCAGGTCTTCTGCAGTGCAGGCAGATTCTTTACCTTCTGAGCCATCAGGGAAGCCCAGGTACAACATAGTCAATGTAAAAAATTACTAACTTCAGGAATTATGTCACAGATTATGAGATGACAGTTTACAGAATATTAGGGTAAGAAGAACATTAGAGAACATCTATTTCTATTTCATCTTTTGCAGAAGTAAGATGATACAAACAGGTAGTAACATAATCAGAACTAGAACTTGGGTTTCTAAGCTCTCAATTCAGTGCTTAATCTATTTATCATAATCTGTCACGTATCCTGAATAATTCACTTTTCATCCATTTACAATAGAGTATCTTTGCATATGGAGTCACAAATTCATCTCCATGATAACCAGCACCTGGTTTGGTAAGTGAAACTAATTAAATTTATGTCTCAGGAATTTAAAATTAGGACAAGAGACTGAGTCAGTGGAGAGAAACTGAACTGAGAGACAATGCTAAATAGTATAGAATCATCACTAGATGCCATTTGGGGCCTATACAAAAAGATTAGTGTAAGTTACAACAGAGTCCCATAAGGATAGAGAGTAGCCTGAGTTTCACTTTCCCAAAGTTTTTCTGAAGCCTGGTGACATTTGGACTTCATGAAGGTTATTTGTATTTTAAAGTAATATCCCTCAATGAGCTTACTTGAGCCAGCTTAAGTAGATGTCCCTTCCTTGTAACAAAATCCCTGAGTAGAAGTCTCTTCCCTCTTTCTGCTTCTAAACTAAGCAGCGATAAAGGTGAGTGTTGAATAATGGGATAATAAGGATGGCCTTTGGGATCAGCACAAAGAACTGGAATAATGCAACAGACTAAGTATAGCCACATGCCACCTGTGGTTAGAGGATGTCATTGCTGGAGGAAAAGAGGCTGAGATCTCCAGCTTCTTGAGTCAGTTTAGGGGCAGTCCCTTGAAATGACAAACATATAGGTTTTGAGTGGTGCGTTTTCTGCCTCCTTCCAAATCTAGACTTACCCTGGTCATTCGAAACCAAATTAACAAAGGAGCTTAATTTGTGAACATGAATTATCACAAATTGAACTCTCATATGAATTTTCACAATGTGAACTCCCATATTTTAGGGGTGGGTCAGTACTTAAGTCTGCAGTAGGAAATGGCAACCCACTCCACTATTCTTGCCTGGAAAATTCCATGGATGGAGGCGTCTGGTGGATTACAGTCCATGGGGGTCGCCAGGGGTCAGATGTAACTGAGCAACTGACCACCATACACGTATGCACAGTACGTGTCAATAGGGCCTAAGTCAATAGGGCCTCTTCTTATTTCACACTGGTCTTACTGGTTTCCTGGACCCCTCAGACAGTCAATACACCTAAATATAATAAAGCATTCTAAAAGATCTCCTACCCAGTAGCATTAAACACAGTCGTATTGGCACTATTTGTTCTCAACCAGCAGTCATTTTCCTACTTCTTTGTTGACAGAACCCTGATTATTCAGGGTTCTGTCAACAAGGTGACCCTATCACTAGCTCACTAGCTCAAAAAAAAAAAAGAAGATAAATTTAAGATAATCATGAAAATGCCATTTCCTTTTTCAGTGATTGGTACAGACATGTTCTTGTCTAAATCTAGCCAATGAGATAATAGTAACTAATATTTATTGAATGATAGCTATGTGCCCTCCTCCCAAGGATTTTACAGGAACTCATTCTTTTTTCTTTCAATACAATTCTATAATATAAGGTCTATATCTGTCCCTACATCATGTCTTCTTGAAAAGTGAGATAATTAATTTTCTTCATGGTTTAAGTCATTTTGATTTGGATTTTCTATTATTTGTCACTACAAACATTGAAACTAATACTCCAACTGATTTGTTCTCTTCTCTTTAGAATCCCATTTCAACATGTAAACAAAGATAGCAAATGGCAATTCTTTCCTTCCTAGTTCCTATAAGAGTTTTTTCAGATTTTTTTTAATGTGGAACATTTTTAAAGTCTTTATTGAATTTGTTCCAATATTGTTTCTGTTTTTGATTTTTTGGCTACAAGGCATGTGGGATCTTAACTCCCTGACCAGGGATGGAACTTGCAACCTCTGCATTGGAAGGCGAAGTTTTAACCACTGGACTACCAGGAAGTCTCTATAAGAGTTTTTTCTTATCATTACTTTGAATGAAAAAGAAGAGGCAGAGGAGAAAAAGTCTCATTTTCATGTTAGATTTATTATTGTGTGTGCGTGCTCAGCTGCTTCAGTCATGAATGACTCTTTGTGACCTTATGGATTGTATCCCGCCAGGCTCCTCTGTCCATGGGATTTTGCAGGCAAGAATACTGGAGTGGGTTGCCATGCCCTCCTACAGGGCATATTCCCGATCCAGGGATCAAATCCACATCCTCTTTATCTCCTGCATTACAGGCAGATTCTTCACCATTGAATCACTAGGGAAGCCAAAGATTTATTGTTAGGATACCTTATTATTAGCTTTATTCATGAAAAATCGCCCTGTGAGTAAATGAATTTAAGTACATTTTCAGTACAAATCCTTTCAAAGAGGTACAAACAGCTCTTTCCAAGCTTGTACTATTTTACTTAGGAGGATCACTTGCTGAAGCAATGATAGATTCTTCAGTTTTTCATCTCAGGACTCTGACTGCATAGTTACTGAGTGAAATCCAGTCTTTTGATTTTTGTGATTTTAATTTTTGGACCATTTCAAATTATTTGTTCACTAGTAAACCATTCCCCCATAAAATAACATTTTCATTACATGCTTCCTGGTACATTGTACATTGGTTACATTTGTACATATTTTTGAAGATATAGGAAAAAGTATGTTTAATTTATTTAGTAGATGTATGTAATAGCCATTATATAGGCTTTTGCCATTACATTCCTAATATTATATTAATAAATTATGATTCATGTGTTTTCTTGTTGTTCTCTGGCCAACAAAAGGCAATTCAATCTGACAATTTTTATATGTTTTAGGTAAATATTTGAACTACATTGACATAGCTTAATATAGTAGTAGAACCAAATAACTAGATGTAAATGCTAACTCTGCAATTACTCTATTTGTAGCCCAGGGCAAGTTAATATTTTTGTGCCTCTATTTCCTCAGATATAAAATAAGGATGATGATAATAATAATAACTATCTTTTAGGGTTATTGTGAGGATTAAAGGAATACATACAAAGCACTTAGTAAGTTCCTAGCACATAGTAAGGACCCTAAGTGTTTTCATTATTATTATTACCAGGGTTAATCCTAATTAACAGACAACTTGGTTAACAGTAGCTTAAACCATGAGATTCTTTACCAACTGAGCAGATAACACCACTCTAATGGCAGAAAGTGAAGAGGAACTAAAGAGCCTCTTGATGAGGGTGAAGGAGGAGAGTTTAAGAGCCAGCTTAAGACTAAATATTTTTTAAAAAACTAAGATCATGGCATTTGGCCCCATTACTGCATGGCAAATAGAAGGGGAAAAGGTGGAAGTAGCGACAGATTTCCTCTTCTTGGGCTCCAAAACCACTGTGGATGATGACTACAGCCATGAAAAAATAAGACAATTGCTTCTTGGCAGGAAAGCAATGACAAACCTAGACAGTGTATTGAAAAGCAAAGACATTACTCTGCTGGCAAAGGTTCATATAGTCAGGGCTATGGTCTTCCCAATGGTCATGAACAGTTGTGAGAGCTGGACCACAAAAAACGCAGAACACCAAAGAACTGATGCCTTCAAACTGTGGGGCTGGAGAAGACTCCTGAAGGTCCCTTGGACAGCAAGAAGATCAAACTAGTCAATCTCAAGGGAGATCAACCCTGAATATTCACTGGAAGGACCAATGTTGAAGCTAAAGCTCCAGTATTTTGGTCATCTGATGCTAACAGATGACTCATTGGACAAGTCACTGATGCTGAGAAAGATTGAGTGCAGAAGAAGGAGAAGAGGACATCAGAGGATGAGATGGCTAGACAGCATCAGTAATGCAATGAACATGAACTTGGGCAAACTCTGGGAGATAGTGAGGGACAGGGAGGCCTGGCATTCTACAATCCTTGGAGTCGCAAAGAGTCAGACACAACTGGGTGACTGAACAACAACAAAAACCATAAGAACACGTGTTATTAATAATTACTTATGAAGTGTGTTGGCCTTGGGGCTGGTTTTTAACTCAAAGATAACATGAAGCAGTCAGGCTCCTCCCATCTTTCTGCATTGCCATTCTCATTGTATTGGCAAAATTTCCCCTCAAAGTCTGCCTCAGTGGCTGCCTCAATTACAAGTTCTTCAGGCAACAGGGTTCCAAATAGGACTTGATAAGATGAGGGCAAAAATTTTTTTAAAAATATTCATCTCCTGATGAATATTTATCTTTTCAGAAGAAAAACATCTCCCAGAAATAGTCAATAAATGTCTTCTTTATGTCTTATCGGCCAGAACTGTGTCACATGACCACTTCTAGACCAATCACTGGGAAAGAATACAATTACCATGATTAATTTAGACTAACCATGAGTCACTTTTCTGGGGCTGGGCCTTTTGTTGCCTAATCAAAACCAGGTTTCTATCACCAAGGGGATAAAGAGAATAACCACTGGGTATACAACCAATAGTGTGTGTCATCAACAAGCATTCATTTGTTGCCTGCTATATGCTCAACTTGTGCTCCTAATGAAACTGTAGAAACTACCAAAAGAACAAATGATATTTTCTTTGCTCCTACTTATTTGACATCTTTAGATTGAAAGCTATTTCTGCTAGGCCCTGCTAAATAACTAAACTAGAGCCTTTAAGGCCACCTTCTTAATCCACTCACTCTGAGTGGCTTCACTTACTGTCCCCAAATGTGGTGGATCTTCCTTTTCTTGGTTGAATCTTTGCATTCCATCTCCACTTTTGAGTAGTGATAACCGAAGGACTGAACAAAGAGTGAACGACCCAAAACTCCATGTTTAGCAGGTCTGAGCACTCCAGATACCCAGGGGCAATTTCATTTGTCTTTTTTCTTCTTTCTATTAAGGACCTACTGTGAGCCAGGTACTTTCATAAAATTCTTTTCATTAATTCTCATCCCCAAAACTCCATGAAATCTATTTCAGGTAGAGGAAAGAGAGATTAATACAGATAAAATGACTTGTGCAAAGCCATCAGCTAGAAACAGGAAAAATAATTACCCCTTATTGACCATATGCTACATTTGAGCTGTGCACTCTCCTAAATGCCACTCATGAATTCATTCCTTTAATTCTCTTAACCACCTAGTGAAGTAAGGATTCACTCATAAGAGGTGCTTCCTAAGCACCCTCTATAGATGAGAAATCTGAAGCTTCAAAAGCTAAGTAAGTTCAAGTTCACCCAGCTAGCAAGTGACAGGTATTTTACAAAGCTGGGTCTAACTCCAACACTTCCTGTTAAAGTTACACTGCAGGAAATTGAACCCAGGACTCCTAACTCCTGGGCTTATTCCAAAATCCCTAAATCAGAATGGAACACTCTGACGTTTTATTCTACCAGTTTGTTCTGTGAAGTGCTCTCCAAGTAGTTCATAACTGGTCCAGTTGTCTAAAACAAAGTTGGGAATTTATCCAAAAGTATTTAGCAAATTAGCAACTCCATCTTTCCTTTCTGAGAGCAGAGAGGCAAAGCTAGCTGATAGGCAAAGCTGGCTATTGAGTTTAAAGAAAGAGACTCTTGGGGAGACAGATTATCAACATTTATCATGTTTCTGCTTTGCCCTCAAGCCCCAGATTAGAGGTTAACATTTGAATTAGGCAAAATCACACAGTTGTGCACTTTACCTACTCGAAATTTTGTTAACTGCTCTGTGCTTTAAAAATAATATGACTAGTGGCTCTGCGATAAACCTTTAAGACCTTTTATGCGCTGTTAGCCCCAGATTAGAGCTTACCAGGAAAGAGATTTCACAATTGTTAACTGCTTCAACTTCGCCCCTGAAGGAAGCTTTCTATCCCCGAGTATCTGTGTTATGTGGCCTTGCTCTGGGAGCCTCCTACTCAAAAGTCAACTGGGGCGCTATCCATAGAAACATAGAGTTCAAAGGATCGTTCCTTGCCTGTTTGCAACCCTACTAGGGATTTACCAGTAGTGTAGAGAAGTAATTCTTTTATTTCTTTTTCTTTCAGTTTTTGTTTGTTGCTGCTTTGCCTCGGGTACCTAAGTTTTAAATATTCTTTTTGTTTTTGTTCAGCCACTAACTTGTATCCAATTCTTTTGTATCCAACCCCAGTACTGTAGCCTGCCAGGCTCCTCTGTCGATGGGATTTCCCAGGCAAGAATAGTAGAGTGGGTTGCCATTTCCTTCTCCAGGGGATCTTCCCAAGCCAGGGGTCAATTGACAGGTAGACTCTTTACCACTGAGCCACCAGGGAAGCCCAGGTTTTAAATATGTCACCAGTCAAAATATTATCAAATCCTGTCCCAAAATACATTTATTTTCATAAAAGCATGAGGTTTCAGATAGCAGAACTTGATAGCTGAACTCTGACACTAACTCCATAGCCCTATACGGCTGGTCCTCAGCAGCTGAGAAATTGTGTTTTAGGGAAGCACATGTGTGCTGATCAAGCCAACTTATGTAAACAACCCACCAAGTTAAAAAAAGATGGTATGATAATCCTAGTGACCAAGATATTTAAGAAGATTCAGAGGCCTGTGTAAAACAAATGATTAAAGAAAACAGTGCAATAAAGCTATATTTGCAGTTTTCTTTTATTTGTATACCAAAACAAACACATATATACACCCTCCAGAAACCATGTCCTGGGTTAGTATCTGGCTTTGCCTTCCTCCATGTCTAGTGGTAGGTGATAGAAGAAAATATCCCTTCTAAATATAGAACAATGAAATATAGTTAGTGCCATAATGCATGGACTTATAAAGAACAGGGGAAATGAGGTGAAGAAGCAAGGTTTTTGACCCCCCAAAATCCTTTAAAGATAATTTTCTGGTCTAACAAAGACTTGTTTCAGAAAGAAAAGATTGGGGCTCAGAATTAAGAAGACTTCAGTCGTTTCCTTCATTTGTGTGGAAGACCTTACTGATACATGTACACTGCCGTGTGTAAAATAGCTAGCTAGTGGGAAGCTACTGTATAGCATAGGAAGCTCAGCCCGGTGCTTTGAGACAACCTCGAGGAGTGGGATTGGGGCGAGTGGGAGCGACGCTTAAGAGGGAGGGGATATATGTATACATATATGCAACAGAGCTGATCGCTTTGTTGTACAGAAGAAACTAACACAATATTATAAAGCAATTATACTCCAAAAGAAAAAGAGTCTGTATGTGCATAACTGAGTCAGTTTGCTATAGAGCAGAAACTGGCACAACAATGTAAATCAACTATACTTCAATAAAACAAAAAAAGAATTCCAGTTCTAAAAAAACAGTCTCCATCATGCTTTCTCTCCCACTCACAAGAACTTTGTAAATGATATTCTGGAGAGAAAATACTATTTATAAAAACAATCCCAAAACATTAACAAAATGGCAATAAGAACATACATATCTATAGTTACTAATACTTTAATTGACAATTTAATGTAAATGACTAAATAATCCAACCAAAAGACACCAAGTGGCTGAATGGATACAAAATCAAGATCTGTATATATGCTGCCTGCAAGAGATTGATTTTAGATCTAAAGACACACAGAAACTGAAGTGAAGGGATTGGGAAAGTTATCCCATGCAAATGGAAATCAAAAGAAAGCCAGGGCAGTACTTATATCAGACAAAATAGATTTTAAAGTAAAGAACTGCAATAGACAAAGAAGACATTAATAATGATTAAGGGATCAATCAGAGAAGAATATAAATATATATGTACCCAACATAGGAGCAACCAATTATATTAGCAAATATTAACAGACATAAAGCAAGAAATTGACAGCAACCCAAGAGAAAATGCTTTCTGTAAGGAGCTTAAAATGTGAATAGCATAAAAATCCTTAGAGCTGAGACAGATTTCTAGTCTGAATCAAAAGCACCGCTGCCATAATTAAAATTGTTCTCTAACACAGAGGAACCACAACCCAGTGCTGCCAACTTACAGCCCTGGTGTTTCAGCTAACCACAAGGAGTTAATAATTATTGAGTGCTTACTATACAGGCTAAGCACCTACAGGCATTATCTCTTTTGAAAAATCGTGTTTGAAACAAAGATTTACTTTCATGCCTAGAGCACAGAATCTATGCTAGAGATTATGTTCAAAGAAATTATTTCACCAAAATAATTGTAGTCACTTTATCAGCTGCTTTGCAAACACTGATTTTTTTTTTTTTCTTTAAGATCTTGGCTCAGAAACAAGCCAAAAAAGCATAGCACAGTCCTCTGAACCCAACCTTAAAACTGTCCTTGTCTCAATTTCTTGCTCTTATTTGAAAAGCCAGACTCGACATAAAAGTACGACTTCACTGGGTGTGACTGGCAGGCCTGGACAGGAGAGGCGCACATTTCTTTTTGGGGATCAGCATTTGGGGCAACTTCAGAGCAATGTCACCATGTGTTTGACGTCCGGATCTCAGGGTGAAAGCTGAGGATCTAAATGAGCTGAAAAAGAGAATATCTGCGAACAAAAAAGGGAGACCTGACTGCAGGCGAATGTGGAACAACTGGAGGCCAGTTCAGGCTTAAAGGAGGCGTGACAGCCGTGGATCCTGACAGAGTTAGACTCAGGTCTTCAGTGTGCCTGTTGGTACACCGAGGAAACCAGGAAAGCCTGGGGCAGCACCTCACAAATCCAGCTCAGGAGACCTGCCCCAAAAGTGGTGCATAAGGCACCTTGTGCAGTCAGCAACCCGAAACAAGCATTGCTCACAAGGGTAATGCCAGATGGGCCTCCTCTCGGGAGCAAACGCCATCTTTCTTTCGATTAGTTCAGAAACTTGCCTTCTGGAAATCAAAGGAAATCAGCTCTGGAGAGGTTGCATGCAGTGAAAGTTGTGTATGTTTCCGACACTCTGACCATCTTTTTAATTCTTTTCTCCCCTGCCTGTTCATAGCCTTTTTCCTTCCATGAAAGTATTTTTTCCCTTTGCAATGGGCTTTTCATCTTAGGGTTAGATTACATTCATTTTCATTTGTCCTACAATGTTTTTTCTTTAAAAACATTTCTATAAAAACAAAAGTTGTCTATTACAGAATATACAGGAAAAAACACAAGGAAGAAAATTAAAATTATACCTAATCCCACCACCTGATGACCACTGCTAATCTTTGTCTTTATTGAATTCAAGTCTTTTAATTTTTCTTTGTGTGTATATATGCACATACTTACATTGTGCAAATGTTTGTACATATAGTCAGGTACTTTATAAAATTGGGATCACTCCAAGGTACAGTTCTGTGATCTGCTTTTTTTCCACTCAATATGATGACAACATATTCACAAGCCATTAAATATTCTCTGGAAACACATTTTTTTAAATGACTATAATTACTATTTCTAAGCCTTTGACATTGAGCATAGTACATTAAATGGAGTAATATACGGATTGCTCCCCCTTTTTAATCTAACTTTGAGCCATTTGTATTTGATTGCACTCATCTTAATGCACTTTCCTATTGTTTTCCAAGATCAGACAATTTAAGTGCAGCCAATTAAATTGAAAACACTAAGACTGAAAACATTAGGAAAGATTTATTGCTGGTATAAACTATCAAGGAAGCCCAAGCCAGCTATATTTTTCAAAACAGCCATATCTACAATCAAATAAAGTTTATCTCCTTTAAATAAGAGATAACTTATTTTTTATGATTTTAGACATTACAGTAGGCTGACTTAGTCAAGTCATGACCTGGGATGGCACTATGCTAGCTATTGGATATTGACTTGCAAACAACTGAAACCTTTTATCCCATTAGATGTTATTTGTTAGCATGACACCATCTGGTCATCTAGAAAAATCTGGATAATTGACTGCATTATCAGTAGGACTTAACTTTTGAACAGCTTTTATTCCCAATGTTTGGTTCCCTGTGTTTGGCTTCAACTTGGTTGTTTGGAGAACTCAGGAAACATTCTCCCAGAGGAATAGGCTCTAAGTGGTAGCTGATAAGGAGCCAGAGGCCAAACATGCCACACTCAGTTTAGTTCAGTCACTCAAGGCATCCGACTCTTTGCAACCAATGAACTACAGCATGCCAGGCTTCCCTGTCCATCACCAACACCCGGAGCTTGCTCAAACTAATGTCCATCGAGTCAGTGATGCCATCCAACCATTTCATCCTCTGTCATCCCCTTCTCCTCCTGCCCTCAATCTTTCTCAGCATCAGGGTCTTTTCAAATGAGTCAGCTCTTCACATCAGGTGGCCAAAGTATTGGAGTTTCAGCTTCAGCATCAGTAATTCCAGTGAATATTCAGGACTGATTTCCTTTAGGATGGACTGGTTGGATCTTCCTGCAGTCCAAGGGACTCTCAAGAGTTTTCTCCAACACCACAGTTCAAAAGCATCAATTCATCAGCACTCAGCTTTCTTTATAGTCCAACTCTCACATCCATACATGACTACTGGAAAAACCATAGCTTTGACTAGACAGACCTTTGTTGGCAAAGTAAAGTCTCTACTTTTTAATATGCTATCTAGATTGGTCATAGCTTTTCTTCCAAGGAGCAAGTGTTTTTTGATTTCATGACTGCAGTCACCATCTGCAGTGATTTTGGAGCCCCAAAAAATAGAGTCTGTCCTGTTTCCATTGTTTCCCCATCTATTTGCCATGAAGTGATGGAACCGGATGCCATGATCTTTAATTTTTGAATGTTGAGTTTTAAGCCAACTTTTTCACTCTCTTCTTTCACCTTCATCAAGAGGCTCTTAGTTACTCTTCACTTTCTGCCATAAGATTGGTGTCATCTGTGTATCTGATATTTCTCTCGGCAATCTTGATTCCAACTTGTGCTTCATCCAGCTCAGCATTTCACATGATGTACTCTGCATATAAGCTAAATAAGCAGGTGACAATATACAGCCTTGACATACTCCTTCCCAGTTTGGAACCAGTCTGTTGTTCCATGTCCAATGCTAACTGTTGCTTCTTCATCTGCATACAGATTTCTCAGGAGGCAGGTCAGGTGGTCTGGTATTCCCATCTCTTTCAGAATTTTCCACAGTCTATTGTGATCCACACAGTCAAAGGCTTTGGCATAGTCAATAAAGCAGATGTTTTTCTGGAATTCTCTTGCTTTCTCTATGATCCAACAGATGTTGGCAATTTGATCTCTGGTTCCTCTGCCTTTTCTAAATCCACCATGAACATCTAGAAGTTCACGCTTCATGTACTGTTGTTGAAGCCTGGTTTGGAGAATTCTAATCATGACTTTGCTAGCGTGTGAGATGAACACAATTGTGCGGTAGTTTGAGCATTCTTTGGCATTGCCTTTCTTTGGGATTGGAATAAAAACTGACTTTTTCCAGTCCAGTGGCCATTGCTGAATTTTCCAAATTTTCTGGCATACTGAGTGCAGCACTTTCACCAGCATCATCTTTCAGGATTTGAAATAGCTCAACTGGAATTCCATCACCTCCACTAGCTTTGTTCATAGTGATGCTTCCTAAGGCCCACTTGACTTCACATTCCAGGATGTCTGGCTCTAGGTGAGTGATCACACCATCGTGGTTATCTGGGTCATGAAGATCTTTTTTGTATAGTTCATCTGTGTATTCTTGCCACTTCTTCTTAATATCTTCTGCTTCTGCTAGGTCCATGTCGTTTCTATCCTTTATTGAGCCCATCTTTGCATGAAGTGTTCCCTTGGTATCTCTAATTTTCTTGAAGGAATCTCTAGCCTTTCCCATTCTATTGTCTTCGTTTATTTCTTCACACTGATCACTGAGGAAGCCTTTCTTATCTCTCCTTGTTGTTGTTTGGAACTCTGAATTCAGATGAGTATATTTTCCTTTTCTCCTTTGCCTTTAGCATCTCTTCTTTTCTCAGCTGTTTGTAAGGCCTCCTCAGACAGCCATTTGTCTTTTTGCATCTATTTTTCTTGGGGATGGTCTTGATCACCGCCTCCTGTACAATGTTACAAACCTCCATCCACATTTCTTTAGGCACTGTATCATGTCTAATCCCTTGAATCTATTTGTCACTTCCACTGTATAATCATAAGGGATTTGATTTAGGTCATATCTGAATGGTCTAGTGGTTTTCCCTACTTTTCTTCAATTTAAGTCTGAATTTGGCAATAAGGAGTTCATGATGTGAACCACAGTCTGTTCCTGGTCTTGTTTTTGCTGACTGTATAGAGCTTCTCCATCTTTGGTTTCAAAGAATATAATCAATCTGATTTTGGCATTGACCATCTGGTGATGTCCATGTGTAGAGTCTTCTCTTGTGTTGTTGGAAGAGGGTCTTTGCTGTGAACAGTGCGTACTCTTGGCAACACTCTGTTAGTCTTTGCCCTGCTTCATTTTGTGCTTCAAGACCAAACTTGCCTGTTATTCCAGGTAGCTCTTGACTTCCTACCTTTGCATTCCAGTCCCCTATGATGAAAAGGACATCTTTTTTTTTGGTGTTAGTTCTAGCAGGTCTTGTAGGTCTTCAAAGAACCATTCAACTTCAGCTTCTTCAGCATTACTGGTTGGAGCATAGGCTTGGATTACTGGGATATGGAATGGTTTGCCTTGGAAATGAACAGAGATCATTTTGTCATTTTTGAGATTGCACTCAAGTACTGCATTTCAGACTCTTTTGTTGACTATGAGGGCTACTCCATTTCTTCTAAGGGATTCTTGCCCACAGTAGTAGATATAATGATCATCTGAATTAAATTTGCCCATTCCAGTCCATTTTAGTTCACTGATTCCTAAAATGTCGATGTTCAATCTTACCATCTCCTGTTTGACCACTTCCAATTTCCCTTGATTCATGAACCTAACATTCCAGGTTCCTATGCAATATTGTTCTTTACAGTATCAGACTTTACTTCTATCACCAGTCACGTCCACAACTGGGCATTGTTTTCACTTTGGCTCCATCTCTTCATTCTTTCTGGAATTATTTCTCCACTCTTCTCCAGTAGCATATTGGGCACCTACCAACCCGGGGAGTTGATCTTTCAGTGTCATATCTTTTTGCCTTATCATACTGCTCATGGAGCTCTCAAGCATGAATATTGAGGTGGTCTGCCAAGGGGTACCATATGACAGTGCAATAATCACAGTGGGAGAACATCAATTCAGAGTACTTTAGGGGGACCACTGACTTTTTTCTCACTTTTCACCCCAACAACCCAGTGGCAGCAGTAAGGATTCCAGCGAGCAATCTCAGAACATTCAAAGAAGCAAAGTCCTGAAAAAAAAGGCCCAAGGGCTCCAGGGAGGTGTGTCTGCTCCTCAGAGCCTTCTCAGTGTGGTTCACCTTCCAGACCCTCTGCTCTGAGCACCTCAGGGGGTCCACCTGCTTCAACTTTCTGCCATTACCATCTGTGGACACTCCTCAACCTTGGCTCTCTACACTCGCCTTCTTTCCAAAATTTTTAAGCCTTACTTTTCCTCTAAAAATTTAAAATCTTTTTTGAAGTTTGCCTAGGAGTTGGTGCTCCCAAGAATACAAAGAAAAAGTGAAAGCTCCCCTGCCAAGTCCAACGACAATTTTAGCATTCTACAGAAAGACAAGTAGGGCAGTGGTGGTGAGGATATAAAGTGGGATTAGAGAATACAGAGATCTAGAGGAAAGCAGGCATCTACATTTCAGAGGAACATTCCATTCCAGTGACCCTCCTGAATATTAGGGTCCCTGGAGAGCAAGAAGGAAGAGTGAAAGGGTAAGGTAGAGACTAGGCTTCTTCCACGAGGGACCTCAGGAATATTAAAGGAGAAATCTATTGGAGAATCAGCTTCCTGTCTTATTTTCCTCCATTTTGCTACTATGATATCACCACTTACGTGGATGGTAAATGGGGAAGTCAAAGTTTCCTACATTCTTACCATTGTCCAGGCACTGGACTTTTACACATGAGGAAACTGAGCCTCAAGGAGGTTAAGTTAGAAGCAAAGACAAAGAGAAGCAGGAAGAGGATGAAGCTCTTAGCAGGAGTGAAGCCAAGAAGAGTAAGTTGGAGGACAGAAGGAAGCCCCGGAGAGGCTCAAGGGGAAGGGGAAATAGCTCTCTGTTCCCCATCTGCCAGATCCCTGCTTACAATGGGGCTACCATTCCAAAGACCATTCTTCCACATGGAATGAAATTAAGGCTTGCATCTGTTGATGGGGCTATATTCTGACTTGGCATCATGTTTATACCACCATGATATGTTTTGGTTTCTAACAAAAAAGGCTCAGAAAAAGTTACTTACAGTTAAATGTTTCCATCCAGGCAGTCATTCCTCCCTTCCTGCTCATCCTGCACTGTCAAACTGAATTGTGTTCCAAGATCCCACTGAGTCTATAGTCTTTAATTCTGGAAACAAGTTGTGATTTAAACATGAATTCAACTATTTTCAAAATGGATCAGGTATGTCTAACTTTCAGTTGTTCTTATGTGAACAAGATTTTTTTTTTCAACCTGGGACATAACCAAACTCTAAACTTCATTTCTTTCCCTTTAGCTGGTTATATCAGTTTAACATTTTAAGCTAATTTGTTTTAAAGCCTTCTAATAAATCGAAGTTGTAGGGTCTCTCCCCTAGGAAAGACTTTCCTAATATCTAGGAAAGTTATCTTTCCTATGATAATTTAGAGCTTTCTCATCTTTTGGGGGGACTTCCCAAGTGGCATTAGTGGTAAAGAACCCACTTGCCAATGCAGGAGAGCTAAGAGACGGTTCAATTCCTGATCAGGAAGATCCCCTGGAGAAGGTCATGGCAACCCAGTCCAGTATTCTTGTCTGGAGAATCCCATGGACAGAGGAGCCTGGAGGGCTACAGTCCATAGGGTCACAAAGAGTCAGACATGACTGAAGCAACTTAGCCTAGCATAGCATCTTATTTTAATAAATCACTTAGCATTATTCTCACTGATAGGTAATGTTAACAACAACAACAAAACCCATTCCTAAGTGAAGGAGATGGACTAGAAAGTTCAGACAGGAAATGATACCTTAATAAATATTCTCTGATACTTAGCAAAGTTCGTATTTCTGCTCAGTTTAGAACTCAGCATTACAAATGTTGTAGAAACAAAAACAGGAGCATTCCAGGGAAAGTCTTATTTTTGAAAAGCAGGAAAACACTTGCCAACCATGCAGGAAAGGTTCAAACCTTTCAACAGTGAATCAGGAGGAGTGTGAAGTTGTTACCAGCACCAACATCAACAAAAACGGACAGTTCAGAGGAGTCTTTGGACTGCCTAGTATATAGAAAAAAATTCCTTGGGTTTCTTCCTGTCCCCACTGTCCCCTAAGCATGGAAAATAAGCAACAGCCTCATTAGCACGACCCTCAGTGAGGGTGCTTCTTCACAATCTAAGCACACTGGACAACTTTATTGCTGAAGAAAAGCAGGGCCTAGCTCCTCAGGCTACAGCCAAGCCAAATCCCAGAGGCAAAATAAGGTTACCTTCCTTATTATGATGGGATGGAAGATGTCTCTAAGGCTTACAGTTCAACTTCTACAGCACTTCCCTTGGCCTTCAGAATTACTCGGTATTTACAAGATACGGTCCCTTCATTCCCACAGGCAAATTTATTTGCTAAATCTGGAACAAAAAGTCAAAGTACAACGAGTTCAAAGACTTCAGGTCCAAAGATTTTTGAAGACTTTGGATTCGATTTCTATTTTGTGCCTTGGGGTTATTATCTATGTGGATTAGGTTATTGTGGATAAGGAGAACTTGTTCTTTCTTTTTAAAAAATTATCCTTAAAATTAGACGAATCTAAATTATGACAAGTCAATGCATAAATAGCATATTGGTATGACCTATTATGCTATGTCATGCATCATTGCTTTACTTTCCCCATTCAGTCACTAATAATTATGTCTTAAAATAATAAGCCTTATCTTCTATCATGAGTATTTACAAAGCACAAGTTTTCAATAACTGTAAATTTTCTTTTTAAAGAGTTACATGATATCTTTCAAATGAGCCTGCTTTTTAAAGTATCCAGTTCCATTAGTATGATTTCCCTTTATTTTAAGTGTACTTATTTTATAGTATCCTAATTTTCGTATTGCCTTAATAAGTTCCTAGGACATAAATTTTCCTAATTTTTATTCTGTTTCATCTTGTGATATGTGGTATGTGTGTATGTGTGTGAATGCATTCTGTATGCTGTGGATTGTAGAAGTATGCTTATTTTTATTTTTTTCTCTAAAGGAAGCCCTAGGGGTTTCATTAGTCTACAGTAAGTTCCTATATCGATTTTTCAGCTTGAGGGTCCCCAAGAAGCAGGTCGGGTAAATTTGGATTTCTAGAATGAGATGGTTAGATAGCATACCAACTCAATGAACATGAGTTTGAGCACACTCTGGGAGATAGTGGAGGACATAGGAGCCTGGCGTGCTACAGTCCATGGGGTTGCAAGAGTTGGCTACGACTTAGCAACTGAACAACCTCAAAAACATAGAATTTCAATTTGTCATGAGAAATATTTTTTCCACCAGGACCCTGGGTACTCCTGAGCTTCCGTGGAGCTTCCCTGGGCCTGTGGGGAATTTTTAAAGTTTACCTTTTACTAAAAGGGAAGGCATCCATAGCCCTGGCTTCAGGCTAGGATCTCAGCAGCATGGAGGAGGCCAAGGACAGATCTTTAGGCATTGAAACCCTATCATCTCCCTAGGCGTTTGGGGGCATGTATGAAAGTTTAATTCTCTTCTGGGCCATGATGACAGCACCTCATGAGCTTATCATCTTAGTTTTGAATTCCCTCTATTTTTTCTGATACCTGGAGATTTCCCTTTCTTCCCTCCAAGCAAAGCTTTCTATTTTTAACATTTTATGTCAAAATTTCTGTTTTATTGAAAAAATTTTTTATTTTATATTGAAGTAGAGCTGATTAACAATGTTGTGTTTCTTTCATGTGTATAGCAAAGTGATTCAGTTATACATATACTTGTGTCGATTCTTTTTCAAATTCTTTTCCCATTTAGGTCATTACAGAATATTGAGCAGAGTTCCCTGTGCTATACAGTAGATACTTGCTGCTATCTATCTGAAATGTAACAGTGTATACATATCAATCCCAAACCCCAAATCTGTTCCTCATCTGCCACCCTTCCCCCACCCCCATAACCATAAATTCTAAGTCTGTGAGTCTGTTTCTGTTTTGTAAATAAATTCATCTGTATCATTTTTTAGTATTTTGCACGTAAACAATATCATATATTTGTCTTTCTCTATCTGACTTACTTTACATAGTATGATAATCTCCAGATTCATCCCTGTTGCTAAAAATGACATTATTTCTTTTTTTAAAAAAATTTCATTATTGTTATGTGTTTTTTGTGTGTACAGAGCTTCTACAATAGCCTGTCATGTTGCTGGAACCAACAATCTAAAAAACCTTTATATAATTTTCTCTTTAACTCATCAGGACAGGGAAGGAAACATATTTCCCCAATTTTAGAGGAGAGTAGAAATTCAGATGTACTAAGTCATAGAGTCAATTCATGATGAAATAAGACTGGTGACAACTAGGCCAGTGTTCTTTCCATTCTGGAACTGTGGCTCAGATCCAATCTACTAGAGAGTCCTAATCAAAAGGTTGAAGTCCTTCAACTTTTTGGCACTAGAAACTGTCTTCAGGCTCAATAAACAATGCCTTAACAGATATATCCTATTATGTTTCAATTATATCTAAATTTTGTAAATAATGAAATGTAAGTTCATTTAAAAGTAAAACTGAGTAAATCTACTTCTTGGTACCTAATTCAGAGATATTGGCCACATAGTCCTGAAGAGATGACATATATATATACATATATATATATATACACACACACACACACACACACACATACACAAATATATAACAAAGGATGATTGTGCAATAGTTCTCATAGTAGCAAAATGTGAGAGAAAATGTAAATGACCAATAATAGGGCAATGAATAAACAATTATATTACACAGGGGTTAAAAAAGTGTAGCTCTGTGTAAACTGACATGAAACAATTCAAGACAGTGTTGAGTTGCAGCATAATACAGAATGACGAAATTTGTTAAAAATGCATATACCACACATAAAAAGCAATACCAAGTCTTTTTATAGATGCACATCTGTATATGAGTGCAGAGAAAAGTTATGGGTGGTACAAGCTAGGCTACTAAAAGCAGTTCCCTCCAGGGAGGGGTCTGGAATTGGAGCTCAGGCCATGAGATGGAAAGCAGGCTCCATCTTTACAGGCTGTATAACTGAAATTCATAACCAGTTGTATTTAAGTACTTTCAAAAAGAGGCCATGTAACTGAACTCACAATAGCTTTTTTTTTTTCACATTGTGTTATTTCTCAGTCAACAGACACTAAAAAGACATACGTTAATCCATGAAAATTGTTGAAGCACTGTGGACCTCCTAATCACATTACTGGTGACCTCTGTCCCTAGCCACATGCCTCTTTGTGTAATTAATGGCTATGCTAATAAGGCTAGAAAAGCAACCTGGAATTATTGTGAAACTATAAATCCTGGGTACACAAAGTCCATGACTAAGGCTAGTAGATCACACTGAAGTGTACATTAAGAAGGAAAGTGTCATGGAAAATAGAATGTAGTTTCTTCAAAAGATTACAAATAAAGTTGCCACATGATCCAGAAAAGTCACTCCTGGGCATATATCTGGACAAAACTCTAATTCAACAGCATACATGCACCTCTACGTTCATACTAGCACTATTCACAATAGCCAAGACATGGAAGCAACCTAAGTGTCCACTGACAGATAAATGGATAAAAAGATGTGGTATACATGTACAATGGAATCTTAATCAGCTATGTAAAAAAAGGATGAAATAATGCCATTTGCAGCAGCAATATGGATGGACCTAGAGATGATCATATTAAGTGAAGTAAGTCAGGAAGAGCAACTATATGATATCACTTACATATAAAATCTAAAATATGACACATATGAACTTATCTATGAAACAGAAACGGACTCTGAGATGCTGAGAACAGATTTGTGGCTGTCACAGTGGGAGGGGAGGCAGAGGGATGGACTGGGAGTTTGGCATTAGCAGATACAAACTACTATATATTGAATGGATAAACAACAAGGTCCTACTAGATAGCACAGAGAACTATGTTCAATATCCTATAATAAACCATAAAGGAAAAGAATTTAAAAAACAATGTGTGTGTGTATGTATATAACTGAATCAGTTTGCTGTAGAGCAAAAAGTAACACATCGGTAAATCATCTATACTTCAATAAAATAAATTTGAAAGGAAAACAGGAAGTATCATATGAATCGGCTGCTGCCACAGAAGTTAATATATCACAGGCTTTCACTGTGCAAGGTTGCCTTTACTCCTACATCAAACTATAAAATGAACCAGATACAAAGATCAAGCAACCAAAAATATTCATTTCTTTCTTGTGTCTTTGTTGTATATTATTTTCTGCCTTGGAGATCCTTGCTAATTGGTATGGGAGAGGCACACTAGGTGTTTCTATTACCACTGAGAAAACAGCACTTTTTTTGTTTTCCCTTAGAGTCACTAAGTTTTTGTTTAGAAACAAAAAAAAAGTCACCCAGATGCATTGAGATCTCCTTCTGCCACAAATTTCTATAAATACAGACTGAACGACCTTTAGGTTCAAATCATTTTTAGCTACTAAAGCCCAGGTGGTGTTCCAGAAGGGCTCGTGGTGAAGAGGCCAAGAAAAAGATGGTCAGGGAAGGAGCATCTCAAACAGACACTGACTATGAGTTAGCTTCTCAGGCGGCTCAGTGGTAAAGAATCTACCTGCCATTGCAGGAGTTGCAGGAAACATGGGTTCGATCCCTGGGTCAGGAAGATCCCCTGGAGGAGGAAATGGCAATCCACTTCAGTATTCTTGCCTGGAGAATTCCACAGACAGAAGATACTAGCGAGCTACAGTCCATGGGGCCACAAAGACTCAGACATGACTGAAGCGATTGAACACCCACACTCCAATGATGATAATCATAAAAATATCTAGCATAATATCAATGAAGAAGTCAAACACTCATGGATGTAAATGCCTCTCAGTGAGGTTTAGACCCATGCTGCTGACCAGTCATACCACAGGGTTTAGAGAAAGCCGTTCTTATTCAAAATAAAGCTCAAAAGTTATGGGAGGAGTTCTCCAAATGTTTGCTTTAGACGACAATTAATTTCCTATCACTTTTTAAATAACACATATCCTGATAAAAGAACATTTTCATACAGATTTAAGCACTTTAATTCACTTTCAAATGCAATAAAATCATTCCTCAGATATTGGCTGAAAAACACAAAGACTCCAGAATCTTGTGGAACCATGGAAATATGGAAATGATGGTTTTTAAATAAAACGTTAACTTTAGAAATGCCAATCCAGCAAAGCCCTTAGCTGGTTTGTTTTTTTGCTTGTTTTTTCAGTTTCTTCATCATAAGCGCCACTATACACGTTGTCTACTCAAAATTTAATGAGTTTTAATGCTATCCCTTCAAGTAAGGGTTCATCTGTATTCACTGAAACTTCCTTATAAATCTGAATGGAAGTATCTTAATGTCCCCCTCTAGATAGAACCTTGGTTGAAAGGCTGCAATGAAAAGTTGCATTGCACAGGAAATTAAACTGTGAGGCTTAGTTGTCCTCAGTTGTGCATTAAGATCTCCACCTGACATCAAATAGGTGGGCAGTTTGGGCCGATATGCTGGAAGTAAACAGAGAGTGAGAATTAGGTCCGAAATTCTAACAAGAGCATGTGTTATCACACAAGTCAAAGACCAATAATCACAGGAGTGTTATTTCCACCCAGGTTTTTACTTTTTAATTTTTCCACTTAACAGAGGAGGAAACAAATTACTATGGCTGCCATTAAATACAGCACTTAGCTTTAATGCATTCTCTAATTCTCCGTGCTACTTTGCAAGGGAGATACTATCCCATTTAGAGATTAGAAAACTGAGACTGAAAAATACTGACTTCCTTTAGATCTCCCCTCATATGTCATCTGTGAGGTGTTTCCTTCTTAAATAGAAATCCGTCCCCGGCACTCCCTTCAATTTCCTCCTCATCTTGCTTTATTTTTCTCCCTGCCACTTACTTCCAGCCTGACACATCATACATTTACATCTTTCTTGTTTCTCTCATCGTTCTTGCTTATAAGCCTCATTGGCTTTACTTTGTTCACGGCTATATCTCCAGCACAGAAGAGTACTAGGCCCATAGTTGGTGCCTAATAATTATTTGTTCAATGATGAAATTATTAAAGAAACCTGTCTAAGGCCACTGAGCTAGTATTTGGTGGACCTAGTACTTGGATCCAGGACTCCATCTCTTGAGCATGCACTTTTAAACATTTTGCTTTTACTTGAGGTCACTTCATTTTCTCTAAGGAATCAGCTTATTTCATATCAAGATATTTTGCAGGAATTCCAGGCCATTCTTAATTTTCTCTGGTTACCTCCCTTACTGTGACTATACTATGAGGATATTTATTTGAAGGACTCCCAGATGGACTGAGAGGCCTAGATGAGATTCTATACTCAGCTAATGATAGATCAAATCTCTCTACATCTCACTTCTTTAACAAAGAGCATTCTTTCTGTCCCAGGTCTCATTCTATTGTTCTAAATTTTTGGAACAGATATTTACAATGTACCAAGGACTCCCAAAATGATGCTGAAAGCCTCCAAACCAATTTCAATGAAATTAAAAAATAACTGTGTGTATCTTACATTCCACTTACCCAACCCCCACCACCAAAAAACAAACCCAGAACACCTATTGATAGAAAAGTCTGCAAGAAAATACACAAAAATATTTACAGAAGTGGTTTGTGAGACCTGGGATAATTTTTTTTAATGTTTTTACTCTGTACATACTATATTACTTTTATAATGAAAAAATACACTTTATTTTTAGAATAAATCTAAAAATAGAGATACAGTCAACATAACTCTTAGGAAAAGCAACAAGGGAAAGCAACTCTTATCAAGAAAGCAACAATTCATCTGTTGTATTATTTTTTAAATACCATTATGTGTTAGTCAAGAAGCAATAGTTAGAACTGGACATGAAACAATGAACTGGTTCCAAATTGGGAAAAGAGTACATCAAGGCTATATATTGTCACTCTGTTAATTTAACTATATGCACAGTACATCATGCAAAATTCTGGGCTGGATGAAGCACAGGCTGCAATCAAATTGCTGGGAGAAATATCAATAACCTCAGATGTGCAGATGACACCACTCTTATGGCAGAAAGCAAAGAGGAACTGAAGAGTCTCTTCAGTTGAAAGCAAAAGAGGAGAGTAAAAACGCTGGCTTAAAACCCAACATTCAAAAAATGAAGATCATGGCATCTGCTCCCATCATTTCATGGCAAATAGATGGAGAAACAATATAAACAGGACAGACTTTATTTTCTTGGGCTCCAAAATCACTGCATATGGTGACTGCAGCCGTGAAATTAAAAAAAGACACTCCTTGGAAGAAAAGCTATGACAAAGCTAGACAACATATTAAAAAGCAGAGACATTACTTTGCTGACAAAAGTATGTATAGTCAAAGCTATGGTTTTTCCAGTAATCATGTATGGATGTGAGAGTTGGACCATAAAGAAAGCTGAGTGCAAAAGAATTGACACTTTTGAACTGTGGAGTTGAAGAAGACTCTTGGGAGTCCCTTGGACAGCAAGGGGATCAAATCAGTCAATCCTAAAGGAAATCAGTCCTGAGTACATTGGAAGGACTGATGCTGAAACTCCAATACTTTGGTCACCTGATGTGAAGAGCTGACTCATTGGAAAAGACCCTGATGCTGGGAAAGATTGAAGGCAGGAGGAGAAGGGGATGACAGAAGACGAGATGGTTGGATGGTATCACTGACTCAATGGACATGAGCTTGAGCAAGCTCCAGGAGATGGTGAAGGACAGGGAAGCCTGGAATGCTGCAGTCCATGGGTTTGCAAAGAGTCAGACACAGCTGAGCAACTGAACAACGACAACGACAATGTGTTAAGCACTATACTATTCCTCTAAAAAAAAAAAAAACAGATGATCAGTCTTCATAAAGTTTAAAAACAACGAGAATCAAGGATTACAAGATTATATTTCACTTTAAAAAATGGGTTAGATTTAATAAGATGGGAAGAAGAGAGACCTACCCTGACCCTGAAGCATGTGTATTTTCCATAGACACCATGTAACTCTTGGGTTTCATTCTAACTCAGGCATGTGTAAGAGTCAACGTAACACTGACTTAATTTTGGGGTAAGCCATGAGTCTTAATCAGAGCCAGGACACTTTCTAATGAATATAGTGTGGAATTCTGTTTGGAATTCTCCCCTTTTCCTTTCTCCCACTATGGTGATCCCCTTGACCGTCTCACTTTCCTCGTCCCTGGAGTCTCTGCTCCTCTGATATTTTCTTTATCCACCAGGGCCCTCAGTCATGTTGACAGCCAGCGTCTCGGTACCCACTCCCTCATATTTGCCATAGCAGAACAACACACCTAAGGAGAGAGACAGGGCAAGAATAAAGCAGCCAGGCTCTTCTGTAGCCGCAGTTTATGGATTCATTAATAGCCTTGGTGTTACCTAGTCTTTCAAAAACAATAGGGCAGTAATTAGCTTGGCTTGGCCAGCCAGCCAGCCCACAGTAAAAGGCAATAAAATGGGAATAAATGGAAAGATAAAAAATAAAAGAGGTTTATAAGCAACATACCTTAAAACATTTTATTATCTTTTAAAATGAGAAGGCTTAGACTTTTAATTCCATAATTAATAGCCCACAAAGCTACTTGTCTGGACAGAAGGCATACCATCTTTAAGCACCAGAACGAGAGTGCCTAGGAGCACAGCAAGGCGCAAATTATGAAATTTTTTATAGACAGCAATGATGTCTCAAATCCTCTGATCTTCCTTGTGAATTTGCTCCCCGAGAGTAGTAAGTGTTCTGCTGTCCCTGAAGGAGCCACATGGACGGGCAGCCTAGGAGCTTCAGAGGGCAGTTAGCAAGCAGGTCTTCACCTTTAGTGGAAGCCACAAGGTTTATTCCTGGACTTGGTGTCCACTTCACAAACCCCCCAGTGTGTTTTCAGTGTACATACACACACACACACACACACACACACACACACACACACGCACAGACAGACATGGGCTTCCCTGGTGGCTCAGAGAGCAAAGAATCTGCCTGCAATGCAGGAGACCCAGATTTGATCCCTGAGTCAGGAAGATCCTCTGGAGAAGGGAATGGCTACCCACTCTAGTATTCTTGCCTGGAGAATTCCATGGACAGAGAAGAGCCTGGCAGGCTGCAAAGAGCCGGACACAGCCGACCAACTATCACTTTCACTTTCTCACACACACACACACACACATATATATATTTGTCTTTATGTGTGTACACCTATATATATACATATATATTTGTGTATATGTATGTACTAAGTCACTTCAGTCATGTCTGACTCTTTGTGACTCCCTGGACTGTAGCCCACCAGGCTCCTCTGTCCATGGGATTCTCCAGGCAAGAATACTGGAGTGGGTTGCCATTCCCTCCTCCAAGATGTGTGTATACATATGTATGTATTTCAGTATGTTTCTATAAATATATTGATATATACACATACATATACACACTCACATGCATATATATTGAATATATATAGTGAACTAAGCACAAAGCCAAACATAAATGCCACTTTGGTTTACACCAATGCTGGATTTCAATTTATTCAAGTTTTTTCCACGGTCATTCTGACTTGTTTTGTTACAATGGAGAAGCCTTAAATGTTTCAGACTAGAAGTGAGAAAGTTGGGCTCTTCTCACCACGCCTATCTGGTTCATCTCCAAATCTGTTTCCTCATCAGCAAAATTTCTCTGGTGGCTCAGATGGTAAAACCTACAATGTGGGAGACCTGGGTTTGATCCCTGGGTCGGTAAGATCCCCTGGAGAAGGAAATGGCAACCCACTCCAGTGCTCTTGCCTGGAAAATCCCATAGACAGAGGAGCCTGGTAGGCTACAGTCCATGGGGTTGCAAAGAGTCGGACACAACTGATAGACTTCACTTTCACTTTTCACCTTCATCAGCAAAAAATAATGTTACTGTTGTTGAGGATGATGGTCCTGGTGGCATTGTTCCCACGGTCTTGTTTGAGAAGGTGCTGCTATTGTGGTATTTCGAGAGGTGCAGGAGCAGTGAGCTATGCTGAGATCATAATGCCCAGGGAAAAGCAAGGGAGGGAGGAGCCAAAGCTAAGGGAACATAGCTGGGCAGAAAGTGAGCCCTCAAGAGTAGCAGCCAGCAGCCAGAACTATAGTGTGCAAAGGGGCAAGGTGACCTCAAACTCGTCACATACCAGTATGCATGGTGCTCTGATGCTGAGTGGACATAGCACCTGGAAACCCCAGGCAAACAAGTACCAGCACACCAATTTAGGATGTCCTGGTGCAAAGCAGGATCTAGCTCAGGAAAAAATATATATATATCTGGAAAGGGTTAAGGAGTACATATTGTCTCCAGTTAATCATGTTACACTTCAAACCTAATTCCAAGGTTGAAAAGTAAGCATGAGGAGAAAGACCACAGCTCTTACCACAATGCCCAGACCCACTACCATCCCAGGGCCAGGGAGAGCCAGGTGTAAGGCAGGAAGAGGAAACAGAATTGCTAATACCCTCCAAGCCTTGATCAAGATGGCTCTGGATTGGAATTTATCAGTGGAAGATCCTTGATATAATAGCAAGTGTGCAGGGGGTGAAATAGGAAAACGAGGGACTGCCTTGAGAGTCATTGAAATTTACCAGTGAAGGTTCTCAGCTCCCTGGCATTAAGTAATCGAAAAGCCCCAATGGGAAAGCAAATGTACTGAGGTAAGTACTATGATTGTTAACATGTGACATCTACCCTAGCACTGACGGTTGGTGGAAAACTGCTTTTAAATCTTTGTGCTTCCTGAAAGTGAGCATGTGCATGAAAAATCAATACCTCTGAATTCATCAATGTGTTTCCACTATCAGTAGACGGGGAACATGGCTCCTTAGGGCACAGGCCTGGGAATTGTCTCCTTAGAAATCAAGTTTAGCAACAGGGACAACTGTCTTCCAGGTTCTACATGGAGCCACCCTCCAAAGCCAGGAGAGACTACTCAAGACTAAGACTTTTATCAAGCTCCAGTCTTGACACTTTCAGGGAATCCAGTGGTTACATCTGATCTCGGCCAGACATTTCCTAACCAGCTTCTGGATAAATGCTTAGTTAACATTATTTTTCACTGGGTCTGGGTCAGTGACTAAAAGGTTAGTGGCGTTTTGTTTTAAAACTTGAGGGGAATTTGGTTTCTTGCGAACAGAGCAGTTTTCTCAGAACAGTGTTTTTCAGGCTGCTCATGGAATCATCTGGAAACTTAAAAAAAAAAAATCATCAGTATCAGGGCTCCACCCCTAGAGATTCTGACTTAATGTGTCTGGGATAGGTAATATGCCGGGGAATGTTTCAAAAGCTCTTCAGGTGAACCTTAGCCTTCTCAGACTATTAACATGCAGCTGAATCCCTCAGGATCTTTCATAACTCACAGATCCCAACCCAGTAGGTCTAGGGTGGAGCTTCGGATTCTGTATTTTTAACTATTTCCCAGGTGATGCCCAAGCTGTTTGTCTATAGACCATATATTGACATGTCAGAAAAAGGGGGATAGGGTCAGAAGAGAGGGTTTCACCCTCATTTCCTCCCAGAGGTAGGGGGGTAGGTAGGCGAACCCTCCCTGACCAGAGCAGACCCCACCTCCACCCCAGATCTGTGGCTTTTTCTTGAACTGTCTGCCAAGTTGAGCAGATGCTCCCAGATCTCAAAGATGACCTTCTGAGTTCGCTATGAAAGTAAGCAATTATCCAAATGTCCAGGAAGGCCTCAAATCAATCAAGGCGACACTAATGGGAATCCAGGAGTCAAGCAGTGAACTTTAAACAACAGCAACAAAAAAATGAATCTGCCTTTGTTTCACTCTGGCTCTGGGCTTGTGGGGAAACTCCATGAACAGAAGCTTGTGTGGCCCTCACCCCGTCAGATGGTGAGCAGGGGCTGCGAGGGAGGCAGAGGGCCCCCTCGATGCACAGCGGCTTGGCAGGGCTCCCCTCACAGTCCACAAACCTCTGCGGACTAAGCCTTGGCCCCTTTGAGAGGGGACCCGGTGAGGGCCTCCTGCAGTGGGTACCGCTGTCTCCTGCACCTTCACCTCCCTGACATCCTGGTCTCCTCACATCCCTCCCTGATCAGACACGTTGAGCAAGAGGAACTGCAAACTCTGTCTAACCTCCAGATCTGTGCGATCCTTCAGCCTTACCTCCAGGATAGTCTTGTTTCTCCTCCCAAGCTGGGGGCGGGGGGATCTGTCTGCTCCACCAGAGCTCTCAGGATGGAATCCCCCACCCAGAAAGTCTCCCTTTCACATTTCCAGTGACCAAAACACTCCTACTTTCCAAGGTCCTGCTTCAGCCCTATCTTTCTTATCAATCCTACCCTCAGCCACCAGCCCCTACACCATCCTGGACACTTCTAGAACCTTCCCTTGCCATCTACAGCTTCCATTAATACATGCCCTGCTGCTCCTGACTTACTATCTTTTCACAAGAAAATGGCGTTTCCCCATCAGCAATCAGAAACTGGCTGGCAGCACAGTGCCTATGCTTTCTTACACCTCCTGTCCCTGGGGCAGTTCTTTGTAAACAGATGCTCGGTAAGATTTGTCACCTGTTTACAGAGAGCTCACCACAGTGGATGAAGCTGAGGTCCCCGGAGGCCAGATTCTCAGTCAGGTTCACTCACAGACAAGCCTCCCCACCACTAACAAAAGCCTCAGCTGCCTCACTGCCTCAGATGCCTCTGAATCCAGGTGTGTTCACCATACAGTGAAGTCACTCAGCCGTGTCCGACTCTTTGCGACCCCATCACTGTAGCCCACCAGGCTCCTCCATCCATGGGATTTTCCAGGCAATGATACTGGAGTGGGTTGCCATTTCCTTCTCCAGGGGATCTTCCCGACCCAGGGATTGAACCAGGGTCTCCTTTATTGTAGACAGACGCTTTACCATCTGAGCTGCCAAGAAGTCAAAGGTCTTTGCAGGATCAGGCCCTCGGACGGTTCCCCTGGACAGAAAAACAGTAGGGTGTGGTTGGCAGAAAAGCAGAGACCCAGCCAAGCAACTGTCTCAGAGAAAAACCACTCACACGGCTAGAACAAACAGGTATGGCCATGCCACGAGCCCTGGGCAGAACTCTGCTCCGGTGCAGGGTACACAGAGGAACACCATCCAGCGCCGACTACCCAGGAACCACCACCAAACTCTTCACTGGGGGGAAACTTGTCCCCAAAAAAGAAAACAACAACAATGGAAACTACCATGTGATTCTTGGAATGTACCATGAGAATCCTTGGAAAGCAGAACCTTGCTAAGAGGTCTCAGGAACGTCCCAGTGTCCTGGCAGCTCTTGACAAACAGCAAAAGAGAAATGACAGGGCTCAGAGCTCTAAGGCCCTGCTTTTTTCTCTCCCAGGACACACGGCCAAAGACGCTGCCCTCGCAGGCACAGAGGGTCTGCCTCAGCCAACTTCTGTGTTGGCCTTGGGCACTAAACTGATCTGAGTCCTCCGCCGCTGCCCTCAGGCTCCTCTTTTTTTTTTTTTTCAGTCTGACTTCTCCAGGGTCCCAGTCATCAGGCCTTACAAAGAGGGAGGAGCCTTAGATTCACTCAAGGTGGGGTGAGGTGGGGGGAGACTTTGCAATTAAATTGCTAATTAAGGAACTACCAACCTGAAGAAGCTAATTTGCACTGACCTATTTAAAATATCTAGCAGCAGATCAGGCAGGCATTGAGGCACAGCCCTTTTATGCGTCAGCCAACTGGCTTTCTTTCAGAGCAGCGGCTATCAATAATTCCATGCTGAGGACCATCTGATAGGAAGTCCACCGCTGGCCTCTGGAATGCCAGCATTCCCACTGCTCTGTTTTCCCAGTTGTCAGCTCTGTTTATAAATTGTCCATTTATAGCAAATGCAGCACCTGCTAGGAACACCTCATCCTGCCAAGTGCTGGAGTGCGTCTCAGAAAGAGGCGCCATAGACTTTTTCAGTTCCTTTTAACCTTTTCCCGGTCCGGGAGTTCGAATACTTGCATAGGAATTCTGAGGGAGGACATATTCTGTACAGAAAAGGCTAGATGATCTATTAAAAGTTAGCATTTTGCTCTACTTAAAAAAAAAAAAAGACAGCAAAGCATCATTCTCTTGGGATACACAATGCTCTCTTTCTGAACAAGTCTGACATTGGGACACATTTAAAATAACCCCTGAAAAAATTCCTCAGGGTAAAAATGCTCTGGAGAAAACTCAGGGAAGGCTTTCTTTTTAACTCTATTATGTAGCTTTTTAGCTCACTGTCAGCACAGCCACTTAGCAGATAGTGCTGCCTGCTGCTTGAACCCATTATGTAAAATACATTTTAAAACACCATCTTCGGTGCTGGAAACGCACTATGTGACCTAGAATTTTTTTTTTTCTTGTCAAATTATCCATCTGTGAAGTGCCTAGAATTAATTCTCAAAATTCCACCCCTCCCCCAACCCCAACATGTTTTTGTTCATTTTGCTCCATGCAAAACAAAATAAAATCTGTGGCACCAGTAGAATATTCGTGGAGTGTGGGTTCCTGGTTTCTAAAGGGTTGTGAAGCTCAAACCAGACGTGTGTGGATCACCTTGGGGTGGTGGAGCAGCCGGCTTGATGCTTCGGTCTACAACTTGCCGTGGTAATCCTCAAGCAGAAGACTGTCACCCTTTTAAAGCCCCGAGGGAGACCCGGAGGGAGACCACGTGGACACTGGCAGCTGGACTCGGGGGCAGCATTCCCGAGCCCCAGCTCTGCCTTCAGCCAAGGAGGCGGACTCATACTTCTAGGACTCAAGGGCTTGATGTTTCTTTTCTTTTAAAAATAGAAAAGTTGAGTTATCTGGCTGTAAAAGACAACCCAGGCAAGATTATTATTCATGTTCGAACAAAGTTAGGTGGTCGTGAAATCAGGAGAAACTGAAGTGATTCAAAAAATAGAATCAGAAAGCATGAAATTAAATACCTGTGATACTAGAAATGTTACTCTGACACAATGTGTCTTTCTTTGCACAGGGCAAGGTCCTCAGCTTTCCAGAGCATTCCAAAAACTTGTAGCTTTTTGTCGCAGTCCATATAGATTAGGCTAATCTTAGATTGCATAGGCATCAATTATTTCCTTCCGTAGTGGGACTGTGCTTCATCAGTTGTGTGTTACTCCCAGGCAAAGCATCCTTGCTTACTTTCTGGTCACTGGATGGCTATCTGTTTTACCAACCTGGATTCTCTCACTCATCGCAAAAGTCAAGCCCCCGTTACCGGAGATGATCTCTGAGATGCCCCTGCTGGAGAAAGGAATGTGCAAATTAGGAGACTACAAATCAGTTTGAAAACTCAATGCCTCCTTCCCATAAATCTGTGTCCTTAATATTAAAAATCATTTAGAGGTGCTGAAAAGAAAGAGAACTGATCGCTAACAAGAAGCAGCAGCCCTACTGTCTTTGGGGCATGGATTAGTAGTTGAGAGGAGTAACGCAGCTCTAAATCCATATTCTGCTGCCAAAAATAGAAAAGAGGAAACCTTTGAAAGCAAAGGAGGCCTAAGAATAACCATCAGCCACTAGTTAGAGCGACATGGGCAGGAAGCAATGCTCAAGTGACAGTTTTGTGCTGCCTTTTTCTTTTTTTTGTCCCCCTTCCCAGTGGCTTTCACATTCATCCTCTTAAAAAGATAGCTTCCAAAGACAACCCCTCCACACAGACACGGAGGCCTTCAGAGCCTGCTCTTCTGCAGCAGCTCAGAGGTCTGGAGCTCCACATACTTTCCACGAGGCCTTGGCTTGGGTGCTACTTCCCCCCGTGAATCACTTCAATCTGTTTAAGGCTGCATAGTGAACCCTTCACAGGCCACGTTCTGCACAGCATCCTCAGCAGGAAATGGTTGGCTGAGCAAACATTTGTTTCCTGTTTTGCTTTTGATGATTTTACATTTCAACTCAACCTAGCTTTCCTCTTTTTGTTTTTGTAGTAATGAAAATCAACACACCGAACAAACAAAATTGGTTGTAGCTCATGTGCTTTGAATGATGCTATTAAAAATACACTTGAATAAATCTTATAAGAGGTATTGGTGTTAGAAGAGGGCGATGGAGCTTTGGAATGGCCTTGGGACTGCTGGAAAGGCACAGAGGATAAGAGGGTTACTGGAAGGAGGTTGAGGCAACTTAAAAGCCTGAGGCTGGAAAATAGGGGATGGGAAGAATGCAGATAAAACAGACATTGAGAAGACAGAGCCTCTGCAAGCCATACAACTTGATGCAAATTAGGAGGAGATGCCCCTTTTGCTGAGCACACACAGACCTGTGAGGGCACAGGGCTAGTTTGGCCAGGTGCGCTTCTGAAAGGCAGAACCTGTGTTAACGTACGTGGTGCTTGGGAAAAATGTGTGCAAGAGACTGCAAGGCTCAAAGGAAAAACTGATGCAAAAAAAAAAAAAAAGTCACTGATGCTTCTGGTAGCATACAGGAAATCCTGTTTTGAATCATAGATCTTTGCTGGCGGGTGTGGGTGGGGGAGGATGGTTGGCAAATTTGATTTCTCCAAACTAGCTATATCAAAACGCCCTAGTGGAGCTTTTTTATCCTCTGTCATGTTTTATATGATACATGTATCATTCATCTCACAGGAGTTATGTGTTCATCACATCTAATGAATAACATCAAGGATTAATACAATTTATATTTGTCAGGATCACAATCCGTGCCTAGGCAAAAATTGCTGTGACTAGTTACAATCCAAGCACAGCCCTCAGCCAAGACCTAAAAACACTTGGATTTCACAGGATGAACAGTTGGGGACTCTTTACAGCCTTGATCTCAAAACCCTTGAATGTCTTATTGAAACAACTGGTTAAACTTCAGCCAGACAAAAAAATACAAAAACCTCCACTCCTCAGACAGATTGTTTTCCCAAGTTCATGGCCCCAATTTGTAATATAATTCCTTATCAAATCTGCCTGGGTTAGGTCCATTAATTGCATCATGGTTAGGAAAATTGAAGTGGGCAAAAATTAAAATTAAAATCTCATAGAAAATAGAGAAGAGAAGAAACAGAACGTGACATTTCATACCCATAACTTAATCAGTATTAGCAATGCACCATTCTCACTCAGAGCGTTCAGTGACCACTAGGGAAATGTTAATTGTGACAATTTACAGATTTTATAGCTCCTCAACCACTATCTATGCACCATCTTGTTGAATCCTCGTAACAGTCCTCTGAAGTACACATGGTTTGTCATCACCTTTTGGTAGATGAGAAAATTGAGAATTCATACAAGCTGAGAGACTTTCCCAAGACCATGCAAATAGTGAATGACAGACCAGGCTTCAATTCCAGGCCTTCTGGCTCAAACAAGCAAACCTTGCTAATATGCTGGCTTTCTAGTCCAAACAGAGGCATTGTCTCTGAAGATGGTCTTCTGTATCACGGACAGGTCTACCTATTTCTGGGATGAAAAACAGCCTGATGTGAGATGGGATCAGCAATGATCCCAAATAAGTTTGTTTGTTTTATTTTTTAATTAGATTCCACATATAAGTGATATCATATGATATATATCTTTTTCTGTCTGACACTTCACATAATATGATAATCTCTAGGTCCATCCATGTTGCTGCAAATGGCATTATTTCAATCTTTTTTTGGCTGAGTAATATTCCATGCATATACGTGCCACATCTTCTTTATCCCTTCCTCTCTCAATGGACATTTAGGTTGCTTCCATGCCTTGGCCACTGTCAATAGAGTTACTATGAAGACTGGGGTGCATGTATCCTTTTGGATTATGGTTTTCTCTGGATATATGCCCAGGAGTGGAGTTGCTGGATCATATAGTAATTCTATTTTTAAGTTTTTTAAGGAACCTCCATACTGTTCTCCATAGTGGTTGTACCAATTTACAGTCCCACCGACACTGTAGGAGGATTCCCTTTTTTCTCCATACCCTCTTCAACATTTATAATTTGTAGACTTTTTGATGATGGCCATTCTGACCAGTGTGAGGTGATTTTAACAGAAAAGTGTTTAATGAAGTTTAAAATAAGTCTTGCAGGGAACCCGTGACTGAGGCTGATTCTAAAGGTGAGTGCATAGTTGATCACTTATTATTTGGCCAACCATCCAGTTGTGTGTGCCAGCTCAGCGTCCAGATCAGTAACTTCATTTTAAAGGCTAAAATTAAGATCCTTCAGACAGTTCCTCTGCCAAGCACATTCTTGGAGAAGTAAGATGATAACTGACTTCAGTTGACAACAGTCTCTGAGTTGTCTGCTTCTATAACATCCTCTCTATCTTAATTCAGATTGCTGATTAAAAAACTATTTTTCAAAATTGAAGATGCCTCTCTACCCTTTAAAGAGTCTGAAACCCATTTGATTGGATATAGAATATCGTTATCTCAAGTTGTCTAACAAGTACTGATATACTTTGGGACGTTGTAAGGTCAAGGATGGCAGTGATCTGTTAGAAGGCCTGCTTCCTTGAAGATTTCAGCCATGAAACGATGGCGACAGATGGTCAGACTCATCTATCATCACATCTTTACAATAAAAGCATCAGCCCTTAGAATAAATCTAGTGTAAATGACACAAACAATCTAACCAAGTAACAAGTGATATTTCCAGTAAGTAGAGCCTTACTGCTTATCTTCAGTCCTGCATGTCCAGATTACATTGTTTAAAAATATCATTTCCCAACCTACTCTATGATACCAGGTCCACTTCTAGTTCTCTAACCTAGAAAAATTTTCATTTTTATGAGATGTGTGCAAAAATGTTCATGGCAGTACCATTTGTTATTTTTTTTTGAAGTTAGAAACAACCTAACTGGCCCTCATGAGAGAAATGGATTTAAGTGTTTTGACTCAGTGTGAATACAGAAGAATGATAATGAATACAATGAATGGACTGATGTACACATTTCATGATGCATGAATCTCAAAATATTGTTGAATGAAGAGAAGCAAACTGAAAAAGACTATGTTTAGTGTGCTAATTGTTGTAATTCATTCAGACTGCTACATCAATATAACCACAGACTGAGTAGCTTATAAACAGCCAAAATGTATTTCTTACAGTTCTGGAGGCTGGAAAGTCCAAGATTATTGTGCCTGCATGACCAGGTCCTGGTAAAGACCTCTTCCAGGTGGCAGATTGCCAACCTTTCTCTGTGATCTCACATGGAAGGGGCCAGGGACCTCTCTGGAGCCACTTTAATTCTATTTGTGAGGGCTCTGCCCTCAAGATGAAATCACTTCCTAAAGCCTCCACCTTCTAATACCATCATCCTGGGAGGTTAAGATCTCCGTATGCATTTGAGGGAGATGTCTCACAAGTACTCAGATCATAGCACTACTATCTAAGCAAAAACTTAAAGCATAAAAAATAAGCTATGAGTATCTACAAACAGAAAATAAATATATGGAAGCATTCAAGGAAATTACGCACGTTGATATCACAAATGCTTATCGCTGGGGAAGGGTAAAAGAGATGAGGAGAGCTTTACTTATAATTCTTTTCATCTTTAGATAGATTTAAAATTTTTTTCACAGTAATCAAAAGAGTATGCTACTGGCATAAGGACAGGCATATCAACAAGTAGATTAGAAAAGGAAGCCCAGAAATAAACATCTCTGCCTATTTGGTTAAATAATTTTTGATACAGTTGCCAAAACCACTCAATGAGGGGAAATGATAGTCTTTTCAATGAAAGAAAAGGGAAAATTGGATATTTTATGTACAAAAGAATGATGTCGGATTTATACTTTATACTATATGTAAAGCTAACTATATAAGATTAACTACAAATGGATTAAAGACCTAAACATTAGAATGAAAACTACAAAACTCTCAGAAGAAACTGTAGGGGAAAAACTTCATGGCATCAAATTTGGTAATGACTCCTTGGATATGACATCAAAAGCATAGGCAACAAAAGAAAAGGTAAATTATTCTTCTTTCAAAATTTAAAATTTTGTGTATCAAGTAGCACTATCAGCAAAGTGCAAAGGCAACTCACAGAATGGGAGAAAATATTTGAAACTCACATACTTGATAAGAGATAAATAGCTATAAAGTATAAAGAACTCTTACAAGTCAACAACAAATCCAATTTAAAATGGGCAAAGGACTTGAATAGATAATACTCCAAAGAAGATATACTACTGGGCAACGAGCACATAAAAATATATTCAACATCACTAATCATTGCTGCTGCTGCTGCTGCTAAGTCGCTTCAGTCATGTCCGACTCTGTGCGACCCCATAGACGACAGCCCACCAGGCTCCTCTGTCCCTAGGTTTCTCCAGGCAAGAGCACTGGAGTCAGTTGCCATTTCCTTCTTCAAAGCATACATGCATGCTAAGTCACTTCATAGGGGACTGCAAATTAAGCAAATGAGATACCACTTCAAATCCATCAGGATAGTTATTTTTAAAAACAAGACAAAACTGTCAATATTAGGGAAAATGCAGAGAAACTAGAACCCTAATGCATTCGTGGTAAAAATGTAAAATGGTGCCGCCACTGAGAAAGGCCACATGTTAGCTCCTCAAAAAATTAAACTTAGAATTGTCAAATAATCCAACAATTCCACTTAGTATATCAGTTCAATTCAGTTACTCAGTCGTGTCTGACTCCTTGCAACACCATGAACTGCAGCATGCCAGGTCTCCCTGTCCATCACCAACTCCCGGGGTTCACCCAAACTCATGCCCATTGAGTCAGTGATGCTATCCAACCATCTCATCCTCTGTCGTCCCCTTCTCCTCCTGCCCTCAATCTTTTCCAGCATCAGGGTCTTTTCCAATGACTCAGACCTTCACATCAGGAGGCCAAAGTATTTGAGTTTCAGCTTCAACATCAGTCCTTTCAGTGAACACCCAGGGCTGATCTCCTTTAGGATGAACTCGTTGGATCTCCTTGCAGTCCAAGGGACTCTCAAGAGTCTTCTCCAACACTAAGTTCAAAAGCATCAATTCTTCGGTGCTCAGCTTTCTTCATAGTCCAACTCTCACATCCATACATGACTACTGGAAAAACCATAGCTTTGACTAGATGGACCTTTGTTGACAAAGTAATGTCTTTGCTTTTTAATATGCTATCTAGGTTGGTCATAACTTTCCTTCCAAGGAGTAAGCCTCTTTTAATTTCATTGCTGCAATCACCATCTGCAGTGATTTTGGAACCCCCCAAAATAAAGTCTGCCACGGTTTCCCTATTTGCCATGAAGTGATGGGACCAGATGCCATGATCTTAGTTTTCTGAATGTTGAGCTTTAAGCCAACTTTTTCACTCTCCTCTTTCACTTTCATCAAGAGGTTCTTTAGTTCTTCTTCAGTTTCTCCCATAAGGGTCGTGTCATCTGCATATCTGAGGTTATTGTTATTTCTCCCGGCAATCTTGATTCCAGCTTGTGCTTCCTCCAGCCCAGCGTTTCTCATGATGTACTCTGCATAGAAGTTAAATAAGCAGGGTGACAATATACGGCCTTGACGTACTCCTTTTCCTATTTGGAACCAGTCTGTTGTTCCATGTCCAGTTCTAACTATTGCTTGCTGACCTGCATGCAAGTTTCTCAAGAGGCAGGTCAGGCGGTCTGGTATTCTCATCTCTTTCAGAATTTTGCAGTTTATTGTGATCCACACAAAGGCTTTGGCATGGTCAATAAAGCAGAAATGGATGTTTTTCTGGAACTCTCTTGCTTTTTCGATGATCCAGCAAATGTTGGCAATTTGATCTCTGATTCCTCTGCCTTTTCTAAAACCAGCTTGAACACCTGGAAGTTTACAGTTCACGTATTGCTGAAGCCTGGCTTGGAGAATTTTGAGCATTACTTTGCTAGCATGTGAGATAAGTGCAATTGTGTGGCAGTTTGAGCATTCTTTGGCATTGCCTTATATCCCTCAGTAAAAAGTAAAAGCAAGGATTGAACAGTTACTTGCACACTAATGATAACAGCCGAAAGATGGAAACAACCCAATTGTCAATTGACAGACAGATGGATTAAAAAAATGTGTACACACACAGAATGGAATATTATTCTGCCTTAAAAAGGAATGAAATTCTGATTCATGCTACAACATGAGTAACTCTTGAAAACATTATGCTAAATGAAATAAGCCAGTTACAAAAGGACAAATGTTGTATGATCCCAATTATGTAAGTTACCTAGAAGAACCAAATCATAAAGGAAGATGTTACTGTTATTCAGTTGCTAAGTCATGTTCAGTTCTCTGTGACCCCATGGACTGTAGCATGCCAGGCTTCCCTGTCCTTCACCATCTCCCAGATCTTGCTCAAACTCATGTCATTGAGTCAGTGATGCCATTCAACCGTCTCATCCTCTGTTGCCCCTTCTCCTCCTGCCTTCAGTCTTTCCCAGTATCAGGGTCTTTTCCAATAAGTCAGCTCTTTGCATCAGGTAGCCAAAGTATTAGAGACTTATCTTCAGTTTTCCAATGAATATTCAGGATTGATTTCCTTTAGGATTGACTGGTTTGATCTCCTTGCTGTCCAAAAGAATCTCAAGAGTCTTATCCAGCACCACAGTTCAAAAGCATCAGTTCTTCTGCCCTCAGTCTTTTTTATGGGCCATCTCTCACATCTGTACATGACTACTGGAGAAACCATAGCTTTGACTATATGGACCTTTATTGGTAAAGTGATGTGCTGTCTAGGTTTGGATAGTGGTTACCAAAGGCTGGGGGAGCTGTTGTTAATGGGTTCAGAATTTCAGTTTGAGGTGAAAAATTCTGGATATGGAAAGTGCTGTTACACAACAATGTAAAGGTACTTAATGTCACTAATTGTACACTCAAAAGGGTTAAACCTATCATTTTTGTGTTATGTATATTTATCACAATAATTTTTTCTAGTGTGGGAGAGAGATGAATCAAGTATGGCAAAAAGCTAAAGTTAAAATCTTTTTAAAACTCAGTAGATCTATTGATGGTCTATTGCATTAGTTTCTGTACTTTTCTATGTATTTGAATTGTCTCAGCTGTTAATTTTTATAAACTTCAAAATAACAGTTTTCTTAAAATTATTCTAATTCTCACTGTCATGTAGAATGATCAAAATATATAATAAGGTACTAAAGGCTGAAAGTTGGCTCACTGATTACTTGATTAGATTCCTGTGATCTAAAACAATGCTTCTCAAATTTAGCATGCATACAAATTACCTAGAGATCTTATTAAAATGCAAATTCTGATTCAGTTGGTCTGGGCTGTGTGCTAACTCACTTCAGTCATATCTGACTTTTTGCCAGCTGATGGACTGTAGCCTGCCAGGCTCCTCTGTCCATAGAGTTTTCCAAGCAAGAATACTGGACAGGGTTGCCATTTCCTACTCCAGGGGATCTTCCCGACCCAGGAATCAAACCCCGTCTCTGAAGTCTCCTTCACTGGCAGGCAGGTTCTTTACCACCAGCGCCAAAATGCAAATTCTGATTTAGTTGGTCTGAGGTAAGTTTCCATTTCTAAACAGCTCCCAGGTGATGCTAGTTCTGCTGGTCCTCAGATACATTTTGAGTAGCAAGGACAGAAAGAATGATAACATTCTACATATATTATTTTCCATTTAAAAGTTTTCTTCATTATGTACTTCTAGATAGACAATTGAAGCTAGATTTGATTATTAAATGAAAAATTTATCATCTTATAATTTGTTTGATAGATTACTGTAAAGCAAAAGTAAACAAACACTAACCATTATTGAAGATATTTCACAAAGACTACACGTTTAAAAATCCTAAACTGAAAAAAAAAAAAAATCCTAAACTGGAAACTTTGACTCAGCTGTCAAAATCTATAATAAATGCATACTTTAGGACATACTAATCCCTCTTCCCCAAATGACTTGTGAAATAGGAATTGCTTTAGCGCACCTTTCCACTGATGGCAAGTTACTTCACTTAATTATATGGTCCTTAAACCGGCTCTTTATTTTGTAAATTCCTGGATAATCCTAGGTTGGGAGCTAATAATTTCACCTACCATAAGAAGACTGATTAACTGCCCAAAACTGAAAAGAAATCCCAAAAGAAGATTTCTTGCCAGAATTGTTTAGGATCTGTTCTGTCTGGTGGGCTGCTAGGTGCTAATCTAGTTAAGTGAATTAAAGCTTCAGGAGATAATACTCCCAGAATGGGCTTAAATGTGATCCACCCCATTGCCAAAAAGAGAGAGATCCTTTGTATCCTCCAGTTAACCATCAGCCTACTGGACTCCTCTCAAGAACCAAGTGGTGCATGCATGCGTGCCAAGTCACATCAGTCATGTCCAGCTCTTTGTGACCCTATGGACAGTAGCCCACCAGACTCTTCTGTCCCTGGGATTCTCCAGGCAAGAATACTGGAGTGGGTTGCCATGCCCTCCTCCAGAGAATCTTCCTGACCCAGGGATCAATTTCTCCTTACCTCTCATGTCTTCTGCACAGGCAGGCAGGTTCTTTACCACTAGCACCACCTGGGAAGCCCCCAGAATCAAATGGTGAGATTCTGTGAGTGTAGTTGATTAAGAGTAAGCAAATTCAAGCATAACCATCCCACTATGTGCTTGTGCTTTTTTTCCAAATCCAGGAAAGTTTTAAATAATGTAAGGTTATGTGTAACATTCACTAATATTTCATCAGCCTGTGATTTCAGATGCATGAATTGTCTTTAGTCCAAACTGAAAATTTTGACAAATATCCTAGGTCAATGGCTGTTTGCTCTTCCAAACAAAATAATTATAATAATACAGATGTACAGCTAACTTTTATGGTGCCCTACCTCTGTGCCAAGCCTTGTTCTACCTGCTTCACATGAGTTCTCTCATTAAATCCTTATAACAACCCTGTGAGACAGGTATGACTATCATCAACTCACAGTTAAGAAAACGGACTCAAATCACTATGTTGTACACCTGAAACTTATAATATTGTACTGACATGAATTTGAGCAATTCCAGGAGGCAGGGGAGGACAGAGGAGCCCGGCGTGCTGCAGTCCATGAGGTCACAGCTTAGCGAGTGAACAACAACCTCAACTCTATTTCAAAAAAAAAAAAAAAAAAAAAACCAAAAAACCCACAGGAAACACAGATTCAGAAAATAAAATATATCCAAAGCCACAAAGTAAGTAGCAGTTTCTTTCCACTGTGATGCTCAATTGCTAGTGTTAATTGTAATTGCGAATCCCAGTCATGAATGGTGTCAAACAGGGCTGCACCAAAATACTTAGTAGAACTCCAGTAAGTTGGAAGCGTGCCCCTTCCTTACAGCAATCATTCTCCTCCTGTCTTTATTCATGCTCATTTGGAGCAGTCATTAGAAACATATGGGCCTGCTACTAATTGCTGTCAAATTTTTTTTGATATTTGGCAGAGTCTGCAATATTTAAGTAAAAGTTCCCTAGCACCTCTATTGAATTACTCAGCTCAGTTTAGCCACTCAAGGTAGTTAATATTAGGAGGGCTAAAATCTACGGGTGTGCTGAAGTTTCTTTCTGAAGAATGGCTGGCTATAGTGCAGGCCCGGAAATAAAAAGCTGGGGCTTGGATGGTATCAGCATGTTTTTCTTTCTAAGGCAGTTGAATTCCCTTCCAAATGACTTACTTCTCTGCACAAAAACTAGGTTTTTCCTTCCTGGGCTTGATACTTCATCGGCAAGTAGAAGAACTCTATATACATGTGAAATATTAATAGTTCAGAAGGAGGTCAGGCTGAATCAAGAATCATCTATCCACTTGCCGTGCGAGTGTCAGAGAGCTCACACTCTGGGTAGGTCAAAGGAGGAAAGAGCTAAAAAATATTGATAGTATCAAGTCAGAAAACAGAAAGCCCAATATATTTCAATCCCATTTGTAGCCTTAAATTATAGCTTTTACTGATGGAGTCACTATTTCAAAAAGACATTCCCCAATCAAACATAATTCTGGGGCAATTTGCTTGTCAGAGGCCAATGGCTGACTCTTCTGGATTCACAGAGCACATATTTCTCAGGATCTGAAGGCACTTAAGATTTATTTATCTTAAGATTAGGGGACCAAGAGTCTTCCTAACAATACAGAAAAATGAGTGATAATTCTTTTCAAATTAGCAATTACAAACACTACCAAAAAATATCAAACAGAAGAAAAGCAATTACAGGGCCTAAAGTACATTTCTCTTAATTTTCTTTAACCTCACAAATACAGAGAGAAAATGGCAGATAAAAATTGCATCCTGAGAAGAGTCAGAGCTACAGAAAGGCCATGAGATATGGAACATAATATATTTTTTAGTTTGTTTATTTACAGATTGAGCCATCTTAATTACTTCTTTGGGTTTATGTTAAAGGCACAGGTTTATTTAATGAAAAGCAGAGTCAGAAATCATCTTGAGGCCACTTACCACAGATGTATGAGCAGAGATTGGTGGAAATGCTGGGTTAATGCACAGGCTCGTGGCAATTTTGCACAGAGCACTGGGCAATGCTTAACTGATGAGGAAACACAGGAAACACAGATATTGTAAAACAAAGTTCATTTATTATTATACTCACCATATTTCCAGACTTCGTAGAATTCAACCTATTATTCTAATAGACTAGGGCTTGTCAAGAATTCTGGTCTTGGAATCTTTTCTCACTCTTAACTTACTGGAAACCCCAAAGAGCTTGTTTTTAGGCAAGTTATATCTATCAATATTTACTGTGTAAAAATCAACAGAAAATTTTAAAATATTTATTCATTAAAAATAAACCCATTATATGTTAATATAAATAATATTATAGTAAAAAAAAAAAACAACCCTATTTTCCAAAACAAACAAAAAAAATCAGTGAGAAGAATGGTTTTATTTTACATTTTTGTCAGTGTTAATGTCTGGCTTAATATAATACAGCTGAGTCCAGAACAACTGTTCTGACATGTTTTTGTTGAAGTAATGAAAAAGTTCCACCCTCATTCACATATACAACTGGAAAAGAGGAACATCAGTAACTTTTGCTGATAATTGTAGATATTCCCTTTTTGATATTATACCAAAACTCAATAAATAGTTTTCTGAAGATTAGTTGCAATGTGGAATTTAAAACTGCATGAATAAACTTTTCATACTGTTACATTTAAAATTCATTGATTTTATGCACTTTCATGGATCTTTTACCTATGTTATAATGTAACACTACACACTGTTTAGGAAGTGTTAGTTCACTAAAATTATGCAAATCTTCCAAATTGTTAGACATTTCTTTATGCAATAACAAAAATGTTCACATTAATATGTAGTAACACTGATCTCATAAACTCTAGATGTTGGGACACTATCAAGGTCGGTGATGGACACAGTATTAGACTTTCAATTTTTGCTTAAAATCTCAGATTTTTTGAAACTTATATTTAATTGGCAAATCTCAGATTTTAACATTAGCAAAATACCACCATTTGTTTTCCTAGAAGTGGCATTTTCTCTTTGTTTACCTTGGAAAAAAGTGTTAGCCAAATACCTGAATTTGAACATCCATGATTTGTCTGTCAGTCATTCCTTCAAGTCAAAATAGTGTTCCAAAATAAAGTTCCAATTCAAACAATTGCATGCATTCTATTTTTTTCTATGACAACATTTGCTGTCATTGATGACAGAAGTGCTTCATAAAGTGGGCTTCCCATATCATAACACAGAATATTAAAAAGTCATACTAACTGCATGATGGTGAAGAATAAACACAACTAGTGCAATTTGGTGCCACTGCTTTGATTTGTGTTGAGGCACTATCACCTTCACCTACCATTGCTTTTGTGCCATTAGTGCAAATTAGCACAAAAAACTTGAAAAGGTAAGTTTTTAATAAAACACTGCTCTGATCTTGCAGACTCCCTGTGGAGTTCTCAGGAACCCCCCCAGGGGTTCCAGGGTCACACTTTGAGAACCACCAGAGTGGACTCCCACTCACATATATGTTTGTCTTGCTTGAATGTGTGTTCTTTAGGGATGATGACTCTGTAGTTCTGTAGCATGTGGTTACTGAGCAGGTGTTCCACAAGGAAGAAGACTCTTGATGAGGACCAAATGTTTTATGCTGCAGGCCACTTTCATCTGAAAAATTGTCACTCTGCTTGTATGCCATTGTCTAAGAGACAGATGATAGTAGCCATGAATGTGGGGAGAGGGGAACTGCAGCAGGGGGTCAGGGAGGTGAGATTGGAAGGACGCAGGAATCTCAACAACAGACCTAACCTAGTTGATTCAGAGCCGGGGCCTGAGCCCCACATCTGGCAGGCCGTGGCAATGCTGGGAGCCACTGCGAGGGAAGAGAGCCTGGCATCTGGCATTCCAAAGGGCCTCAGGCAAGAGAGGGCTGGCACGGAGACTGCTGGATCTGTGTGCTGGGCATTTCCAAAGAGGACGTTGTTAAGCCCTGGGGCCCCTTCCCATCATTGTGGCTTAGTTGGTTGGACTTCTTTGTTCATCATCCTTCTAGATCCCTTTCAATACACACCTCCGCGCTCCAGTCCCAAATGGACAATGAAGTTTCAAGAGAGGAACGGAGTAACTGCTCGCCTCCTCCTACCCCAAACTGGGAACCCATTAGCTGAACAGACATCTTGAGGTTAGAATCCAAGAATTCATGTTTAAAATATCTGTTTCTGATGTGAATCACTTCCTTTGTAATGTTGTATTTTTAAAACTCAATCTTACTATTCAAAAGTGGCATCTCTCTCTCCATGGGTTCTGATGAGATTTTCATTGTTTGGGTAACAAGAAGGAACAGTTGAGGGAACGGGTGTATACAATGTCTTTTGTGAACAGAAAATACTTAAGGGGCACTGTGAAAAGTTCTTTCACCAGTGCTACATAATTTTATCCATAAGCAATTCTTATATTTTTAACATCTGTAAGCAATTTCCACTTTATAGCTGGAGAAATTGAGGCACCCAGGGCTTAGATGACTTGGGTAAATCAGTGGATAAGATATAGATATGAATACTATCAGTCCAATGTTTTCTCTCCTACATCAGTGGGTAAAGTGAGGTGAAGTCACTAAGTCATGTCTGACTCCTTGCAACCCCATGGACTGTAGCCTACCAGGCTCCTCGGTCTGTGGGATTTTCCAGGCAACAGTACTGGAGTGGGCTGCCATTTCCTTCTCCAGGGGATCTTCCTGACCCAGGGATCGAACCTGGGTCTCCCACATTGTAGGCAGATGCTTTACTATCTGAGCTAGTTATAACCCCCCAAAAAAATTCAGCCCAATTTTTATACATATTGTTGATTATATCTGAGGTATTAGTTAGGAGAGTAATAATGAGAGGGAACACTACGTAACTGTCAGCTATAAGAAAGGAAGTAAAAGTTTACAAGAAAAGTTTTCCTATGGTAAAAAAATACTTAAAAAAAATTTTTTTAAGTATATGTGTCCTAAAAAATAAACTCAAAATGGATTAAAGACTTAAATGTAAGGCCAGAAACTATAAGCTCTTAGGGGATAACATAGGCAGTATACTCTCTGACATTGCAGCAAGAACCTCGCTGACCTACCTCCAGGTATAATGGAAATAAAAACAAAAATAAACAAATTGGACCTAATTTAAACTTAAAAGCTTTTGCACAGCAAAGTAAACTATAAACAAGATGAAAATACAACCCTCAGAATGGGAGAAAATAATTGCAGAAGAAGCAACTGACAAAGGATTAATGTCCAAAATATATCAGCTCATATGGCTCAATATCAGAAAAACAAACAACCCAATCAAAAAATGGGCAGAAGACCTAAACAGACATTTCTCCAAAGAAGATATACAGATGGCCAATAAATACAGGCAACGATGCTCAACATCACTCATTATTAGAGAACTACAAATCAAAACTAGAATGAGGTATCAATTCACACTGGTCAGAACAGCCATCATCAAAAATATCTACAAACATTAAATTTTGGAGAGGGTATGGAGAAATGGGAATCCTCTTGCACTGTTGGTGGGAATGTAAACTGATAGAGCCATTATGGAGAGCAGTATAAAGATTCTTTATTTAAAAAAAAAGGAAGAAATCTATCATATGACCCAGCAATCCCACGGGCATATACCCTAAGAAAACCACAATTCTAAAAGACACATGTACCCTCAATGTTAATTACAGCACTATTTACAATAGCCAGGATATAAAACATATTACTTTGAATTGATCTGTGAACCCAGTTGCTTTGTTCACCCTATCATTTTTCTATAAAAAGAGCTTCTGTCGGATTTTGATGTATAGTACTAAATATACTCTGACAGAACTAAGCCAAAGCCCCAGTGTTCTTAAGGCTTCATTCAATTAAAGGTAGAAATAAAATTAAACTTGCTGCAGTGCAGATAACAATTCAAACTGGGTGGAATATTTTTTGGAACAGTGATGGACTGTTCCATCATTGGACTTCCATCTCTCACCCAGGCATTTAGCTCATTATAGATACCTGAATTATCAATAGCAACTAATTAGTCCTTTATTAGGACATTGTGACACAGTTGTGTCTGTTGAGAGTGGTTTCTCTTCACTCGCCCCAGCCTGCCATCTTGCATCCTGCCCTTCACAGGTTCACAAAGGGCAGTCAGCAAGCAGAATTGACTCAATTAAAAGAAAAAAAACAACCAACACTGCTATCAAACCACTTCCAAAATGCTTAATCTATTGATAGGGAATCAAGAACATACCCTCAAAAGAATATGCAATTCTTATTTTGTCTAGAATTTGTACAGGGCATTTCCAACAGTGAAAATCAAAGCACTCCTGAAGATAATTTAAATCATCTTAATATTGATTCAGTGCTTTTAGTGTTCCTGACATTATTCTAGCCATTGTGGGGGATGTAAGGTCTGCTCCCTGCCTTATTGAAGCCTAAAATAGATGCAGGAAAATAATAATTATAGCTTATATGTCAAAGCTTATCTTGAAGATATTGTTCTAAATGCTGTATATACATTATTGCATTTTCCTCCCAACTATTTGGGTAGGTATTATCATCCCCATTTTCCCAGCAAAGAAATTGAGGTTCAGGAAGAGTAAACGATTTACCAAAAAAATTTAAGTGCTTGGGTTATGACTCAAATTCATGCCTTTTCGATTCTAAAATTACCTATAATGCTACGAAGTATAAAAACTTAAAATAGTAAAACATCCCCCCCCAAATTACAATGAACATATCTAAAATGTTCCTACAATTTTCCAGTTCATAGACAGAAAAAGAAGTCACAGAAATATCAATAATGCCCAAATCCTGTTTTGTTTCACTGTACCCAGAGAGTGTCAGGCTGCCCCTTTCATTGTTATTTCCCGAATCTGCAAAAAGAGATGCAATCTCACACATGCCCTCAAACAGCCCTATCAACTGGGGCTCTACAGAACTTGAAGAGTTAGAAGTTGACTTTGAAGAACAAGGAGTCTTCCCCTTGGTATAATGAAAGAAAGACTCTCAGCTGGCTATATCAATAGTGTTGAGAAGACACACAAATAATTCCACTAATTTATATTTAATTTTGGAGGGTGCCCAGAGATGGTCACTTACATACACAATCACAGGTTGAACCTGGTTTCCTAAATGTCAGTCATTAATAAGGGCATTCATGTCTTTGGAATTTGAATTATAAACAAGAGAAGTTTATGCAAATATGGAATTGGGGAAGATGAGAAGTTTATGCAAATATGGAATGAGAAAGATATTTTTTTAGGAAGATAGGGAATTTTTGAGCTTGGTTTCTGTTACAAAGAAAATATCATATGGTCACTATACTAATTTATCTTTCTGAACACACAGAAAGAATGTGTTGTCTGGCTTCTTCTGCAGACAAATTGAGAACTGAGGGAATATGGATGAAAATAGTTAAGCCATTTGTTCCTCTGGTCAGTAAAAACATCTCCTTCCATCCTCCAGCCTGCTCTTTCTCCTTCATGGAGGTCTTGGAAACCCCATGTTCAGATACCATAATCAAACAAGGAAAGAAGTCTGAATCCTTGAGTCTTCCACTGGAGATGAGATGCTGAGTAAAGCCACCTGACCTGGGCAAGAAATAAATCTTTGTTCCATGAAGCCAATGAGATTTGGGGAGTTATGTTACCAAAGTACTGTTTGATCTATCCTGACTGACTTCATTCCTTGGAGGAAGCTCCAGGACTCTCAGCAAACTTAGCAAATACCAGCAATGTTTTTCTTCAGGAAATCACTTTTTGATGCTTAGAATAACAAACAACTGGGAGAGAGATTGTGGGGGACCTGGAGTCATGTCACCCAAAGATCGTTTGGTGCTAAGATGATAAGGGAGGAAAGGGGCTAACAGGAACAGTACCACAAAGGAGCATCAAAACTTAACCTACGTCTACTGGGTCCATGGGAGGATGAGCAGGACTGGATTCTGAGGTCCTTGATCAAGAGGGCTGAGACCTAAAATTGCATAGTGAATGGTATGCTTACTTGGGATTGTTTTTCTGAGAAACAGGATTCAACACCTTGAGCGAACCAGGAGATAGTGTAAGCTTACTAGTATCTTGGCTCCCAGAAGTTTGGAAAAGGTGGTAGACATGCTAACTAAAGTTGAATCCAGAATTACCATGGTGGTTGATGGATGAAGGGATTAAGAAGCCCAGGGAAGTGGGCATGATGGAATGGATATATTAGACATGACCAGAAGACTCATTAAAAGATTACCACAGGATGGCCCAAAGAATACACCATTTGTCAAGCTGTAAGGTATACACTGGGCTTCTCTGTTGGCTCAGTGGTAAGAAATCTGCCTACCAATGCAGGAGATGTGGGTTGGATCACTGGGTCAGGAAGATTCCCTGAAGTAGGAAATGGCACCCCACTCTAGTATTCTTGCTTGGAAAATCCATGGACAGAGGAACCTGGTGGGCTACAGTCCATAGGGTTGCAAAAGAGTCAGACGTGACTGAGCGACTAAACAAGAACAAGGATACACTAGCAAGAGGGGTGAAAACTTAGTGGTGGCTCTCCTCGGAGGCCAGGGTTGACCAAGGCAGGAGATACCATTACAGAGCTGAGCGTATTGAAGCAAAGGAAATGACAGCACCTTAAAACCTGCCATCCAGGCAGCAGCCCTCAACTGCCAGAAGCCAGGGGTCTGTGATTACTGCAGGAACCAGCAAGGTTGTAGTGGCATTCTGGGGGGCTTAATCAGAGCAAAACATCCAAAGGGTCAAAATCATAGCTGAGAGGCAAGGGTACTACTCAGTTTGTACCAGTAGATAATGTTAAGGACAGATGACTGGAGACTGAGGGCGCTCATCCCAGGGAAAAGTCACAGTTCTTGCCGAGTTTCTGGACTTGAACCAATTTTCAGAACCTACTCATTGAAGATGTGGACAAGTCTCCAGGAAAGAGAATACTGTTACACTATTAAGAAGGAAGCACAAGCTCTGAGAAGGCTTTTGAGGTTCTTGAGATAGCGCATCCCACATCGAGAGGTACTTGGTCAGTCCATATATTGGGGGATCTAAAAAGCTACCCTATGTTTTGTGGGGAGCAAAACAGCAGGTCTAGCCTATGATAAAGTAACCCCGCCACTAACTAGGGTCCTGTGATCTGCACGCACTATGATGCTGGAAGTATCCATAATAGGAGAAGATGCCATGTGGAACTGATAGCAAGTCTCAGTGGCAGAATTATACTACAGATGTCGCAGGTATTAATCGCTGACTTGGTGTACGCTTCTAGGAAATCCAACCTATGGCTGGGGTAAATAGGATATTTCTAACATTGCCCCAGGGTTAGGAGGCAAGATAGAAAGAGAAATTAGGTAAAAACACAAAGTTTATAAGAAGCATATATTTTAGGTCTATTTGTATACGATGTTTCTGTATTTAGAGAAGAAAAATTACTTCCATAAACTAACAACTCATTACTTCCCCCATGAAACACGTTCTGAAGAATATTGCTAAGATTCGCTCCGTGTAACTTTCATAGAAGGAGGCCACTGTTCTTTATCTTTCCAAAGTCACACAAGACCCAGCACTCAAGCAACAGCAGCAAAGTCTTATCCTTGTATTCACCGATGAAGACTGTCAAAGAACCGAAGAACCACAGAATACTGAGGATGGAAAAGATTTTTCAGATCTTTTCCCATCTTTCTTTGGAGCTATGGCTTGAGACCTAAGAGGAAATCTGCTGGGGTCTTCTCGGAAAGGCTCTTTCTCTAATAAAAAGACTCAAAAAGACTCATAAGGAAGTAACAGTGAATTCTCGTCTTTGATCTGATGGACCTGGAACCTTGGCATACTAAATCACTTCAGTCATGTCCGACTCTGTGCAGCCCTATGGACTGTAGCCCGCCAGGCTCCTCTGTCCACTGGGGACTCTCCAGGCAAGAATACTAGAATGGATTGCCAAGCCCTCCTCCAGGGGATCTTCCCTGGGATCCCAACCCAGGGATCGAACCCGTGTCTCTTAGGTTTCCTGCATGGGCAGGCAGGTTCTTTACTGCTGTCAGGGGAGACATCATTGTGAAGATGACAGTGCAGTAAGACAAAGCCAATATCTGTGAATATTTCCTTGAGCTATCGAACCAATCCATGAAATAAGCATAAGTCCAGGTTTTTATTTTGACAGCATATGTTCCTTATTTTAAAAGCCGTTTTTACACTTGGATACTCTGATTCATGGGCTTCCCTGGGAGCTCAGCTGGTAAAGAATCCGCCTGCCATGCAGGAGACCCTTGTTTGACTCCTAGGTCAGGAAGATCCCCTGGAGAAGGGATAGGCTACCCTCTCCAGTATTCTTGGGCTTCCCTGTGGCTCAGATGGTAAAGAATCCATCTGCAATGCAGGAGACCCAGGTTTCAATTTCTGGGTTGGAAAGATCCCCTGCAGGAGGGCGTGGCAACCCACTCCAGTATTCTTGCCTGGAGAATCCCCATGGATAGAGGAGCCTGGAGTGCTGCAGCCAACGGACTCAGACTCAGAAAGGACTGAGCGACTAAGCACAGCGCAGCACTCTGATTCATAGCCAAAGCACCCTGATTGTGGATTATCTAATCTAATAGTTTGGCTTCACAGATCAAGAAACTGAGACGCTGAGTAAGTAACTTGCTCAACACCCACAGTGATTAAGTGACAGGACTCAAATACAGGCGTCCTGATTCTTGGACTAAAGCACTTTCCACCAAACCTTAGAGAACATTCTAGCTGGAATCAAAAGGAAGTGAGATGACTGGAGAGGGGCTGGTTATCTCTGAAGGGGAACAAGCCCAGGCACCCAGGGAGAGAGGGCTGCTGCGAGGGATTGAGGATCCCTTCAGGACAGAATTCCAGCCAGTTGTGAGTGACTCCCCTCCCTGGCTCCCGACCTCTTAGCCCATCCTTGTGTTCCCAGGAAGCCAATGAAAAACAAGCTTTGACAATGTCACTGTCCTAGATACATAAAAATAACATTACTGTACATGACCAAAAGTGAACCAGATTCTCTGAATTTTTTTTCCAACTTCCAAAAATAGTTAGGACTTTCTGCCAAAAAGAATGGGACTTCAATTCCCATGAAAAAACATCACTCCGTGGCATTTGCTCCAATGTAGAAATAATTAAATACACTCTGAAGAATGGAATTCTCAGTGCTCTCACCCCACCACCCTATTTTCTGAAAGTAAAGGGGGCTGGAAGGGAATGGGACAGCCACAATGTAGTAAAGAAAGCATTAGACTTGGAATTGGGAACACTGGGCTCTACCTTGAAAGACACTTTTGCCATTTCCTTCAATCACCCAGTGATTTGACCCTTTCTTTACAGGATTGTGGAATATCTCATTGTGTAGCTTTTAAAAGCCAGATACTTATTTTCCCAGTCTCCTTTGCAGCTATCATTTTAAGTTCCACTGGGAGGGTTAATCTGATGTATCAACCTACTGGAGACCATGGTGTGTCCAGAGATTCAGTTAAATGATACTCTGGGTGTGTCTGTGAGTATGTGTCTGGGAAGGTGTTTCTGGGTGAGATTAACATTTGAGTCAATAGATTGAGGAAAGCAGATTGCCTTCTACAGCTTGGGAATGCCTTATCTAATCCCTGGGGAGTCTGAAAAGAACAAGAAGCAGGTAAGAGAGAATTTGCTCTTTCTGCCTGAGCTTCCTCAAGCTGGGACACTGGTCTCCTCCTGTTTTTAAATTCAGATTGGAACTTATACCATTGGCTTTCCTGGTTCTTAGGGCTTCAAGTTCAGACTGAAACTATACCTTGAGCTTTCTTGGGTCTCCAGGCTTGCCAACTGTAGACTCTGAAATGTACCAGCCTCCATCCCCATGTGAGCCAACCCCTTACAATAAACCATAAAAATGCAGGAAATTTTATATATATATATACACATGTATGTATATATACATATATACACACACATATACATGTATACAGACACATATATATAAATATATAATAAATTTCTCTGGCATATCTATACTAATATTATCTGCCAACACAAAAACACCACCCCCAGATTTTGAACAGAAAGCCAATGTGTCAAAGGAGGACCTGGAAAGGAGGGTTAGTGAAGAGAAGAGGAGGAAGAAGAGAATTAATTAAACACTCTTAGTTGAGATTTGATCTGGAGTCACAGGAAAGCATCCCATGGTTTTACAAAAAGACAAAAGGTGTGGGGCTTTTGTTTTCTCTCTCAATGTTGAGGCCTTGGACATTGTTGATTCACAACTCAGAATCTGACTCTCACCTGGACTGGAACCTCCCTGAAGAGAGCAACTTCACTAACCTGTTCACCACTCTATCCTCAGCACCTACCTCAGTGCCTGAAATCCTATATCTGCTCAAAAATATTTGTGAAATGAAGTCTACTTTGTGTAAGACATGTCAGCCATTTCTTGTAAATAGGATTGTTTCGTTTTGAGACTAATCAAATCAAACCTTGCACAATCTAGGAGCTTGAAGGAAACCTCAGGCTAACAGAAGTATAATCATAACCAAAGAGGTTTAGATTTGGCCAAAACTTCAGGTTTGACTTTGATTGCAACAAGTCACAACACAAAACATTGCACGTTTCTCTAAGAAGGGTCTAGTGACTGGTGCCTTGTCCAAAAGGGTGATGTACTGGAGTATGGGGTAACAGCACCTGCCAGGACCACCTCCAACCAGACACTCTCAGCAGTGGCTCAACTCTCATTCTGGTCTTGCTTATTACATTTTGCTTCTTCAATTAAAGGGTGAAAGGGGGATCAAGGGAGCAAGCAGATTCCCCCCTTTACAATTTAACATGTAATCAATCTTTACATTTTTAGTTACTTGTTGATATGTTTATTATACTCCAAGAGAATTTTAGTTCAGAAGTTCATAAGTTAGCAGAAGCCTAAAGTTAGATGTGTACAAATATTGAAAATGTTGCTCTTTCTGTCACAGTACTATTTCTTCAGGCCAGTGTGTGGGTGTGGCAGTGAAAAAGGCAGGCACACACAGAACCTTCACAGTTCTGAATTGGAAAGAAACTTCTGGGTTGACCCTGGGTGTCCTAAACTGCTTTAAGGTGTAACCAACATGAGCTAAGGCTTCATGAGCTTGTGTTACATGCCAATCACCATCTCAGCGCTTTATACATATTAACTCAGATAATCCTCACACATGTCCTCGAGTATGTTGCCATCATCATCCCCATTTTACAGATGAGGCAAGGCAGGCACAAAGGAGTAACTTGCTCAAATTCACACAGCAAGGCAGGGAGGAATCAAGATTTGGACTCACATCTGATTCCAGAGTCTGTGCCCTTAACTACTACACAAGTGAACACTAACCAGAAAATTCAGTGCCTCCCACCAGAGATAACATGGTGCTTACTTCCAAAAAGATGAACCAGGGCTAAGAATCAGTGAGTAGAGAAGGAGGCGGAACAGAGTTTTTGTTTGTTTGGTTTTAAGCCTCAAAAAACTCCGTCCCTGGTGTTGTTTACTGCTGACTAAAAAAATAAGATGCTCACAGAAAACATGAAAAATAACAAGGCATAAAAAGTAAAACATATCTCATGTAAATCTGAATTCTTTCAACCCAACCACGGGTTTCACTCATTCATCTGCCTGCCTACCCAAGTATTCAGTATACTTTTGCCTTGTGCTACACTTGACTCTGTAGAACAAGTGAAACAGAACAAGTCACAAAAACCACTCAATTTTAGTTAGTTTAGAAGTAAAAACAAAGCACATTTAAGAAGTGTCTTCTTGTGTACAGTTTGAGGCAAGCTGCAATTAGAAGTGATACAAATGGAACACAGAGGATTTTAAGGCAGTGCACCTAAGCTGTCTGATACCAGGTTATACATTTGGTAAAACCCACAGATTGTTCAACACCAAGCTTGAACCCTGATGTAAACAATGGACTCTGGGCAATTATGATGAATCACTGGTAGGTTTATCAATTGTAACAAATGTACAACACGCTGGTGGGAGATGTTGAGAGTGTACAACACGCTGGTGGGAGATGTCGAGAGTGAGGGAGGGGAGGCTTGAGAGCAGGGGATATAAAAGAAAGCTCTGTACCTCCTACTCAGTTTTGTGGTAAACAAAAAACTGCTCTGAAAAATAAAATTTTAAAAATTAAAAATTAATAGTTTGAAAAAAGTCACACAAATTTAGAACAACGAATGCTTTGTGTTTTCTATGTGCAGCACACAGTTCTCAGAAACTCTGTGGGTTAACTCATTCAGTCCTCACTGCAACCAAACGAAATGAGACTGTCTTTAAACCCCCCTCTATTAGGTAAGGAAACCCAGGTGCAGAGAAGCTGCGCAAGTTGCCAAAAGTCACAGCTGTTAATAAGTGGAGCCAGCCTATGAACTTGAGCAGTAAACTCCAGAAGCCACACTCCTAATTTCCATTGTCTGTTGCCTGCCTCCCGGAAGGTTCGGAAAGCTAAGGATGGAGGGTTACTTCCTGGGATGGGCAGGGGTGGGTGAGGAAGAGCTCAAGTGTTCCAAGAGCGGGACAGAGAAGCGATTGAGGCAGGTGAGGAACAAGTCTTCATTTTTCCCATTCCTGAAGTATTTCAGAGCCTCACGGTACCAGGGTGGAATTCTAGATTTCTGATCTTTGGGTGGAGGGTTCACACCAAGCAAAATGACACCCTTTCCCGGAAAGATAATACCGGCCAGCGTGCCCAGCACTGAGGAGCGCTGTGGATGGAGTCTTTGGGGCAGAGTAGAAGATCTCTGTCTCGCTAGTCGTGGTGTCTGGGGCTTCCCTCTTCCTTCCCCTCACAGCCCTTTCTATCTCAAATCCCTTCCCAGTGAGGGCTGCCCCCGGACACCACCCTGCCAGCATTCCCCACACCCTCTCGCCTGGCACCTCTGGCCAGGCTGCATTTGGGCCCCCGAGGCGTGGACGGCCGGGGACAGCCCAAGCTGAACCTCGGAGAATGGGAAAGTTCAGTGTTGGCCTGAGGCCTGGCAAGTCATTCAACAGTAACTCCTCATTCTCCATCCCAGTAGAGCTCTCAGCATACATCCAGAACTGCCGAGGAGGGCCGGTCTTAACAGGCCTGCTGCCCTCCACTCATCCTCCTTCAAGGGGCGTTAGCAAGATTTCACCTGACTGCTATTTCTTTCTGCAGAATTTTGTAAGCATTCAGCCACTTCTGAACCTTAAAACGCTACCAAACTAAACGAGTACATTTTCAAAAGTGGTAGGTGGTAACTTAACTCCCAAGAGGGTTGCCATCAATTTCTACCCTCCCCATAGGCACTGGCCATGCTCTGCCTGGGAGGTGGAATCTAGTCGTACTTACGCTGGAATCAGGGCTGGCCTCTGACTGCTCTGAACAGTAGATAATGGTAGAAATCACATTTGGTGACATTTGGTGGTGTCAGCCAGGGCCCTAGCCTTGAAGAAACTGATGGCTTTTTCACCCACCTCTGGGACCCCCGAGTGTGATGAACAAATCCAGGCCACTCCACTTCACTGGACAGGCCACATGGTGGAGGAGCATGGAAACATTAGACTCACGCATGAGGAAGCCCTGCTGAATGTCCAGCCTGGTGCAGTCTCCCAGTGACTCCAGCCCCAGCCTCCACTTGACTGTATGAAATCCCAAACAAGAACTGCCAGGTTCAAACCCTTCTACCCAGAGATACCTGAATGATAAATAAATTAAGTCATTCATTTTGGGATCAGTTTGTTACACAGAAACAGATAACCAAATTATGATCATTCACTTTAACCCAGTAATTTTAAGAACCTAGAAAATATTCTGGAATATAGACCAAGACTCACAAACAAAGATGTTTAATACTTCATTAATGATCACCAAAAAAAGTAGAAAAATAGGATAATAGTTAAGTAAATTGTATAGGTGATCTATTATGTAGTCATTAAAATAATGCCTAAGTGTATTTAATATCATGAAGTGTTTAAAATATACTAACCAAAAAAAAAAGGGAAAAGAAGTTGAGTTCCTCAAATTGTAAATCCTGTATGACCACATAATATATGTATAGAGATGACTGGAAATTAATTTGACAAAATGTTAGCATTTTTAACTGACTGTTAGACAATTGTCGTTTTCTTCTTTATGTGTCTCTGGATTTTTCCAGCTTTCCTACAGTGGACATGTAATTTTATTTTTTGGATTATAAAAGGCATGTATACCCATCATCAGAAAAATAATTCAGACCAGAATAAAGGTCATAAAAGGAAAGCGATAGTAAAGCCAAGTTCACCTTATAGAGATAACCACTGTCAACATTTTGGTGTTAACATTTAGGATTTATTTTCATCTATAGATTTCCATATAGTCAAATGAACCTTAGGAAGCATCACTACAAACAAAGCTAGTGGAGGTGATGGAATTCCAGTGGAGCTATTTCAAATCCTAAAAGATGATGCTCTGAAAGTGCTGCATTCAATATGCCAGCAAATCTGAAAAACTCAGCAGAGGCCACAGGACTGGAAAAGGTCAGTTTTCATTCCAATCCCAAAGAAAGGTCAAATGCCAAATGAATGTTCAAACACACAATTGCACTCACCTCACATGGTAGCAAAGTAATGCTCAAAATTCTCCAAGCCAGGCTTCAAAGTACATGAACCGTAAACTTCCAGATGTTCAAGCTGGATTTAGAAAAGGCAGAGGAACCAGAGATCAAATTGCCAACATCCGCTGGATCATTGAAAAAGCAAGAGAATTCCAGAAAAACATCTACTTTATTGACTATGCCAAAGCCTTTGACTGTGTGGATCACAACAAACTGGAAAATTCTTAAAGAGCTGGGAATACCAGACCACCTTACCTGTCTCCTGAGAAATCTGTATGCAGGTCAAAAAGCAACAGTTAGAACTGGACATGGAACAACAGACTGGTTCCAAATCAGGAAAGGAGTATGTCGAGGCTGTATATTGTCACCCTGCTTATTTAACTTATATGCAGAGTACATCATGCGAAATGCCAGGCTAGATGAAGCACAAGCTTTAATCAAGATTGCTGGGAGAAATATCAATAACCTCAGATATGCAGATGACGCCACCCTTATGGCAGAAAGTGAAGAAGAACTGAAGAGCCTCTTGATGAAAGTGAAAGAGGAGAGTGAAAAAGCTGGCTTAAAACTCAACATTCAGAAAACTAAGATCATGGCATCCAGTCCCATCATTTCATGGCAGATAGATGAGGAAACAATGGAAACAGTGACAGACTTTATTTTGGGGGCTCCAAAATCACTGCAGATAGTGACTGCAGCCATGAAAGTAAAAAGGCGCTTGCTCCTTGGAAGAAAAGCTATGACCAGCGTAGACAGCATATTAAAAAGCAGAGACTTTACTTCGTCAACAAAGGTCCGTCTAGTCAAGGCTATGGTTTTTCCAGTAGTCATGTATGGATGTGAGAGTTGGAGCGCCAAAGAATTGATGCTTTTGAACTGTGGTGTTGGAGGAGACTCTTGAGAGTCCCTTGGACTGCAAGGAGATCCAAGTAGTCAATCCTAAAGGAAATCAGTCCTGAATATTCATTGAAAGGACCGATGCTGAAGCTGAAACTCCAATACTTTGGCCACCTGATGTGAAGGGCTGAGTCATTGGAAAAGACCCTGATGCTGGGAAAGATTGAAGGTGAGAGGAGAAGAGGATGAGATAGGATGAGATGGTTGGATGGCATCACAAACTCAATGGACATGAATCTGAATAAGCTCCAGGAGTTGATGATGGAAAGGGAAGCCTGGCATGCTGCAGTCCATGGGGTCGCAAAGAGTCGGACACAACTAAACGACTGAACTGAACTGATAAGATTTCGATTTTTAAACAGGCTAGGATATTGTACATGCTATTGCTTTTATCTTTGTACCTGTTTTGTAAGAACATAAATCTTTAAAACTAAGTTGATACGATTTTTCTGAGAAATCTCATGGCCTTTAACCCTCTTTCACATACAAGTTTGCAGGGATATGCAAGTGCACACAAATAATATAAACACAGGGGCAAACCTACCAGGCCCAAAATGATAGGGTAAAAATTATGACACTTAACAGCAATTCACAAATGAGGAAAGCTGCTATTTAGCAACTTAAAGGAGAAGACTTCTTGGGGCTCCCTTTTCTCTTACAATAGCAGGTCTTTGTTAGCAGATTTTGAACTTGACACTCATCCACAGCAAGTGAGGCCTGTTATACACAGAGGTTATAGGCAGAGCTATGCCCAGCCAGCCTGCCTGAGTTATCAATAGAACTCCTCCTCCTCTGCCTCAGGCTGGCTCTCTGACCTTGGACAAATGACTTAATTTCTGTTAACTTCCATTTTCTTATCAAAAAAACAGGGGCAAATCTATTAATGACCTCAGAGTGATACAATGTTGAACTGGGCAGTCCATGTGACTGCTTACCACATTCAGTTCATATCAAAGTGGTGGTGAAGTCATTCTTATTTTCTAGAAAGGGTTGTTACATTTGATTTGACTTGAATCCCAACCAGACAACTGGCATTTAGTCCTTGCACATATTCTGCTCACCTTGTGATGAAAGATTTTAAAGATTGGAAAACGAAAGAAGCAACAGCAGCCAACGTTATACATTGTATAGTATGCTATACATAATAATAATAATGCTATAATAACGTTCCACAGTCTGTTAGTATTCTATAGCATTAACAAAAAGCTTGGAAACAGGAAGAAAGGTTAACATTCAGGTGTTTACACATTTTATTAGGCATTAGACATAACAACAAGAAGTGTTTTCCCCTTAGAGAAGGGAAGAAAAAGGCAAACACAGTTTTTGCTTGTTTTTAATATGCCAAGCAGCATGCTCAGAGCAGCTACAGAACTAAATCCTCCAGACACATTACTACACCCATTTTACAAGTGGGAAAACTGAGGCTTAAGGGAATTAAGCAATTTACCCAAGGGCATACAGTTGGTAAATGGGTGACCCAGGATTTGAACCCAGTGTGTTTGATTCCAAACTTCTGAACTCAATCACAAGGATAATCTTCCCAGAAAATCTCTATGGTGTAGGCATTACCTGCAGTGTTACCCAAGGTTACCTCCTAAGAAGGTTTCCATGCTGGAATACACAAGCTCTTTCCAGAATAGTCACTCCTTCATGGCCCACAGATACTAGGTTGGGGAAAAGTTCGTTCGGGTTTTTCCGTAACATCTTATGGAAAAACCCAATGAACTTTCTGGCCAACCCAATACTATTTTCCTATTCAGAAGCTGATTTCATGGCTTCACATTAAAATTACCTAAAGAGGATTTTAAATAGTTTCCCATTTTCCATGGTTTCCTGTGGTCAACCATGGCCTGAAAATATGAAACAGAAAATTCCAGAAATAAACACTTCATAAGTTTTAAATTTCACATCATTCTGAGTAGCATGATGAAGTCTCGTGCTATCCCACTGGGAACATGAATCAGGTCTTGTCCAGGGTACCCCACCGGGTAGTCACGTAGTAGCCGTATTGGTTATCAGATCAACTCTTGCAGAGTGGCTGTGCCTCTGTTGAAGTAACCCTTTACTAAGAAAGGCCCCAATGCACAAGAATAGTGATGCTGGCAACTCAGATAGTCTCTTACTGTGCCTAATTAATGAATTAAACTTTACCATTGATAGGTTTGTATAGAGGAAAAAAAAAAAAAAACATCTATAGGGTTCAGTACTATCCACTGATTCAGGCTTCTGTTGGGGGCTTAGAACACATCTCCCATGGATAAACCAGGGCTAATCTCTCTATGGAGGTTCTAATTTACTATGCCCTCATGGCCCCAGGCCCATCTTGGCCCAACTGAGCCAGCAGAGAGAAACACTGCCCTCAAGGTTGCCAAGGGCCCCCTCTGCTTCCAGAGGGGTGCTCACGTAGTTTCCCCATCCCCTCGGCTCCTGAGATTCTCCCTCCATCCAGCAGTACCTATAGCTTTTGTCCTCGGTGTGCTCTGCTCTTTCTCTCACTGATTCTTTGCTCTGCCACCAGTGACCTTAAATCGCTTTCCTGAATAATCCACTTCACCCCCTCCACCCCCACCCTTTCAAAGTTTCCTAGAAAGCTCTGGCGAAAGCATGTTCTATTTCTTTGTTGCAGTATGCTTGGGAAACCACTGTCTGTGGAAAAGGAAATAAAAGAGAGAGAGAGAGAGAGAGAGAGAGAGAGAGAGAGAGAGAGAATGCTCAAATTCACCATTCATCGTTCCTAGGAACCTACCCTGTCAGTGATTTTTTTAGAAGAAAAGAAAACTTGTCAAACCTCTCTTGCCCCTAAAATTGGCTGGCAGGGATGCTGCTGGCTTTTAGAAGTGTGTTCTGGATAGGCAGGCTATCCTGGGGACTGGATGACCCTGAGGAGCAATTGGTTCTGTTTTCTAAAAGTTACATTACTTAGTATATGGAACACTCTAAGTACAAGGACCTTATTCCTCAAAGAGTGTTCAGTTCTTAAAAATCTCAGACCTTTTAACTGCTAGAAGGGAAAAACCACCCTGAATTTTTTTTCCCCAGTAACGCCACATTAAAATATGGCTCCAAACTAACAAAACAAGGTTTCTCTGCTTTAAATGATGCACCACTGTTGTTTCTATTGGCCACTCCCTCTGGTACGTTCTATATTCACATATGGAATAGAATTCTGAAAATACTTATTTTGACCTATGTAAGTCTTTACCCTCCCATGTTAATTGTTTATCTCCACCTCAATTATCTCACAGAGACATCATCAGTCAATGTAAAACTTTCACTGTTTTTCACTGATAAACCCACAGAAAGGGGCTTTTATCTGAGATGAATTAACTGTTCTCTCCCCTTCTTCTATGACAGTTTAATATCTATGTGGCCACAAGAAAAGCTTTCAATAGCTCAACCTTCAGCCCTGGCTCTGGTGAGAACCAGGAATAAGAATGATAATCTTGTCTGAACAACCTGAAACCGATTCCAGCCTGGACAGAAGGTTTTGCAGTTTTGCCTCCCAGAAACGTCCAAGACTTTAGGCAGAATGTGAGAACAAAAACCACGATATTGCAGTACAGGCTTCTCTTAAAAAGGACTTTGGCTTGATTCATCTGCACCTCATTATTAATTTACCTTTTGCTGCAGCAGAAGTCAAAAGAAAAATGCCCAAGAAACAAATCTCAAAGAGGCCTCACTGAGCAGGAGCAGGATTTATCCTGCTGTTTCTGGAAAACAGTTCCTGATTAGCACAGAAATTAGAACAAGTTGTTGCAGCAACACAAGGATTGCTTCTTTACCAAACTGGCTTTTTAAAATCCTGGTTTACAAATTATAGAAGTTTTTATTAACTTTTAAAAGTCACTCAACATGATTTTTTTTTTTTTTTTACACATAAGCATCTTCTGGAGAAGGCACATTAAAATGTAGGAGATGTGCTCAGTTTTACAGATGATGTGAAATCAGGGTCAGACAACCATGAGGTAGGCCAGGTTGCTGCAGTATTTAAATACACTTGTTTAAAACTCTTCTAAGAACAAAGATACAGATGTATAAGTGGATACACAGTTTTATTCTGGACTGATAATCATGAACGATGACTATGTTTCGTTTTCATTTCATATTCTGAGTAACGCTACTCAGTTGAGCTTTCTAACCATAAGCTAGTGACAGTTTCTTTATAGTGTAAAAAGTATTATGGTCAGTGAGGCTATCGTCCATTTTAATTCTTCTATATTCTTTTGTTAAAAACCAAATACATTCTATTTTTAAATCAAATATCATTTTACCCATTCTATTATTCAAAAAATATTGGGGAAGTGAGAAGCCATCTCAATAAAGTTAGAACTAGTAGAAAAACACTATGCAAGACATGTTCTAGGAATCCAAACAGATTTTCTCCTGTTAGCATATTTACTTCCCTGCCCACTCACGACCAGCAGATTTTAGTTGTATTATGTTCTACTTGTAAAACTTTTTGAAATTAAAAAAAGCACCTCAAGACCCACCAGAATAGAGAATTTTTGAATGCTATCAAGTTATCATATGGTAATATTAATATTTAAGTAGAGCCATAGGAGAAGGGGAAAAAAATCTATGGTTTCATGAACTCTGCTGCAGATTCTGAGTAGAGTATGCTGTTCCTCAGAGCTCTGGGTACTTTTATATGTCTTTACTTCTTTGTTCCTCACAAAGTATTATTGTTTTATGCTTTCCATTGTCCAGTCCCCAAGAACCTTGACTGAAGAACCAGCAGTCTGTGCTGGGTTTGAATTCACCATTAACACCCAGGGTAACCTCAGTCCACAGAATGTTAGAAGACAAGCGAGGCAATGTTTGTGGAGTCCAGCGGCTGAATCCACTCCACTCCAGAAGAAATGCCCCAATTGTCCTTCCTAAGCAAAAATTGCCACGATTCCCCATAAACATGCAGTTGTCCGTTGACTGTTATAAATAGACTTTAATACACAACCAGCTGTCTGAGAGAGTTTATAACTGTTGACCAAAGACACAGTGGGGAAGGGAAATGGGAGATTTCCACATAGCAGGAGAATGGCTTGTCAGCAGTGAGTGAGCTTGTGCACAGATCCCCCATTTAAAATATGTCAGCATGCCTGGATTTGAGCTAAAATTAGGGGACAGCACAATGGGCTTCATGTGGGAGCTTTCAATAGATACTCTATTCTTCTCTCATGGGCACCCTTGAATTCAGGATTGTGAATTAAGTGGCAGTTATCAGCAGACAGCCTGTAAAGTGCTGGTAAAAGGAGATAGTTCAGATGATACAAAGCAAGATGCACCAGTTGGGCTGTGGTAGAATTAACCTCTGCCCCCATCTCTTCCCATTTCCGGTACTATTTTTCTTTATATTTTCCAAGATGTCTCCTTTTCCTTCTTTTCCAGCCTCCCCAGATAATCGTTCTCTAAGAGTGTTCTGAACAGTTTAGTTTAACGAGACCCAATCCCTGGGGCAAAATGGTGTTTCAAAATCTAATGGGGTGTGACAGAATGGGGCCCAGAGTCAGCCTGCTCCGAGTTCCGACCAGCCAGCCGGAGATCACTGGATGTGACTGCGGCTGAAAATGGATGGGTTGCTGTTGCGAAGTTCAGTGAAACTAAGCAGGGAGGAGAGACCTGCCTTCAAGGAACAGAACTGGATCTCAAGGGCACAGACGGAAGACAGACACAGAAGTAGAACCCAGAGGCAAAGATGTATGTTACTTTCCCCTGCAAAATGCGTAGGAGCAAAGAATGAGGATCATGTTTTAAAAGAAAACAGTGCATTGTGTGCATTTTTTAGAAATACCTTGTCCCAAAGGTCTGCAAAATATGCTACAAGACACTGAAATTTCTCTTCATATCCTCAGTTTAATCCCCACCCCCCCAAAAAAATTTTAAGATGTATTCTGAATTTTAATTGAAGTATAATTAACTTTATATTAGATTCAGGTGTGCATAGTGATTTGATATTTTCTTATATTCCAAAATGATCACCATGATAGGTCTCATTACCATCTGTTATCATCCAAAGACAGGACATAGTTTTTTTACTATTTCCCCCACACTTTACATTTCACACTCATGATTCATTTGTTTTGCAACTGGAAGTTTGTGCCTCTTCATACACCACTCCCCCCCAACTTATTTCACTCACTCGCCTCTCACCACAGCTTCCCCTTCAGGGGCCACCAGTTTGTTTTCTATATCTATGCCTCTGTTACTGTTTTGTTTGTTCATTCTTTGTTTTAGATTGAATATATGAGTGATATCACATGATATCTCTCTTTCTCTGTATGACTTATTTCACTTAGCAGAATACCCCTTAGATCTATCCATGATATTGCAAATGGCAAGATTTCATTTCTCATGACTAACACTTCACTGTGTGTACATGTATCCCACATCTTTAGCCACTTGTCTGTGGACACATATGTTGCTTCCATATTATGAGAGCATCATAAACTCTCTTTGGAAAACAAGCCTCTTATGACTGGCGCTCTGTGATGACCTAGAGGGGCGGAATAGGGGCAGGGTGGGAGGGAGGCCCAACAGCAAGGGGAAATATGTATACCTGTAGCTGATTCATTTCATTGCACAGCAGAAACTAACACAACATTGTAAAGTAATTATATTCCAATTTTAAAAAAAAAAGATCATAGCACAGTAACAACACATGACTTTAAATACCTTTTGAGTGTCCACCAATAGTATTCACACACTGGGTTAACTGGAACTAGGTTCCTACGCAAAGCAAGCAGTCTGGCAGGGCACACATCAGGCCTAATGGTAATGATTTGGGGATGGGATTGGTGGTGGAAGGTAGGCCCTTCATTCATAAACTTTACTATTCTTTACATTTATAGCACAAACTACTTCCACAAATGTGTTAGAACTTCACTGGCAAAGGTACGAAAAAAAATATCTACCAAACAAGTTAGTACATCTGCTTTACAAAATACCAAGCTCTGATACAGAGCTTGGAAAAGACAAGAGCCAGAAACTATTCTGTCTTCTAATTGAGTTCTCATTCCAACCACCATTCTCCCATATTGCCAACTCCATAAATTGTGCTGCAAGGGGCAGGCTGACATGGAAAACTATGACCATCTGCTGAGAACGCTGAATGCAGCTATACTAAGATTTCCAAGTGTAAGTGATGTATATTCCTCCTCTTTCCTAGGATTTTATGACCGATCAGATAACATTAAGGTACTGAGTAAACGCAGAATGTCAACTTGAACTTTCAGTTTCTCTTCTGCACCAACATCTAACAAGTAATTTTTACATTTGTAGCCACACTGGAGTACTTCCTTATATTTTTGTAGCTAGGTTTCAGAACCTGAAACCAGAAGACAAGAGTAAACATTGTAAAGGGCAAACATTTCAAAGAGCAATTTGAATTGCTTCTCTTTTCTGGGATCCTTGACAATAAGACTTGAGACCCAATATGTTCACTCATTCTGATTCAGACACTCAAGGACATCAAAAGAGAGTATGAGACTCACAAAATGATTACAAAAGATTATAAAAGATTATTAAGGATAGCAAAAGAGCTAATATAACTGAGTCAAACCATCTTTAGGCAGTGGTGGTGGTGGTTTAGTCACTAAGTCATGTCCAACTCTTGTGACCCCATGGACTATAGCCTGCCAGGCTCCTCTGTCCATGGGATTCTCCAGGCAAGAATACTAGAGTGGGTTACCATTTCCTTCTCTAGGGGGTCTTCCCAACCCAGGAATAGAACCCAGGTCTTCTGCATTGCAGGCAGACTCTATAATGACTGAGCTACAAGGGAAGCCCATCTTTAGGTAGAAAGTTGTTCAAATGATAATGAGAGACAACCTGTCTGTTGGGGGCCTTCCCAGGTGGCTCAGTGGGTAGAGAATCTGCCTGCAGTGCAGGAAATGCAGGAGATGCGGGTTCGATCTCTGGGTTGGGAAGATCCCCTGAAGGAGGGTATGGCAACCCCCTCTAGTATTCTTGCCTGGAGAACACCGTGGACAGAGGGGCCTGGTGAGCTACAGCCCATAGGGTCACAAAGAGTCAGACACGACTGAAAGGACTGAGCACACAATCTCTCTGTGACATCAAAGTTCTCTGTCACCGAGGGTCAGACTCCAGCAATGTCCTCCAAGTCCAGTGGCGCCCAGACTCCCAGCTGACACTCACTAGCAGCTAAGGCCTGGAGTCCTCCACCGCGGCTGTCCCATGCACAGTGCTCCCTTGGAGCGAGTCCTCACCTACTCCAAAGAGGCTAGGAATGTTAGGTGTGGAGGAGTTGACCATCTGAGGCTTAAGGCAGCTTTGACCCAGCTGCAGGCCTATGAGGCAGAGACAGAGAAATGGAGGGAAATAGATTGAAAGGGTTCAAAAGCAGAGCCCTGTTGAACACCAGTAAAGGTTCTCCCCCGACCCAAGGGCAAACACACCCATCCCAGCTCCTCCTTCCCCTCCCACGTGCCCCCCAAGGTGGCATTACACCTGGCCAACTCACTGTCTGGAGCGGTATGCAGACATCCTGAATGCAGTGGGCCCGGCTCACTCAGTGATGGGGCGACCATAGCACTAGAGGGGCCTCTGCCCGCGTCAAAGACAAGCATCCAAGGAGGAGTTGCTCTCATAGCTCCATCCTTCTTACTGTGCTTTGAGAAATAGAAACCAAAGAGCTTCAAAGAGCTCTCATCACTATGAGGACTAATCCGAGTCCCCAGTAGAGTCCCAGAACTTGAGTGACTATGGGGCCAGTGGGAGGCTCCAGGGTGTCTCAAAAGCAGCCACACGTTTCTATCAGGGATGTGTTCATGCAACGCACACTCATTGTCTTCATCATCTTGGACCATTAAATAGAAAAGCCTGACCTCGAAGGGACCACTGACCTCTGTGGAAGAGCTAGGTGTGTCTCCTGATAGGAAGGGAAATTGGGTGCAACAATGCACTCTCTGCAAGCAGCTCTGTGAAGTATCACCTTGTGATCCTACAGATGACAGAGCTTCTCTGCTGGACACTTAGCCTGGCCAGGCCCTAACTACCAGTGACACTGGCCTGGGGACCCACATCAGGGACAAAGGGCTCCTGCAGGAAGGCAGGTGAAACAGAAGGCGCTGTTCAAGGAGCCAGGACATAACCAGCAGCCCTGCATCTCCCTTGCCATCGGGTGTGGACGTGCTTGTTCAGGCCAGTGTCAGCAACTCAGTGATGGAAACGTTTCCTTGGCCATGAGGGTGGGTACCAGCTTAACCTAATACATTAGCAAACAGGAGATCTCCAATAACGATCCTTTCTCTGACTGACTGATACGATGGAGAGACAGTGGGGAAAGAACCCAGAAGAAATCTTTGGGTGCTCCTCCAGTGATCCTCAAACTCTAGAACTAGCTCAGCTGGATGGGGTTGGGGAGCAGTAGGCACTCACGCTTGCAACTGTATCAAGGAGATCCCAGAGAAGTGGGCGGCTTCCAAATGGAGAAGCCAGTAGCTGTATAGGATCCGGGAGCCTGTAAAGAACAGAGGATGCTGAAGGAGGCTGCCATCACAGAGCATCCAGCCAAGGAAAAGCCTTCCCCACGCACCTATTTCGAAGGATAGGGCCAAGTCTTAGCAGACCCAGGGCATGTACACCCATCGACCCACCTCCCTCCAAGTCAGCTCTTGACTCCTCAGCAGTCTGGCATGGGAAGAGCTTTGTCTAATCCCATCACCTACCACTCACGTTAAGACCAAGAAGGATAGCCATCATCCCAGTCACCACGACCCAGGACAAGCCACTAGCCCTGCCATGTCTTGTAACACACTCTAGTTGCCCCGGCTAGTAGATGTACACTCCACATTTTAGAGCATCCATGCATACAGAATATTAAGGACATCAACCACAAAGCTTAAGAACACCTCACCCATCAGAGCTGCAGAGCTGAAACCAGGAAACACACTTCTTTCCTGCTAGACCCACTCAGGGTTATTTCCTGCCTCTAACTCCTTGCTGTATCACCCAAGAGGTTCAAACTGTGGTCACTTACTACTCTTATACTGGCCCTACAAAATGCTACCAGACAGTGTCTGGAACATTCTTTCCCTGGCAGGGATCAGAGCTCCAGTTACATACTCTTGAACATGAGAAGGGAGCCACATTGCTTGGCAGAAGAGATCTTATCTACCTGGGAAGGCAGAATCTGGCAGGAAAAGTCGAATAGCTCTACTCAGGTAAACTGCATGAACCAAAAGCCCAGAGCCAGAAGCAGGGACAAACCAACAAACCAGAGAGGCCCCTCTTACTGCTGACCTGACGTTGTACCTGCTCTTAGAGGTTGGTGGCCCTATCCAAGGCCTTTAAATAGCGTTGTGCACAGGTGTAAACCCTCAACCAAATCACATTGATTTGCATACCTCATACACAATCAAAAGAAGAGAAACTTGTGGTTTATTTATCCTGACTTAAAAATTTAGTGTGCGCCCCAAATTATACAAATCAAAAGGAGTCACAATCAGAACATTCCATCTTTAGAAATGCTCCACCAACATTATCTTATGAACTCACTCGACAAGCTGGTGAGGTAGGTGTGATTATCCTTGTTTTGTGGATATGGAGAAACTGAGGAAGGAGCATGTAATGACTTGCCAAGGCAGGCATGAGGCAGTGCAAAATGCAGAGGAGACACTATGTTAAGACAATTGCTTTGGATTTTTGTCTGCTAAAAATCAAGAACTACAAAACAGAATCAAAGGAGGAAAAAAACTTAATTTGGAAAAACAAACTTTGGTGAAAAGAATAGGGTTTTTTTTTCTTTTTTTAAAGCTAAGAACAAAATTTCACAAGCTAATAATTTGTATGCCTCCAAGGTTTCTGCTAATGACTGCCACCTAAATTGGTTATCTTTCTAGTCAGTGAGAGGTTGATCATAATATTCTTTCCACCTGATATGCTTTACTTTTTAATGAGTAGGTTTTTATGAAGCCCTAATTAAATATGTAGTGAGCTTATGGAATTCCTATCATATATGGATGGAATTTCTAGCAAACATGACTTTCCTTTTTGTTTAATCTTCAAATTTTCAGCCAAGAATAAAGCAGTTGCTCCTGAGTAATTCCCAGAACTTCCCTAAATGACTTCTAAAGCTATATCAAGTATGAACATGTTAAGTAAAATCCTTCATGAATTTTTAAATTGCTCTAAATAAAGCTTTTCAATAGTAATCTTGAATGAGAGGCTTGTTTTAGTAATTTATAGTGAAGCAGCTGTTGTTTTGGTAGCATCTTCAGTTCTTTTTCACAAGAAAATCTGAAAATGAGTCATGTAGACAGGAAGACCAGATTGCTTTCCATGGTAAATGTTATTATATTCTTGTCTCATAGAACTTTTAAAGTCTCAGAAAAGTAAACACCAAAAAAGATCATTCGTTAACCATTACACTGGAGAAAACATTAGCCAATGAGATATTCAACTTATATTCCAATGAGCTTTCTATTTTTGTATTTCATTGCCATGCGATCCCTGAGTGTGTGTAATTACCACATAAGCTAGCAAAATACAAGTCAACTTATCTGATGCCCTGCAAAGTTTAGCAAATGGCTCTTCAAGGGTGCAAGGTAGGATTGACTTCTCAAGTTATTTCCTCTGGCATGCCTCTCTGCACCACTCAGTTCTGTCCTCTTAGACTTGGCGAGAATCAGGAGTTGATGAAAAACACATAGTTACTAATATGCTCAGGATCCTCTTGGCACTTGAGCTAATTTATGTAAAGCATATGTTATACATTATAAATTGCAGTTCTTATCTGTAGACAAGAATGTCCTATATTTCAGTAACGCAATTATTTCTAAGCTCTTGATTAAGTACCAGCAAGAAGAAATTAACACATTTAACCCCATATCTATGTGTGTTTATTCATTCATTAATAAACTATATATGTATATTCTCTAATAATATATTACATTATATATTATGACAACAAAAATAGAAATTGAAAAGGGATAAGAATTTAGCAGTTTCTTCTTACTTTCAACAGATAGTCTTCAGAGAGTCTACTGCTGTGAGGGAATGTTAACTCTATCTTGAAAATAAAGGATGATAATTATAATTAACATTTACATAGTATATGTAAATACTGCTACATATCATTAATTCTAGTGCTTTATGTATATCAACTTGTTTTATCTTGGTATCAGCCTTATGCAAGAGGTATAATCTTCACTTCCCAAATGATGAAACTGAAAACAGACTGGTCACGTAACTTGTCTGTGGCCAAGTAATTACAAAAAGGGATGTGATTTAAACTGAGGCACTCTAGAGCTAGACTCCAGCTAATCTGAAAATCTGAAAGCCTGGCAAGTTGTTATCCTTCTAACTAGCGAGTGACAGAGGCTCCAATGCATTAGTTTCCAGAATACCTGCATAATGGCATGTATCCTACCATATTAAAATTGTTGCTTTGAGTGTTCCTCTCTTCCCGTAGAATGCAAACTCCTAGAGTTTGGGGACTGAAGTATTTTTATGTTTGCATCACAGCTTTGAGCACAGTGGCTCATATCTAGAAAGCATTTGTTAAATGGATGACTATATGAAAGAAAAAAAGATTTTTAAAATGGATAGATCAATTGGTAGTTTTACCCAAAATTACTAGATAGTCACTGAAATTTCAATGTCCTTGAAATAGGGACAAGGAGCTATCCTACCAACAAAGATACTCTCAGACTTTCTTCCTAATGGGATGTTATTCCATTGCTAAACCAACACATAGGAAAAAATATCCTGCTGATGCTATCCAAGCCCCTTCAGATAGGAGTACTGTCCCACCCATTAGCATTCCAATTCTTGACCCTAGAGAAACTGAGAAGGTGAAAGAAGAAAAGATGGGAATGTTGTTCATAGAAATATTATTTCTCAGGAGCCTTATTCACACTTCCTCTCATGAAAAGAACAAAACAAAAAGTAAATCTGCCCTTGTGCTCTGGAGTCAACAGGAAACTATTTCATTACTAACTTAGCCTGGATATCACTAGGGGTGAGGGGGGAAGTTGAGGGACGGATGGGTGAATGAATGAATGATGGGCTTGCCTTCTAAAAAGTGGAGTTGAGATATCTAGTTTTCAATCCAGTCTTAGTTCAGCATAAATGGTTACATTTCTTTTAGCAATAGACTTTGTCACAGCAAAAGCTACCCATGCTTCAAACTGATATTTATCCTCAAACCATGGGAGTTAGTGTATTTCTTTTCCTTAGTTTTGCATGATGCAAATTAGCAGCAGTAGTTGTGGCTCATAAACTCTAGGGTGTCTGGGCTCAGCAGTTGTAGCTCATGAGCTTAGTTTTCCCACAGCATGTGGGATCTTAGTTCCCTGACCAGGGATTGAAGTCATGTCCCTGGCATTTGGAGGCAGATTCTCAACCACTTGACTTCCAGGGAAGTCCCTTTTAACAGTATAAAAGCAATAAATTGGTTCCAGAACATGGAGGACTGTGGCACTGCCGAATTCCTCATATTACAGCATGTAGAAATGCTTAATACAAACTAAACACCAAAGAAATAATAGAAAATCTGAAGATGCAAAAAATGGGATGGGAGGACTTCCCTGGTGGTCCAGTAGTTAGGAATCTGCCTGCCATTGCAGGGGACATGGCTTCGACCCCTGGTCTGGGAAGATCCCACATGCCATGAGACAACTAAATCTGTGCACCACAACTGAGTCCTCACACTACAACTACCGAAGCCCCCGTACCTAGAACCCGTGATCTGCAACAAGAGGAGCCACTGCAATGAGAAGCCCACACCGCAGCTACAGAGGAACCCTCGCTCGCTGCAACTAGAGAAAGCCCTCGCACAGCAACAAAGACCCAGCTCGATAATAATAATATTTTTTTAAGTGATATGGGCATACGGGAACCCACAAGCAGAACAGTAAGCAAGTGCCACAGCATGTCCCAGGGGGTGGGGTTTATTACCTACACGGGAACAGAGATGTGACTTGGACCCAATGAAGTAGGGGCCTAAAACTGAAACTCTTCATGAAGCTGAGACACCCCCCACCCACAGTGACAGGAGGATTAGAAAAACTGCTCTCTGGCCAAGGAAAGTTGGTCTTTTCCTCGGGTTCTGAGCAGAAAAAGAGAGATTATGTGGGAGATTTCAATCCCCAGTGGGCCTTGTATGAATATGGAGACTTAACACTGTCGGATGTGGAAATCCCAAAGTGAGATACTTGAAACTCCCTGGACCAATCGAAGCAAAAATGAACCCCCCTGTGAGAAAACCCCCTCCACAGCCCAGGATAGCTCACAGGCACCCAAAGACAGAAAGAGAAAAGGTCAGTATTTAAAAAAAAAAAAGGAGAGTCTTCAAACAAGGAGAGTCTACCATCCAAAGTCCTTGGCCAAAAGAGCCACTAAAGGCTGTACAAAGGAAATTGCAGTTTTTCAGTGCAAAGGAAACTGAAACCAGAAAGGATTTCTTATAACTGTACAATATAAAGACAGCCCAATTTAAAAATGAGTGAAGAAATGGAATAGACATTTCTTTAAAGAGGAAAATGAATGACCAATAAGCATAAGAAAACATGTTCAACATCATTAGCCAATAGAGAACTACAAACAAAAATTGCAATGAAATATCAATGCATGCTCACTAGGACAGTCACAATTTTAAAAACCAGCAACAGTAAATGTCAGCAAAGGTATGGACAAATTAGAGCCCTGATACATTTCAACTGTGAATGTAAAATAATGCAACCATTTTGTTGGAAAGTAGTTTGGCAGTTCCTCAAAATGCTAAACAGAGGTATCATGTGACCCCATAACTCTACTCCCAAGTATATACCTATGAGAACTGAAAATATATTCACACAAAGACTTGTACATGAATGTTTGCAACAGCAGTATTCATAATAGCTAAAGGTAGAACTCAAATGCCCATCCCCCAATGAATGGATAAATACAGCATGACACATCTATACAATGAAATATTACTTAACATTAAAATGAATGGAATATGCCTACATGCTACAACTTGGATGAACCTTGAAAACATTATAGTTAAGTGCAAGAAGTCAGTCCCCAAACCATCTGTTATAGTATTCCACTTATGTGCAATGTCCAGACTAGGCAAATCCATAGAGAGAGAAAGTAGCTTAGTGGTTGCCAAGAGTAGGGAGTAGGAGGGAATGGAGACCTACTGCTAATAGATATGGGCTTTGTTTGGGGTGATAAAGTTATCTTAAAATTAGACACTGGTAATGGTTGCACTGTGAATATACTACAAACCACTGAATTTTATGCTTTTAAATGGTGAGTATTATGGTATGACTTCTCTGGTGGCTCAAACGGTAAAGAATCTGCCTGCAATATAGGAGACCCAGGTTCGACCCCTGCATTGGGAAGATCCCCTGAGGGGGAAATGGCAACCCACTCCTGTATTCTTGTCTGGAAAAACCCACAAACAGAAGAGTCTGGCAGGCTACAGTCCATGGGGTTGCAAAAAGTCAAACACGACTGAGCAATTAACTCTTGTATATTTTCATTATGGTGTGTAAATCATATCTCAGTAAAGTTGTTATAAAATAAAAGATAATGAGAAAAAATCATGTAGGATGCAGAAAAGTAGAACTTTGAGGAAAATCAGTTCAGTTCAGTTCAGTCACTCAGTTGTGTCCGACTATTTGCGACCCCATGGAATGCAGCACGCCATCAGGGCCTTTTCCAATGAGTCAGTTCTTCACATCAGGTGGCCACAGTATTGCAGTTTTAGCTTCAGTATCAGTCTTTCCAATGAATATTCAGGACTAATTTCCTTTAGGATAGACTGGTTGGATCTCCTTGCAGTCCAAGGGACTCTCAAGAGTCTTCTCCAACACCACAATTCAAAAGCATCAATTCTTTGGCACTCAGCTTTCTTTATAGTCCAACTCTCACATTCATACACGATTACTGGAAAAAACATAACTCTGACTAGATGGACATTTGTTGGCAAAGTAATGTCTCTGCTTTTTAATGCGCTGTCTAGGTTGGTCATAGCTTTTCTTCCAAGGAGCAAGCGTCTTTTAATTTCATGGCTGCAGTCACCAATATGCAGTGATTTTGGTGACCAAAAAAATAAATTCTCTTACTGTTTCCATTGTTTCTCCATCTATTTGCCATGAAAAGCCAGCTTCTTCACTCTCCTCTTTCACCTTCATCAAGAGGCTCTTTAGTTCTTCTTCAATTTCTGCCATAAGGGTGGTGTCATCTGCATATCTGAGGTTATTGGTATTTCTCCCGGCAATCTTGACTCCAGCTTGTGCTTCATCCAGCCCGGCATTTCGCATGATGTACTCTGCATATAAGTTAAATAAGTAGGGTGGCAATATACAGCCTTATATACTCCTTTCTCTATTTGGAACCAGTCTGTTGTTCCATGTCCAGTTCTAACTGTTGCTTCCTAACCTTCATACAGATTTCTCAGGAGACAGGTAAGGTGGTCTGGTATTCCCATCTCTTTAAGAATTTTCCATAGTTTGTTGTGATCCACACAAATACATAAACTCAAATACACATATTGAGGAAAATTTGAACATTAATGAATTAGTTTTCAATTCAGGAAATCAGGAAAATAATTACAGAAAAATCCCAAAGAGAGTCGACAGAAGGAAATAATTTGGTAAGAGCAAACATCAATAACAGAAAACCAAAGAGAATGTCAATAAAACCAAACTCTAGTTCTTTGAAAGTTCTTTGAAAAGACTAAAAAATAGTCAAACTTTTTTATGAGAAAGAACAAAGCCCAGATCAAAACTAGGAATGGGGAAATGAGCATTCATTATTTTTGAAAAGTAAGACTTTTTTAAATCCTAAGAGATTCTATGGGCTACTTTAAGATGATAAGCTTAGCTCTTGGAAAAATATTAATTTTATCAGAAAAAAATGTGTAAAATGTTTATAGGGGAAATTATAAACATCTATTGCAGATAAAAATGATTTAAATATATGGTGGAAATTTCCCACCATATTATTCTATAGTAATTGTCTCTGTAGTAACACTGCCTTTCTTCTCACTCCTTAAGTGAGTTTTTAATTAGAGAGTTGATTTATCTGACTTCCATGGGCTCCATTTGCTCTATGGGATGGAGCTAGCCTAATAAACTGTCCCAAGAAGTGCAGATTCACCGTCTCTGCTGCCTGTCTTCACTCCAGCTGACCTTAAGTAACAAAGTTGGATGGATTACTTACTTTGCCAAGCCAAACTTCCCCTCTTTCACATCTTCACTGAAAAGCTATACAACGATATTTCAGGTAGCATCATTCAACAAAGGGAAAATTGGAAGTAATCTAAATGTTTAATGATGGGACAATAGATTAAAATAAAATTGAAGAATATTTACACTGTAGAACACCATAGAGTCTTAAAATACATAAGATACCTCTGCACTCATCATAGTGATTAAATCTCAAAAACAACATTTCAAGAGAGATTTATATAAATTTTTACAAACCATGAAATAATATTGTATCTTGTTTATGGATACAAACACACATAGTAAGAACATAAAAATATGAAATAACTTCAAGATAGAGATTACTTTTGGGGTTCAGGGAAGGGAATTTAAAAAGGAAGCTTTCATCTTTATCTATCATACAATTTTATTTCTTCAAAAAAATATTTGAAGCAAGAGCAGTAAAATATCAGCACATATTAAAACTGGTTAGTGATTACCTAATGCTTTACTATTGTCACCAATTTTTACAATTTTATATGGTTTAATAATTGAAGAAACAAAATGAAGCTTTATAAGAGCTTCATTTATATGTGTTCCTCAAGTTTTTCTAAATGAAGTCATCAGCTACATTTACATCTCCTTAATTATATATGAGAAACACATTCCTTAAAAACTAATACTACATGGATAAACCTATGGCTGATTCATGTTGAGGTCTTACAGAAAACAAAATTCTGTAAAGCAACTATCCTTCAAATAAAAATAAATTAATAAAATTTTTAAAAACTAACAATAGGAAAGTAACTTCACATTTGTCAATTGTCACTATGATGTCAAATATCTATACATTTTGAAGAAAACAAAAATATATATACAACTAAAATCTTTTTAGCTGTTTTTGGAGTAGAGTAAATACCAGAGAAGAGAATTTTCTGCATCTTTATGTGGTGTGCAAATGGACTTGAAGGCTATAAAGAAAGAAACAACATAATTTATCCCAAAGAATCCATCTAGAATGCACCACTTGAATGAAGCCAGAAATGACTGTCTAGTGCTTGGGGGCTTTTTTAGAGGATTTAGGGGACTTACTTGGATTCTTAGATATTTGAAACAGGATAACCAACTCTCAGCTTTGAGGTAGGTACCTGTAGACCTTAAGTTCAGTTGGTTTCTTTCTGGTAAGACAAAGTTTTCCCATGCTCAGCTTCTAAAATGTTATCTCAATTTCACTGCAAAAGTTAGATTATCCATTTTATGTGAGGGAAGTTAGAAAATTGGCACTTGATTTTGTATACATAGTGTATGGCTTCTTAGAGTCAGGACTCTCTGGACAACCACAAACGTTGAAAAGATTACAGAGTCCTTTGATCCCTAGGTCGGGAAGATCCCCTGGAGAAGGAAATGGCAACCCACTCCAGTATTCTTGCCTGGAGCATCCCATGGACGGAGAAGCCTGGTGGGCTGCAGTCCATGGGGTCTCAAAGGTCAGACATGACTGAACAACTAACACTTCACTTCACATCCTCTGACACAAAATGAGAATGTGAGACACCTGTGCAGTTTGGACCTACAACCTTCTGCATATGCTACATGAACCTTTGAAAAAGCTATACACTTTAGCTTCAGGACTGCTTTTGTTGTGGTTGATAGAGTGTAATTACTGAACTAAGATTGTCTTGAGATGTCTTTCACAGCCAGCGTGTCAGACTTCCGCAAATAAAAAGTCATGTAGAAATGTATTTTTTTAAGTTTCAAAAATAAGGTTAATTGGAACAGAAGATAGAGCTAATTAATTTTAAGCTCATGTCATATTACTTTATATTTTCATAAACTTGTTTTGGCAAACTTGTTGAGAGCAGAGACTGTCTATCTGTGAATCCTACACAGTATCCAATGAGGTGATTGGAGAAATGTCCAGCTGTTACATTACAAATCATGTCACCTCTTTTCAAGTTATATGAAGATATTAAAAAGTATATGAATTAAAATTCACATTAAACCAAAAAGTTTGATTTTTTAAAACACATATACAGAGCTACCTGAGATATTTTTGTAAAAAGTCCTCTTTTCTGCATGATTCTCTAGTAGTCATGTATAGATGTGAGAGTTGGACCATAAAGAAGGCTGAATGCCAAAGAACAGAAGCTTTTGAATTGTGGTGTTGGAGAAGACTCTTGAGAGTCCCTTAGACTGCAAGATCAAACCAGTCAATCCTAAAGGGAATCAACCCTAAATATTCATTGGAAGGACTGATACTGAAGCTGAAGCTCCAATACTTTGGCCACCTGATGCAAAGAACCACCTCATTGGAAAAGACCCTGGTGTTAGGAAAGACTGAATGCAGGAGGAGAAAGGGGTAGCAGAGGATGAGACGGTTGGATAGCGTCACTGACTCAACTGAAGGAGAAGGGAGCCTTGTGTGCTGCAACCCATGAGTTCACAAAGAGTCGTACATGACTCAGCTATTGAATGACAATGATGACCAAATTGATTTAGTAAATCCAAGAACACCACCAATCAATTTGTTAATTAATCAGTGTTATTAAGTCCTTGTTACATGAAAAGAATCTTAACAGTTACTATGTGGAATTTTTTTAAAGGCATAAAGGTTTTGCCTTTAAGAGGTTTATAATTTGGTCAAGAAGAAAAAGCTTAAGTACACGACTAAAAAAATAACACACATTAAAACATAAATTGCATAAGAAGAAAAACACAAAAGCAGACAGAGGCAGTGCATGATCAGCAGTCCAATCTAAATAAATATAACGCTTTCGTAAAAGGAAGAAATTATTGTAGAACAAAATTTGCTACATGAAAATTTCACTATTTAACCAGGAAACACTGAAGGACAGGCCAGCCATGCAGACCAGTTGGACAAGAGTTGCTCCAATGTTAAGACCAAACTAGGTCAAACTGTCTGGATATTTACACATCTTTAAGGCTGTAAACTAAGGTTGTAAGCAGAGGAGAGATTGGAGTAAACAAGCTGAGGTTGGAGAACCGAAAGACTGAGTGCCTTGCATACCTCTTGGGAAACCTTCTGCTCCACCAATGGGACGCATTTGATGTGCTTAATATGGATGGATACATTTGCATGTATTCTTACAAAATGGGTAGTATTGTTGCAACTGCATGCTAACTCTGTCTCAGCCTTAATGAGATATAGTTTGCATACCATACAGTTCAACCATTTAAAATGGATTAATCTTTGCACTGATGCAAGATTAGCAACAAGGCCTACTTTCATTCTGTTCTAAGTTATAGTGTCTGAACAGAGATGCATTAGGTTTGCTAGTTCTTTTCCCCAACTATGCTGTCTCTGTACCAGTTAAAATCATCTATTAATAGATGCTTCCACTTTGTGAAATAGTCTAATTTTTCTAAACTGTAATTTTTGTTTGAAAATGCTCAGCAAATGATTTTTAAAAAGTCATGAAAGCCCAAAATAATAGAAAATTAGATGAGCGAATCACTGGTTTTTAGTATCTTCACAGAGTTGTTCAACTGTCATCACAATATGTATTACTATATTCTTACTTTCCTATAAAGAAACTGTACCTACTGAGAAGACACTGTCCATCGCCTCTCTGCCCAGCCCTCGGCAACCATGAATCTACTTTCTGTCTGGATGGATTTACTTCTTCTGGACATTTTACATCAGAGGAATCATACAATGTATCTTCTTTTGTGTCTCACTTCTTTCACTTAACATAACAAGGTTTATTCATATTGCAGCATAAATAGGTATATACTTCATTCCTTTTTATGGCTATATGATATTTCATTGTAGGAATTTACCATATTTTGCTTTATCCACTCATCAATTGAATGGATAACTTTTGGGCTATTATGAAAATGTTGCTATGAACATTCATGTACAAGTTTTTGTGTGAACATATGTTTTCAGTTCTCCTGTGTGGAAGTCTAAGAATGGAACTGCTGCATCATATGGAATGTCTATATTTAGCATTGGGAGGAACTATCAAACTTTTTCAAAGTAGCTGCACAATTTTACATTCCCATCAGCAATCGCTCCTCAGTCTCACTAACACTTCTTATTTGTCTTTTTCATTATAAGCATTGTAGTTGATGTAAAGTGGTATTTCAGTGTGCTTCTGATTTGCATTTCCCTGATAGTTAATATTCTTAGGCATCTTTTCATGTGCTCATTGACCACTTTTATATCCTCCTTAGAGAAATGTGTATTTCAATCCTTTGTCCCTTTTGAAATCAGGTTATCTGTCTTTTACTGCTGAGTTGGAAGAATTCTTCTTGTATATTCTAGATACAAGCTATTTGTCAGGGTTGAGTTTTTAATTTCTTAATGTCCTATGAAACACAAAAGCTTTGCATTCTGATGAAGTCCAAATTATCTATTTTTTTCTTTTGTTTCTTATGCCTTTGGCGTCACACCTAAGAAATGATTATGAAACACAAGGTCACAGAGATTTACCCCTATGTTATCTCACAAGAGTTTTATAATTTTAGCTCTTACATTTGATTCAATTTGAGTTAATTTTCATATAGTCTATGAAGTAGGAATTCCATTTCATTCATTTGCACATGACTATCTCATCCCAGAGGCATTTGTTGAAAATACTATTCTTTCCCCATTTAATTTCCTTAACACTCTTGTCAAAGATCACACGAGTATGTTAAGTCACTTCAGTCATGCCCAACTCTGTGCAACCCTACGGACTGCAGTCCACCAGATCCTCTGTCCATGGGATTCTCCAGGCAAGAATACTGGAGTGGTATGCCATGCCCTCCTCCAGGGGATCTTCTGGACCCAGGGATCAAAGCTAGGTCTTTCCATCTCCTGTGTTGGCAGATGGGTTCTTTACCACTAGCACCACCTGGGAAGCCCCCATCAAACATCAGCTGACCCTAAATGTGAGGCTTTACTTCTGGATTCTCAGTTCATTCTATTAATCTAGTTGCCTGTCCTTATGCCAATACCACAATGTCTTAATTACTGTTGCTATTTAAACTGTTTTGAAATGTTTGACTCTTCCAATTTTGTTATTTTTTAAGGCGGCATATTTTTTTATTCATAGCATTTTATTTTTTATCTACATATCCCTTTTATAGTTGATTTTGAAACAAAGACCTAGTGATAATTTTACATAAAAGCTGTCTTTTCCTCTTTGTGGAGGTGTCCTGTCATTCTCTTCTTTGGGTTGATGTAAACACCAAAACTCCTCTTGCTGGAACTGACGGAGGCAATGCCTCCAAACAAAAGCCTTCTGTGAAGGTGGCAGTTCTTCCTTCTTCCTCAAAGTTCCTTCTTAAAGCAGATCTCATCTCTTTGCATTGCTTTTTTAAACTCTTGAGACCTTTAGGACAATTGCTCTATCTCTGATAATTCCAGTCGAACTGCTCAAGCTGAAACTGAGTAAGTGAATGCATTAATGACAGGCTTTTCTATAAACTCCTTTGCTCTATACCTCTTTCCAACGCTCTCTTCCACATTACTAGGGAATAGTAGAGTCTCTACAAACGATCCATGGTTAATTGATGATATTAGTTGAATAAAAGCCAGTTTTAATGTTGATAGCAGTTAACCAAAAAGAAATCCAAATCTTTAAATTCTAAAATTACTTTACCTATAAATATTTCATATATATATATTATTGCATATAGAAGTATAACAACTAACATGTGTGTTCCAGACACTATTTAAGTGCTTTTCCCATTTTAATTCATTCATTCCTCTCACTGGTACTACAAGGTACTATTAGTCTCATCTTACAGATGAGGAAATCATTGCATGTGGAGATTAAGTAATTTGTTCAAAGTTACATTAGTATTAAGTTGCAGAGTCAAGCTGAAACTTGGACAGTCTTGCCCCAAAGTGTGTGTGTGTGTGTGTGTATGTGTGCGCCATGTGTTTATACCAACATGGTATAATACCATAATATGGTAGAGGTAATTAGAGAATAGCACAACATGTGATAATGTGCAAAGCAATCAGAGAAGAAAGAGGTCCTTATGAATAGAAATGACTGGAAAAGAACTTGCTAAGTAGGGAAGATAGGAGAAAGTCATAGGTCAGTTTGCTCTAAGTCAATTTATCAAATGATCAAATTATCAAATGACAAATTTGCTAAAATTTGTCAGGAAATTCACTGCAGCTAGTTATGGCAACACTGCAACTGTTACCATAAGAGCCATCCACATGGCTGAGAGCAGAAAGGGATAGAGGTATCTAAATTGTGAGACTGATAGTCATTTGACAAGTCTAACAAGTCTCTAGCTATAGGGTTATAGCAATGCTTCGAGGAATCTGAAAAGTGAGGAAAGTCCCCAGTAAGGCAATAAATTGATGATTCAGCACATTAATCATTCGAGGAATTGATTTTTGGTGAACTGGCTTATGGCGAATTCACTATCAATGAACTGATTTTTGCTGCATGTGCCTGATTCAAAATCTAGAACTGGAAGGCGTAAGCATTGGTTTCGTCCTGCAATCCCCAAATCAATGACCTTGAATCCTTTTTCACTATAACCTACAGTACTGCTGAAGCTGAAACTCCAATACTTTGGCCACCTCATGCGAAGGGTTGACTCATTGGAAAAGACCCTGATGCTGGGAGGGATTGGGGGCAGGAGGAGAAGGGGACGACAGAGGATGAGATGACTGAATGGCATCACTGACTCGATGGACATGAGTTAGTGATGGACAGGGAGGCCTGGCATGCTGCGATTCATGGGGTTACAAAGGGTCAGACACGACTGAGCAACTGAACTGAACTGAACAGTAAAGAATACACATTTGCACTTTACAGTGTGACCACACACCATACATACACCCCCAAGATTCACACTGCTGTTACCTCAGGCAATGTACTCTGGTATTTTCTATTATATTTCTTTTTTTTTTCCAAACTGGTTACAACCCAATAAAATGATTTTGCAAGCATTCAATTGGTTATGACCTGTGGTTTAGAAAACCTCATAACAGAAAACCTGTTGTACCTTTGAATATACAGTACAAGATTAATAGTCCTATAGCACCAAACTAACATGTGTAATACTATTTTGGAGAAAATAATGGCTATAATTCTAACTCAGTGTTCCAGGATACAGTTCTCTACTTATAATGAAACAGGGAACATTCTATTAATACTCTAAATCCTGCTGTGAGGCTGTTGGGAGATTCTGCAGACCCAAATTGCTGGTATTGCTGCCATGACCTGGTGGGTCCTGTGGAACTACTTTAGGGGCTGAGGGCAGGAGTATGCCTTGACCACCAGATGCCTCACAAGTGGGGCCAGTCCTTTTCTTCTACCAAATTTACCAGTTCCACTTTTCACTGCTAGAACTTGCTATGTGGTGACTGTAAGAATTGCTCTTTCCCTTGTTCCACTAATAAACCAAATGCTATTTTTCACTTCCTCTCCTATCCCAAAATCAAGTCATCAATCCTTCAAGCTTTTCTAAGAGGGGTATAGTGCTAGTGAAAAAAAGATGTAGATGGGCCATGTAGGAAAGAAAGAGTTACACACAGATTCTCATGGTGAGTTGTCAAGTACAGCAACATTGATTTACCACCATCTTGAGAAAAACCAGACTTGGGCTAGTCTGACAGAGTTTTCAGGTCATCTGGTTATTTTAGGATATTATTTATAATTCAGTGACATATAAATATTAGAGGGAAAAACAATTTTTTAAACATATATCATGTGCTATCATATAATGTCCCTTCATTTACCATGGATTTAAACAAGTTAGATGCTGATTATACTTCAAGTGTAAAATGCTGAAGGCCTATTCTGCTGTTTTGAGTTCAATTAAATTTTTAATTACTTGGTAAATGGAACTTCAGGAAGAAGAAATGACATTTCACCCAAAGATTTTTCTAAAGTTAAAAATTGAACAGCAATATTTTTATGTACTATTGTTCTCTGATGGCCAAACAATGCTTTTGTTCAGTTTTAACAAACTCCATTTGTTCAATTCCAAGGGATTTGTATCAAACCTACTGAATGCTAAGCCTTCCCCGGTGACTCAGTGGTAAAGAATTCACCTGCAATGCAGGAGCCACAGGAGACACAAGTTCGATGTCTGGGTCCTGGGTCAGGAAGATCCCCTGGAGGACAGCATGGCAACCCACTTCAGCATTCTTGCCTGGAGAATCCCATGGACAGAGGAGCCTGGCAAGCCACAGTCCATAGGGTTGCAAAGAGCTGGACACAAGATGACTGAAGTGACTTAGCACGCATGCACACACGCTGAATAGTAACAGAAAAGACTGGAGTCAAAGACAAAGAACAAGGAAAATATCTGGGATTTACAAATCTCTGGGATTATACACTTTGCAGCTGGAACTTTCCATATTGGAGTCAACCCAAAACTTATTTTAAAGAGAAACTTTGATTAGCATTCCTTCAGTTATGAGGACGTTATAAAGCAAAGTGTTTTCTTGGCACCTTTGTTTTAGATTTTTTTTTTCTTTCTCATCCATGCGAGCATCTTTAGGAGAAAAAGAAGAAGAAAGAGCTGCACTTTGAAACAGACTTCACTGAACAAGGTGAGTGTGAAGTATTCAATGGGCAAAACGGAGAAAACACAAAACTGAAAGTATTATATGGGCATTTGAGTATCTTGAATGCCTACTGGGCCTGCTGAATGACCTCACTGAACGCATAAGAATCTGCTCTGGTCCCACGTTCTTTGGTGTCACTCTGCTGCCTCTGTGAGTTGAAGGGTTAACACTAATGAGGTGACGTGGCAGGCATGGTCCTGTTTGAGTTACTCAGCATCATTCAGAGAAACTTTATTACTTTTACCACCAACTGAACTTCCGGCTCCAATGAACTGCTGGGACACCTTGTGCTACTGCTCTCAATAGCGCTGGCCGAGGACTGTGAGCGATTACGCTGTGGTTACTCAAAAAACCTTCAAGTGTCTGGTACCTTATCTGCACTCGATACATATTGGTTGACTGATTAAGTGCCACCTGATTATTATACAGAAATACCTTTATTCTTCCTGGAAGCAGTGATATAGAGTGGAAAGAATAACAAATTTAGGGTTAGTAGCCTATGCTGCCAATTTGCCAGCCAAGTGATTTGGGGCAGGATGAAAAAATTCTCCCTGAGGCTCCATTTCTGAGTCTCTAAAATGGGAGGAAGAAATCAGTCTCAAAAAAGAGTTGTGGGAGGATTAAATAGGGGGACAGAATGTAAAACACCCGACACATGAGGGAAATCTCAGTAAGCTTCAGGTGAATCAGATCCAAAATCATTCATTCTCATGAATGAGCTTGTCGCTAATGTTGGTCTTCCCACCAATAACTTTCTGCTATATATTTATTTTGTTCTCTGGATCATCTAGTATTCCTCCTCCCTTAAAAACAATCAACTCATTTTTGGCAAAGTACAGATGCAGGCAAAAATAATAGGAATATGAAATATTACAATGTCAATAAAAAAAGGAGGAAGACCTTCTTTGAGAAACTGGGAAGCTCACCAGACTACTCTGTGTATATTCATAAGGGAGGCAGTGAATCCGGTGGCAAATTCCCTGGGTTAAAACAACCGGAGCTTTTCACAGAGAACCCAAAGGATTTAAGTTTATGTCATCCTCTCATCAGGGATGGACTCCTGGTAGTCACCTAAGCTGGTATTACTGTCAGATTAATATGAAAAGTTATGACAGATGCTGAAATAGTTCCCTTTAAATAAAATGAAATTAACACCCACGGAAGAAGAAGGAGATACAAGTGAAGGGGCTAAAAATCAGCTGAGTTGGAAGGGGCCACTCCAAACATATGCTCGTCCTCTAAAGAGACTATCAGCTTGGGTCTGAGGCAGGCCAGACTGTTTGGGAGATGCTTTTTCTCTTCCTCCAGACCAGAGAATAATCAGTAACTGCCACGTGAGTAGCAGAGCTGGGCCTGGGCCTGACACTCAGTGAGGAACACCAGTTGTAGACAATACTCTTGCAAAGTCCTGAGTCTCTTCAGCCTTTAATGCAGAACCTTAAGTACCACCCAACACGCAGTCAGCTGTTTCAGGATGATAAAGAATTCCTTTTAGGAAAAGTTAGCAATTTAAAAATTGGCTTAGAAATGTCCTTATATTTCAGAAGACTTTGATTTCCAATGATATTCCCATATAACTTTCATCCCTGAAAATTTTAATGTCTGAAAAATTAAAAGACCTAAATCTTCTTGGAATTCAAGTCAGTTCAAGTGACTCTGTCAGTAGCTATTTCTAAAGGAGACGACTCTTCAAAAACAAAACTTTGAGACTCTCCGAGATATCAAGTGATTTAAAATAAGAGGAAGTGTTTATTTACAAGGTCTTATTCTGCCTGGTCCACTGTTTTCTTATCTTAAAATGAGTTGGCATTCCAGTATTTTCATATGTACTAATGAGCTATGACAATTGTTGTTCAGTCACTAAGTCGTGTCCAACCCTTTGCAACCCTTGAACTGCAGCAAGTCAGGCTTCCCTGTCCTTCACTATCTCTCCTCTCAAACTCTTGTCCATTGCCCACCCATTTAAATGACTCTATTTAGTAAAAAAGAAGATAGTCTTGAGGTTTCCCCCAACATTAGGAGCACTTCTCAAAGAAAAGCTATTTTTAGTTTAACTTTCCCTCTCTCAGACTAGGGTAGGATATGACTTGTTTTGGAAATGACAAAATTGAGGAGAGTAAATGCTTCCTTTTAAGCTTCCATATCTTACCATCTTCTCCTACAATTGGTCATGCAGACACTCGGCCACTAAATCATCTGAAGCAACAGATGCATCCTGCAATTGCCAATAAATAAGTGTTAGGGAAGGGCTCTCTGCAGACATTTCCTGTGTTTTAGAGCCATTACTACATTGACACTTTTACTTTTTCATCTTAGAAATTATTTTTCTTTGTAATTTAATTAGAGATGGAAGTCAGTGAAGGTGTCCTCTTAGGAAATGCAGAGCAGTTACTAAACTGAGTCCCCAAATCAAGACTGTTTCCCTCACCTCATGAGTTGTATTTCTTTTTCACTTTTCTTTTTTAACTTTGCAAAAACATTTTAATTTCTTAATGCACCTAAAAGGATGCTGTGTCCACAGTGTGCGCTGAATATATCGTAAAGATCAGTCTTTCTATGTCGCAATTCTTTCCCCCCCTTTTTATTTTATATTGGAATATAGCCAATTAGTAGGGTTCCCAGATGGCTCAGTGGTAAAGAATCCACCTGCCAACACAGGAGATGTGGGTTCGATTCCTAGGTTGGGAAGATTCCCTGAAGAAGCAAATGGCAACCTACTCCAGTATTCTTGCCTGGGACATCCCATGGACAGAGGAGCCTAGAAGGTTACAGTCCATGGGGTCACAAAAAAGTCGGATACGGCTTAGTAACTAAACAACATAGCCAGTTATCAATATTGTGATAGTTTCAGAGGGACAGTAAAGGGACTCAGCCATACATATAAATGTATCCATTTATTCTCCCCCAAACTTCCCCCCCCCCCCCCCGCAACCAGGCTGCCACATAATAACTAAACAACATAGCCAGTTATCAATATTGTGTTAGTTTCAGAGGGACAGTAAAGGGACTCAGCCATACATATAAATGTATCCATTTATTCTCCCCCAAACTTCCCCCGCATCCAGGCTGCCACATAACACTGAGCAGAGTTCCCTGTGCTACACAGTAGGAGTTTGCTGGTTATCATTTTAAATATACTGGTGTGTAATGTCAATCTCAAGCTCCCTAACTATCCCTTCCCTAACTTATCTTGTAAATAGTTTGTTTGTATCATTTCTTTTTAGATTCCTCATATAAAGGATGTCATACAACATTTCTCCTTCTCTGACTTATTTCACTTAGTATGACAATCTGTAGGTCCATCCATGTTGCTGAAAATGACATTATTTCATTCTTTTTAAGGACTGAGAAATATTTCATTTATACATGTACCATATCTTCTTTATTCTTTTACCATGTCTTAGCTATTGTAAACAGTGCTGCAATGAACACTGGGGTGCAAGTATCTTTTTGAATTATGGTTTTCTCCAGATACATGCCCAGGAGTGGGATTTCAGGGTTATATGGTAGCTCTATGTTTAGTTTTTTAAGGAACCTCCATACTGTTCTCCATAGTGGTTTAACCAATTTACATTCCGACCAACAGTGTAGGAGGGTTCTCTTTTCTCTATAAACTCTCCAGGATTCATTGTTTGTAGATTTTTTTGATGATGACCATTCTGACCCATGTGAGGTGATACCTCATTACAGTTTTGATTTGCATTTCTCTAATAATTAGTGATGTTTAGTATCTTTTCATGTGCTTTTTGGCCACCTATATGTCCTCTTGGAAGGATGGGGGAAGGGATAGTTAGGGAGTTTGGGATCAACACGTATACACTGCTATATTTAAAATGGATGACCAATAAGGACCGACTGTATAGCACACGGAACTCTGCTTAATGTTATGTGGCAGCCTGGATGGGAGGGGAGTCTGAGGGAGAATGAATACATGTACATGTATGGCTGAGTTCCTTTGCAGTCCACCTCAAATGATCACATTTTTAATTGGCTACACTCCAATATAAAATAAAAAGTTTTTTTAAAAGTTAACTTATATGAAGTACTTATCACATACTACCATATAATAAATGCTCAATAAATAATTTATAACTGTTAATAATTTTTAACTTCCTATGCTCCCTGGAAACTTTCCGAGATCCTCTTCCTACAAACTTTCAGATTTGTTTCATGTGTTACAGATACGGCTCCTTTTCTGTTATTCTCTTCTTCTGTGTTTCAGAGTCCCACTCCTCAGTTCTTTCTCCCCTTTTCCCTTCCTTCTCTCCTTACATCCCTCTTCTCTCCCCCTCAGATATCCCCAATAAGAGCCAATTAGAATGCATATAGAAATTAATTCTCACCTTCTTCTAAAGAAAGTGCACAGCAATATTTGCAAATAAAGTCATATCACTTTTAGGAAAGAGAACTTCTTCCCCATTAGGGAGCAAATGTTGTGATTGATGCTCAGATCCTAAGGAGTCTTAGTTTGTTTGGTAACGACCTCTCCAGCTGGTAAAGAATCCGCCTGCAATGCAGGAGACCCTTGTTCAATCCCTGGATCAGGAAGATCGCCTGGAGCAGGGCATGCCAACCCACTCCAGTATTCTTGCCTAAAGAATCCCATGGACAGAGGAGCCTGGAGGGGGTTACAGCCCACGGGGTCACAGAGTCAGACATGACTGAGTGCCTAAGGACAGCACAGCGCACAGCGACCTAAGTCAACTCCCGTTACTTGAGAATTTACTACATACAAGGCACTGAGCTAGGGGCTCTGGGGAGGCAAGGATGAAGAAGAGGAGACGGTCCCTCCCTCTGGGGTCTCATTAGCCGGTGGAAAATGTTGACATGGACACAAGTGGCTCTCACGCAAGGCAGGCTCTGGAAGTTCTCCTAGGGAAAGGGCATCTTCTCACTTTCTCTACCCCCAGCACCTGGAAGGGGCCTGCCTGTTAGCGGGTGCTTAGTAGTACTTCCCTCAGACCTGGGCAAGAGGATAGAAGTGCACCATGTGTCACAAATTTGGAGAACAAGTGTTTTAAAGACTACACAGCTGCCCTGGTCACTTGGGTCTGGGGTGCAGTGCTGGCTCAGCATGACGCATAACCCTAAGCTTCTGTTCTCAAGATCGATGCCTTTCAGTACCCAGAGATGCATTGCTTCTCACGCCATGTCCCCTGGTTTAGACAGGTCGAGAAGGTCTGTGGCTGTACTGCTGCCCATGTTGGAGATCAACATTAATTTGTAGTTGGGGAGAATCTTACTAGTAGACATATTCAATAAGAGAAGCGAAAAATAAGCTAACTTATCAAATCTGTCCCTCTGATAATAGGAATGTAATGGATTCCTGAATAACCGCACGTCCTTGCTTCTCTTTTTGACCTATCTCATGGGTCCTGAGCTACTCACTCATTGGGCCAGTATTCACAACAGTTAGACACAAATGCTAAGAAAAATTTTGCAATATTAAGCAATGTATATGACCTAGATTTGTATTTGTGTAGGTATAGACAAATCATGTGAAGTATGTTGCTATTCCTTACATTGGCAACTATATGGATATTGAATGCTAGGACTGCAAATAGTTTTATCCTAATAAAATACTTGATTACATTTAATTAAATTTTTAAAAAATTTAGAATTCAACTTTAAATATTTGTTATTTAAAATTTTGATATATCTTTATTTTATTCCTCATCCAGTCAGCCCATCAATGGAAAACAGATATAATTGTCTTTAATATTTTGTTGCCAGTCTTTTAAAAAAAATCACAACTTTACATAATGTTCAGTTTTGTCTTTATGAAAGTATATATATCAAGGTAGAAGTCTAAAATATATTTTATCCACTATTGGTTTACATTCTGACTTTTAGCTAATTTAAAATGTTGCTATGGGGCCTTCATGTGTACTCACCCTGCCCCTTCAAAGGTTAAGAATGGGCCAGACCCAGGGGTGGTGGTGGTCAGAGTTTGGGAGTGGAGTGGATTTAAGGAAGAGTTTTCAGAAGAAGAGGGCTCATAGGTTCCTTTGGAGGAAAAGATAGCATGACCTCTTCCCAACCTGAGGAACAGATATCTGTGGTGGGAGCCCAGGTACAAGACAGGGTGAGCTATGCTTAGAACCCAGCAGTCAATGGTGGTAGGCTGCAGATGTGATGAAGGCAGGTGGCAGGTTTATGCTGATCTCATTCCTTGACCTTGAGTGGTGCCCAGCACACAGGAGAAAATGCATTTAATATTTGATGAATGAAAGAAAGAACGAATTTGGACTCTATACTCTATGTAACATGGAACCACTAAAGAGTCTGAGGAACGGGGACAGAATCAGAACTGCAGTTAAGAAAGAAACTGACAAGGGTGCCTGAAATTTATTTGAAAGTTTAGCTGTTGGAGGTAGAAAGAGTAATATGCTAACTTACATGTTACTAATTTATATCTATTGTGATTCGTTATTTCTTGAACATACAAATGTGGATATTTGTAATTATACACAATGAATGAAAAAAGGAATCTGGATTCGGCACTCTATATTGTATGTAACATGGAACCACTAAAGAGTTGGAGGCCTAACTGGACATTTAATGGTCCATAAGGTGTTGGAGAAGACTCTTGAGAGTCCCTTGGACTGCAAGGAGATCCAACCAGTCCATCCTAAAGGAGATGAGTCCTAGGTTTTCATTGGAAGGACTGATGCTGAAGCTGAAACTCCAATACTTTGGCCACCTCACGCGAAGAGCTGACTCATTGGAAAAGACCCTGATGCTGGGAGGGATTGGGGGCAGGAGGAGAAGGGGATGACAAAGGATGAGATGGCTGGATGCCATCACCGACTCGATGGACATGACTTTGGGTTGTTGGTGATGGACAGGGAGGCCTGGTGTGCTGCAATTCATGGGGTCGCAAAGAGTCGGACACAACTGAGCGACTGAAGTGAACTGAACTGAAAACTCCAAAGTCTTAGGTATAATGGCTCTAGGGCTGTGCTATCTAATAACACTGGTCACTGTCTACATGTGCCTTTTGAGCATCTGAAATGTGACTCAAATGATGTTCGATATGTTCTGAAGAGTAAAAAACATACTGGATTTCAAAGATGTAGTTAAAAAAATAATGACAAAATCTCATTAGTAATATTTTATATATTGATTAAGTACTGAAAAAGTAATATTTTGGATATACTGCATAAACTATATTATTGAAATCAATTTCACTTGCTTTTTTTTAGTTTTTCTAATGTGGCTACTAGGAAATTTACAATTACAAATAAAATAAAATTACACGAGTATTGCATTTGCAGCTTGCTTTATATTTTATCAGATGGCACTACTCTAGTGGATATCAATTTTGTACACTTCGTTAGCAGTTTTGACCCTAAAACAATGCAAATAATTACAAAAGGAAGGCATAAATGTTGCAAAAGATGAAGAAGTTGACTAAACCACTGGAAGTGATACTAAACTTCTTAGATCATGTGTAAGGTCTTGTCAGCATAGGATTTAGCAGATTTGGACCAGTGGACCACAAATGAAGAGGAAACTAACAAGGACACTGATTCAATAAAAGAAATGGAATATTACAGGAGGACTTTGGAGAAATGTATGAAGTCTTCAAAGTTTTTTTTTTCTGCAAAAATGATAGTCATGATTAAGCCATAAAACTTAAACAGAAAAAGAATATTGCATTATACATCAAAAAAGAGCAATGAACAGGGTTCAACAGAATTCAAAGAATCATTCAGAGTTGTAAAGGTAAGTCGAATTTGGCTAACTGTGAGATAAATCAAATTTCTTTTAGTTGCAGTTGTATTTTTAAATATCAAATCCCGATTCAGCTGGCTTTCATTATTCACTACAAAAATTTAGTTTCTGATTTTAAATACTTGCAAATATAAGCAAAATATTTCGATGGCTGGTTAATAAAAAAGAATCTCATATGTACATATAATATAAGATATTTTCCTTTAGCTTAAAACATAAGCAACAGGATTTTGTCTTGTATAGTTTGGGGGTTTAACCAGTATTTGGGTGGAGGGTCCTGGTCTTTTGAGTATGGGTCCATTATCCAGAGGCTTTCTGACATCTCTCATGGTCTACAGTTTTCACTCTTATTTTCTTTCAAGCAAAGTGAAAACTGAGAGACATGTACAAAGTTCTTATAGATTTGAATGCTTTTTTCTCCATTCTTTCACAATCCTCATATCCATAACTCATTTGACAGAGACTTTTCAGAGTCTTGCTTTCACTCATTCTTTCAAAGCATTTAACTTAGTTTTCATCAGAATAACTTTTGTTTTGTACTTACATAGTCATGTTTAATAGGACTTAATTAAATTCCATAGGGATAGTTACAGGAGCTATAGTCAGACTTGGGAACAAATACGGTGGATTCGCTGGGGTCCATAACTCACCTGGTGGGAGCAGAAGTGTGCAGGTGTCACGAGCGTTCGTTATGCTGCAGCATCCCTCTGCCTGCTGCACACCACACCAGGAATGACCGGAATCTGTTACCAGATGAGTCAGTAAGTGGAGGTTGGTGAAGAAGCTTTCTACTATTATGTCACCTACAGTGTATTTACAAAAGGTCAACTATCCTATACATGACAAGATTTCCCAACTTAGGACATCTGGAAACACTTGGGAAGTATGGTGTCTGGAAAGAGCACAGAGAAACCAAGTTCTCACCCCAACTCTCCTGCAAGTATTTCATAATAATATTTATAACCCTGACAGGATACCAGCTTTTACTCTATTCTCAAGGTTATCTTCTTACTCTTTATGTCTACCTAAGACATAGATCTCACAAACAGAGGCGTGAAACCCCACACATAGATGGATTAGAAATTCTAGCAGAGTCAACTTGATAAACACCCACTCATAAAAATATTTGCAAATGGATTGTTTTATTTACTTTTGTAAATCTCTCAAGAGAAGAAAATTTCTTGTGTGTGCATAATAGGTATTTAAGAAATACAAAGTGAATGATACACAGACTGAAATATTTCTGCAGTGCCTATTAAATCTGTTCATTCTAAATCAGTGATGTTTATGCACAAGAAGGAAATGCACCAATATTAAACTGGATCCTCCAAATGAGTGTGATTCAGGAACTGAAGTATGACTTAGGTGATTCCCAGAAGCACTATGTGGAAGCAGTGATCTGTAAAATATTGACGTAAAGGTTACCAAAGTTGTCATAGCATAAATGAAATTACTGCAACATTCGTGTCTGAGAGTGAATAGAAATAAAGAGGTTGGAAATAGGAACTGGAATTTTCAGTGTACAAGCAAACTTGGAAGAGTCACAAGTCTCCTTAATGTCATTAAAGAAACAAATTAAGGCAATTTGACATATGTCTTTATGCAGTAATATAAAGCAGGACCCAGCAGCACCAAACTAGAGATAGAATTTTAACCATGCTTAAGATGCAGAAATTATGGTAGCAATTCCACAGGTTAACGTCTCCTCAAAGAAGACTTTATATCAACAGATGATGGAGGAAGAACACCCTTTTCAGTCAAGCACGTCCTTTATAATTCTTCCTTAAAAAATAAGTTTGTCAGTGCAAGGTGCGTAATGACAACTCGAATATAATCATAAAAGATTAAAGGCGGAAATGACTCAAAGCACCAAAAACCTGGTGAAAGACCAGCACTTAAGGTTTCGCCATGGCGGTGTGATGGATGGAGGCCAGAGACTGTGGCTAGTTGATAGCAGTGTGCTCTTCTTGCTGGGTCCCGTTTTCATCACTGAGCACAGATGAAGAGGCTAAAGTAAATGTTTCACTGGATCCCGTTCTGTTTTGCTACTCTGGCCAAACTTCAGAACTGGAACACTTTTGAAAAGCTGAAGGCATCTACTTATTTTTCTCATTTACAGTTACCTAGGTATGTGTGTGCAAATGTAAAGGTTTTCTAATCTAAATAAGAAAGAAACAAGTTTATCCTTCCCCATGTAGGTTTTGGTGGGTGTAACAATCCGGGAAGACCTAGGAAATAACTACTGTTTGCTTTGGATGATACACTTGGCTACCATTAAAAGACTGTATAATCATAGCCTAACTGTAGACTTCAAATTTTAACAGATTTATCTAAAGTTTCAAAATTTGTACCGTTGGATGTAACTAAAACTAGCTTATGGCAGGCTTCGTAGCAGTTAACACGGAGCTAATATGAAATCTGAACCCGCTTTAAAAATCCCTCGGATATCACCATCCTCCTCAGTTACCATTTATAGCCAAGAAAGAGGTTTTCATTTTATCTGTTTCCAAGAAATCAAAGGAATTATTTTGTAGACAGTTTAGACTTTTGTCTAAATATATGCATACTGACAAGTTAGCGCTCTCCTTTCTCTTCCAGAGCAGCTCTCTCCCTCCACGACGCTCCCCCGCCCCACCCCCGCCTTAATTCCAGTTTCACCAAATAAATCTAGGGACTCTGTTCCCGGCTTAAGGGAGATTTCTCAGCCCAGACACTCCGGCTGGAGGAAAAGGAGGGAGGGGAGAAGTAAACGCGACACGGAAGCCAACAGAAAGGTCTAAAATCATTAACATGTAAATGGTGCCTTTTCCATTCCAGGGCACCTTATCGCCAGACGCCCTCAGGGACTAGCAGGGTTCGTGCCGCCGCGCCGGGGAGCTCGGGCTCCGGGGGTGGGGGCGGAGGGAAGCCGACGGCAGCCGGACCCTGCCGGGAAGAGGGACGTGCAGCCAGAGGCATAGGACTCGGGGAGGTCAGAACCTGGCGGAGGATGACAGAAGCCGGCACTTCCTGGTTCCTTCCCCAAACATGCTGTCTGCGGTCCTGCATATCTGCCTTTCCCAAAGGCAGCGGAGGAATAAAAAGAAAAAGATGTGTAACAATTCGCCTCGACCACCCCACCCTCCCCCCGCCCGCGACCCCGTGGCCCCGTCTTCTCGGTCTCTCTCTAGCTGGGGGCGAGACAGTGGGTGAAGAGGATGTCCCAAACCTGTGATTTCAGGTTTTGAACACGATATTCCAGAAACTTCTGTTTTATTTGTAGTACGATCTGGGGGTGGGCAAAAGATGAGGAAAGTTGTTTGTTTTTTTTAAAAATAAGTTTGTGTTTTGGGTTCGCGGCATCACGTCAGCTGAACATTGGGTTTCTTTCGCTTTGCAACAGTCGAGCGCCCCGGGCGCCACCTGCGCGTCCCGCGCGGAGTGGAGGCGGGGGCGGGGGTAGGTCGGTCCGCGCCCCGGTTCCCCGACGCCCACTGCAACGGGCATGCGAATGACAGACTGCAGACCCTCTGGCTTGTGCCCCCTTCAACGCACCGTCCGTCAAAGCTCGAACTGCAACTCCCTTAGGGCGAGCGCCGGCCGAGCCGGGCCGAGATTGCGGCGGAGAGGAAGCGGAGCTCTGCCACCGAGGCTCCTCCTCTCGCCGGTGCAGCCCGGGACTACCTGGCGGCGCGGCGGGTGAGGCGCGCGAACTCCAGCGCGCCCCCGCAGCGGCCACCTCGGCGGCCCGCGTGCGGGGCTGAGCTAAGAGCCCGCTCCCCCCGAAACCTGCGGCCCGTCCTCCCCCCACTGAACCCCGCGCGCCCGCCCGTCCGGGCGCCCGAAGGGCCGCGCTTACGCAGTTGGCGCAGCCAGCCCTACGCTAGATGCGCAGAGCCCGCCCCCCGCCCCCTGCACTCTCCCCGCCCCCTCCCTCCCTCGCAGGGGCCGAGCGAATGTAGCCCGCGAGAGAAAATGGCGGCGGCGGCGGGGAATCGCGCCTCGTCCTCGGGATTCCCGGGCGCCGGGGCGGCGAGCCCCGAAGCGGGCGGCGGCAGAGGGACCCTCAAGGCGAGCAGCGCGCCCGCGGCAGCCGCGGGGCTGCTGCGGGAGGCGGGCAGTGGGGGCCGTGAGCGGGCGGACTGGAGGCGGCGGCAGCTGCGCAAAGTGCGGAGTGTGGAGCTGGACCAGCTGCCGGAGCCGCCGCTTTTCCTCGCCGCCTCGCCGCCGTCCTCCTCCACTTCCCCGTCGCCGGAGCCCCAGGACGCGGCGGCGGGCGGGAGCGGTTTCCAGCCTGTGGCGGTGCCGCCGCCCCACGGAGCCGCGAGCCGCGGTGGCGCCCACCCTGCCGAGCCGGCGGCCGCACCGGACAGCGGCGCCCAGAGCCCCGCGGGGGCCGAGCCGGGGGAGAAGCGGACGCCCGCCGCCGAGCCGACTGCGGCGGCCCCAGCCGGGTGAGCAGCGCGGCCCGGGGAGCGGCGGGGACTTGGGGGGCGGGCGGGCTAGTGCAATGAATGAACCCCGGCATCGCGCAGGGCGTCCCAGGGCTCCGCAAAGCAAGGCTGCGCGCGGTTATCCGGGACCCGAGCCCTCGGGCACCCCCTTTGACCCTTCCAGCGTCGGGCGGCGCCCCGGACCTGGCCTGGGGGACCGGACGGGGGCCCGGGGCGGGGACGTGCTGGAGAGTTTGTTATTGTTTGCAGACATGTGACAGGCGTGCGAGCCGCGCTGCTTGGACCAGTTGAGATAAGGTGTGGGGGACCGGGCTGGCTTTGTGGGGCTCCTGGAATCGGGGCTCTCCGAGGGGCCCCGGAACGGGACCCTGGCGCTGCCCTCCGTGTCAGGCTGGAAGAGGCGAGCAACAGTGCGGCGGCGGCGACCCCGGACCTGAGTCCCGGGGGCCGCGGGGGTGAGGCCTGAGCCTGCGGGCGGGCGGTGTAGGTGGGCGGAGTAGGTGGGCAGTCCTGCCCGAGGCCGGGTTGGGGGGCCGGAGGGCGGCGGCGCAGAAAGCGGTGGGGTTCCCTGGGCCGTGACAGGCAGAGCCTCTAGGCAGGTACCCGGAGGCCGGGCCGGAACGGAGGCGGCGCGCCCCGAGCGCGGCCGCAGGGGGTTCCGGGTGAACGGCTCCGTAACGCCTGTCAAAGCGGTGCGGGCTGACGGGCTGCAAGCTCTCGGGGGCTTGCGGGGTGTTAGGACAGAGAATTTTCTAATCGCGTCCCCCGAGGGACTCCTAGTTTCCGGGGGAATGCAGACCGCACCACGGAGACTTGAGTGACTTCTCTTTGGAGTTTGAATTTGGCCTTTGAAGTTTGCATTTGGCGGAGTGGTGTAAGAGCCAGGACCGGATGTGTCAGCCATTCACTTGCAAAGCGGTGGTTCCCACTCCCCGCAGCCTCTCCGGCGTGGTTGGGGACCGCGGCGCGGGTGCGGTGCTTGCTGCTCCCTGCAGCTGCGCGGGCCGCCGCGGGATTCCAGGGGACCCAGTGCGGTGTGCTACGGGGCTGCCTGCGCGTTACGGTATGTGCAAGGTAACTCAGGCCAGCCGTTCCTGGCCTGACTCTTGGCAACTAGAAATTTTTGTTTAAGGAAATTCTTTTAAATGTGACAGCAACAGTCCTTGTTTTTGTTTGTGTTTAAATCTAACTAGTGTATGCAGAGCACAGGTTTGGGGGGTATTTTGAGTTGCTGGAAATGTTGCGATAGCCACCCGTTTCCTTGTAGGGTTTCCTGACCTTTATTCTTAGTGCTTTAAAGAGTGCCTTGTATTATTGGTTTCCCTTGTGAAACGAATTTGACAGTAGGAATCATTGGCTTTCGTTAATTATCTAGTGATTTGGCACTTTGGGGGGCAACTTGATTCTTTAAAACCGCAGTGTGTTGATTGCTACTTAGAAGTTGCCCCCTTCTCTTTCCCCACCTCGCGGGGGAGGGAACCCTAAAAATGTGGTCAGCAGTGTGCCGTGGCAATGTCGAGAGAAACGGAGGCTTGTGACTGTGCTGATTTCCTGTGTGCACTTGTACATGTAGCTTAGTCTTACAAGGGTTGTTTCTCTACACTACTGCTCCTTTGCAGATTACATTAGAACTTGACTGGAATGATTCCTTGTCGGCGATTATTACTACAAGTGAGGTCCAGTTAAAGATATTAAACCCAGAATTTGAGAGGTGAATTTTGTCTTATTCCCATGATAACCAAGTTTTTGGATGCAGTAAATAATTTAGTAAGCCTCAGCATTCTAGGCATCTTAACGAGCTATGAATATAGTAGAAGAGGAACAACTGTAAAATTAATGTATAGATGTTTAGTGTTGTCTCCACACAAAATAAGAGGACGAAAGTGAAAGCAGATAAAATTCAGGGGGTGAGTAATCCGTGTTTAATTTTTGCATTTTATAAGCTAGTTTTCCCCCCTCTCCTTTTTTGAAAGGGTGGATTATAATTGCATAGTATATGAAATAACAGACTAATCGGGAAAATCATTTCTTAAAATGAATTTCACTGGCCAGAATGCTGTTTGTTCATCCCAAATGTTATACATAAACATTTCATTTATAGTAAAATACTGATTTCCTCTACTTTTGAAATAGTGAATTTTTTCCATATTTCCTTATTCATGGGGTTGAAATTCATTTGAATCTGTTGGTATAAGCACTTTGACTGTAAGCAGTAAAATCGTAATTGAACTTTACTTTTTGGATAATAGTTACATTCATACTTTAGTAGGATCATCTAACATTGAGATTTTGAAATATTTTTATGTTTCAGTAGTACCATACATCTGGACACCCATCTGTTAAGACCTGTCGTATTTTTTTAAAGAGAATTCCTAAAGTTTTAAAATTTCATAATTTCCTTCAGTTTTTGACCTTTGGGTGCAGAAATTGAAATTGTGGAAATATAATTTTATAGTGTAAATAATATAAATAATACTGATATTAAAAATAGAAGATTTTAAGTCCACCCCTTTTTCAGGTTAGTAACTGAAATCAGTGAAAGTTTTTTGCCTGTAAGTGGCGCCCAAGGGTTTGGGATTTTTCCTTCTATTACAGAATTAGGGGCTTTTTCTTCCTATTTACTGTCTTTGAAGAGAAATTACAGTGTTACTCTCCATTGAACAGGCTATTGTGAGTTTGGTAGATATAATTACTCCATCCTATTTTTGTAACTTAAAAAAAAAAAACACCTAACTATCAATTTGCTGGCCCCATGAAAGAACAAGATATGCTGTACTTGTTAATGTTAGTTTTTCCTTAAAACTGAAGCTGTTTCATAGGCTGCTTTTATATCCTCCTATAGCCCCTCAGCTTTCACTTCCTTTTAGAAGCTTCTGGACTAAAAATATAATTTAGTGACTTTTTACTAAAGGAGGTGTAGGAAAATTATTGCCCAAAATAAGTTTTTTTAAAAAATTGGTGATTTTATAAAATGATAGAAGTAGTTACATCAGTTAGTCTTACATGAATTTGTAAGCTTTGTAGTTAGGAATTGTCTCCAAGTTTAATTTTGAATCAGGTAAGAAAATGAATGCATTCTTCAAAGATTATTAAATATAATTCTGAAAGGGAAATATTAGAACTAGAATTGTTGCCAACTTTAGTTTTCTTTTCATATCTGATTCTGGCATGAGTGACTGGTTAACCAACATTCCTTAATACATTATTTCCAATATGTTATAATAACTCCCATTTTGCTAGATACAAAAAAACAGGAAGTAGCTCTGTTCATTGATATTCTTTTTCACATCTCCTATAGTACCTCAAGCATATGTTGCACATTTTAGAAATGGTTGCTGACTTACTGACTTGGAAGATTTCAAAATATGGAATGAAAGGAGTGTTCTTTGCTTTCAACAACAGCAAAAGAACCAGCTACAGCTTGCCTAGGCTGTCTGCTGATCAGCCCTTGACAGTTGCTGGGAGCATTCCAGAAGAAATGCTGGGGTGGCTGGGGCAGTTAATAGGGAATGGATTTCCCTGAGGAAAAACATGGGGCATTCAGAAGTTCTCTGAGTTAGAAGGCATAACTTTTGCATTTTGTATCCAATTTTCTTGGGCTGAGGGTTATTTCTCTTTGAGGAAGGCAATAGGAGAATGTGGCATGGAGAAGCATTAGTCTCCAGAGGCTCCTTAAGAGCTGCAGTATATTGCACTTTTAACCTTGAAATGCCTTGCTGTATCAGATGTACCAGGTATATTCCTTGGACTTGGTTATTTTCTTCAGTCCTGGCCTCTTTTTATATCCTAAGCTGAAAATTAGAATTATTTTAAAATGTAGATGGGTAAAAAAGATTAATGTGAGGAAATATATGCACTATTAAGAATCAACCCAAGTTGTTCTTAAGAAATAATTTAAGAATATTTTGAAACATGAAAGAAATAATCAGAAACAGAATTGAAGTAAATGTTCATTTATAAATACTCAATGCAAAGCTAACTGTGCTAGTTGGGTGTTCTTGCAAGAGAATAGGAGGATTTTTGCTGTGGTTAATAAACGTGTTCATTGATCAAGTAGAAGTACTTTTATATAGTCACTTTTCTTGCCTTCTCTGTGTCAGGCAAGTTATATATTAGCTCATATCATCATGTCTGCATCCTTCCAATGTGTTGTAATTTCTGTTTTCAAGAGGTAGAAACTCATGTGTGATGCTAAGGCCCCGTGATCCCACGACTGGAAAACAGGCTAGGATTCCAGTCCATGACGGTCTCACTGCACAGTCCATTTCTTTCCATCCCTCTCTGCTGTCTCCACTCTCTTTTACAAATTAATGACCAGATTAATGATTTGAAGGAGGAAGTTGTCCTTCAAGAGTCAATGTGAGAATTAAAAAAAAAAAAAAAAGAGTCAACGTGAGAATGATAGGTTTCTACCCAGTGCCATTGCCAATACATTTGTCTCCTGACGTGTCCATAAAGCTTGGTGTTTGTAACCTGGACTCATACATGTAATACAGGTAAACTGTGCTTAGATCACCTCATCTTGTTAGGCAAGGAGAATAAATGATTTGTACTTAGATCACTTCATTGTGTTAGTCAGGGAGAATGGTTGATTAATGTTGAGTGTTCCTTAGGTTTCTTGATTTGTGCGGTTTATGTTATAAGTAGAAGGAAATAAAGAAGCTAATATAATATCACACATTCATTTTAATCGTCACACATGGAAACTATTCCAGTAGAGTCAGACCCTATTTGTTTGTACTTGTTTTAGATTTCATTCATCCAACTTTTATGAACCTCTGCGAGGTTTTTTCCTGGGTGGTAGAGAAAATGTCATCAATGCACACAGCCTCTGTTTCTGCTGGCAGATTGTATTATGAAGAGGTTTCACACTACCATGTTCAGTGTTGTAAGAGACATGGAACTAGAGAGGGGCACCTGGATTAAGGATCAGTGCTCTGAATCTCACCCACAGCATTTCACACTGTATCTCTGCAGTGAATAAGCAGTACTTCCCTAGCTTTCTGAGGAATAATTGACCTTCCAGGACAGTAGTTAAAGGTGAAAGCTTTGTTCTGCTTGTATCTTTGATCTGCTAGTTTTTGCTCTTTCCCTTTGGTCTCTTTCCCTTTCTTAGGACAGATATATACTGTAGCTTTTCCATTTCCACAGCAATGGCAAAAGGAATACAGATTACTTTCAAACTATATCTGCCTATATTCTTAAAAGGTATGAGTATGGAACTGCAAGTTCAGATGTGTGTTTTTTTTTTCTTTCTTGAAGAGAAAAATAAGAAGGGAGTATAGGAGCAAGAAACTGAGGATCTGCCAACACTGTTTTTAAAATTCAGGCTTTATTATTAGTACAAGCAACTCTGCTAGTTAGGAAAATAACATTGGGAAACATATAAAGTATGCTCTAGGCTATAAGATAATCAAGAAGATATCCTTGCCTCATTTACTCTGGCCCATGGGTTGGTTTAGGTATGTTTGGTATGGAAAGGAGTTCTGTACTGTTAGCGATAGAATGCTTTGAAATAACCAGTCTGGTTAGTTTGGTTTAATAGATTGAGATGTTGTAGAGAGCCAAGAGCTGTTAAGTTCTTAAGACCCACCAAGCGTGTATTTCTGAAAATGCAGTCTGTCACCTGGGAGTTGCTGATGAGACCTTCAGTCCTCTCGAAGACTGAAGCAAATGCCTGGAGCGCACACAGTGCTGCAGTTAGTGTGTTAACTAAGTGTCACAGTAAGCGTGATGCTGAGTGTATGTGGAGGAGGAAGAGGGTAGGTATCGGGGTGGGGGGTGGAGATTGTACTGTTGATAAATAGTTGGGATTATTGCCTTCCTTTATGGCCTAAATAACCATTCAACTGATAAAGCATCAAATAATCTTCAAACTGGTCTTACAGCATTCTGAATACTAAATATCAGTTGCTAACAGACAAGGAACTCTGTCTTATTCTTTATGCCATTGCCCATCATCTAGACTAGTGTCTGGCACCCGTGAATATTGGATGCATGTGAGTGGTGGTGTTCAGTGTCGTCCCACTCTTTGCGACCCCATGGACTGCAGCACCCCAGGCTTCCCTGTCCTTCACCATCTCCCGGAACTTGCTCAAACTCATGTCCATTGAGTTGGTGATGCCATCCGACCATCTCATCCTCTGTCATTCCCTTCTTCTGCCTTCAATCTTTTCCAGCATCGGGGTCTTTTCTAAGAGTGTTAGGACACACATTAGGATGAATTAATTTTCCCAAAGTGTTAGGATGAATTAATTTTTAAATAAGTGTATCAGAAGATACACTGACTCATGACTTAATGTGATTTTAATCATAATCTAGCTTAAGGCAAGTTTTGAAGGCAGGAATTATTTCTTATGCGTTTTGGTGTATTGCTTGGTATTTTGTAGCAGTAATTGGTATTTAGCAAGCAGTGATTAATAATGTTGACCAATTTTATATAATATAAACCTTACAGAATTAGTTTAATAACTCAGTGTAGTTACAAAGTAATTGGAGGCATGTGTAAAGTGTCAAATATTGAGAAAATTGAGTTTCTGGGGTTTGAGTTCTAGTTTTTTGTGCTGATAGGTAAGCCCTCCTGGTTGTCTTCGTAACCCTGCCAACCCTTATTTAATGGCTCCTCAACTTCTTGAGCATTAATATTAGAACATCCTCAGGTCCAGGCCTTCTGTCATTTCCTCTCTTCCACCCCCACCCCAGTTCATTAATGCCTTTAGATCAACTATTGGCCTTTCATGAATGAGTACAGAGTTTATTTTCCTAGCCATGACCTCTCCTAGATGCCACAGAACACATCCATACTCAGGTATCTAAAACCAAATTTAGGATTTTCCTTTCACCTTAGCCTACTCATACTCATGAGTTCTCTGCTCTTGAAGTGGCAGGACCAGAACCTAGTAGTTGCCCTTGACAAAGCCAGGTCTTCAGTTCCTTATCAGAGGCTGGTGACGTGGTTTGTTACCATATTCCTAGTCCAGGTCTCCGTGATCTCTCATTTGAACTGACATAGCAGCCTCCTCACTTGCTCCCTCTCTCCTACTTCCTCTCTTCCAGTTGGTTCTCCATATTGCGTGACCAGAGTCATCATTTTTAAATGTAAATCCGAGTGTAGCAATTTTCCTGTAAAAAAGTAAATTGAATTTTAAAACGTTCAGATGCTTTCTATTTGGATAAAGATCACGGAATTCTTAAGATGTCCTACAGAGTCCCTGCCTGGTTTCACCCCTGGCTGCCTCTCTGGGCCCATCTCTGATCACACACACCCTTATTCTCAGCAGGACTGCCTTCGTTTCCTGACTCAGCACACCACCTCTGCCTTTGTGGTACTGCCTGCCCTCTCTCCTGGAGCACTTTTCCCAGTCTGAGTCAGCTCCGCCCTGTTCAGATCTTAGCTCACTGAGGCTTCCTCAGGGAAGCCTTCCTTCCCCGATCTCCTAGACTGGCTTTGTAGCTCCATGTCCTTACTGTTAGTGTTTTGATTTTGTATTTATCTCATTTGATGAATGGTTGCCTTCCCTTGAAGACTGAAAGGACATAAGTGGGCAGGGCCTTTGTCTGGGTAGGAACCCAGAACCTAACAAAATGCCTGGCCCAGAGTATATCCTCAGTAAGAATTTGTGGAATAAATGGATGCAGGTAGTTATGATGTTGCAAGATCAAACCAGTGGATTGTCTGTTCTTCCCCTTTGGTCAGATGTAATCAAGACTTAGCTGAAATGGGGTTAAATGGCAAAAGCCTAGATGATTGGTGTTTCCAAATATTCAGTGTGTGATAGGTTCATTAGGAGGTATCTGAAGTATTAAACACACCAAGGGCCACAGGGGAAGTAGGATGGCTTAATGTGGTACAGAGGAATACTGCATGATAATATGCTGTAGGAAGAAGTGTTTGCTCCGTGTATTTAGTTGTGCTCTTACCAGGGAGTTGAAAGTGTGTGTGTGTGTCTGCGCACGCGCGCGTATGTGTGTGTGTGCACGCGCGCGTGTGTGTGCATATGTATATAAATAAATATACCCCTGGAGCTGTTATGCATTAATACAATGATTCCTTTTTCTGAGTTCTCAGAATGTTATCTAAGTTTAGGATACCATGTTTAGGATTTTTGTCCCAATTACCCTACTTCATCCAAAATTTATGAATTTGCTACTGATAATGATTCAACTTGGGATAAATAGTTCACATTTGCATTAAAGAAAAGATTTGCCAGACAAGTACTATGTGAGATTTCAGGAACCAAGAATCCACGTTAACAGAAAATGTTTTGAAGTTTATTGGTGGTAACTAAACCTGGCACCCTCCCTTATCTGGAACACGGTTTAGCACTAAGAAGTAAGAAAAGAAGGCTCTGCGCTGCCAAAGGGCCTGTAACAAAATCTGCGCTTTGAAGTTCTTTGATTTTACACTTAGAAGAGTTCCAGGGGCATTCACTCAGGATTTGCTGACATTTCTTTATTATTCTTGTAGTCTTGTCTATTTGGTGTCCCTAAGCTATGTGTTGCAATTAAAAGCAGCCAGTTAGAAGACCCATGCTTTGAGCAAGAGACAGGTTCCCAAAAGGCAGAATATAGGCAGAGACCTGACAGGCGAGAAGAAGAAGGAGGAGAAAGGGGCCTGTTGAGAGGACATTAAAACATTGCAGTTGGGGGCCGCCTGGTGTCGGAACGTCTGCTTCCACACAGCTGGATCATCGCTAAGGTTAGGAATTTGTTAAATCACAGCACTTTCCCACATTACTTTCGGGGTGTCAACTTCTTTATTTGTAAAATGAAAGTGATCAAGATTACATGATTGGTTTTGTCTTCTGTAATGGTAATGACTGTGGCTTGCAAGATTGTTGTGTTTCCCTCCACTCAGTCAACTAAGTTAGGAAGCTTGTAACATATTAAGGAAGTTTTCTCCATGATAGTCATAGAGAGTATTTTGATCCTCAAAGTGGTTAACATCCAAATTATCTGGAAGAGGTGGTCATGTAGCCTTGGTGCTGAATAAATGAAGTGTTCTTTAGAATTACATAAAATTGGATGCTGCTCATTACAAACATCCTCTGGATTGGCTGTGTAGCAGAATTTTTTTGCTCTATTTGTTGGCCTGAGTCATTTTATATCCTGCAATTAAAAAAAATGCTTTAACAGTTAATCACCACCACTGATATATACTGCCCTTTCTCCTAGCTAGACTGTGAGAAGTCAGGCAGCAAGCGCCAGCTTTGCAATGTTGACCAAGTTATTTAATTACTGTGAGGACTTTGGTCTAATAAGATGTCTGCTTGCGAAAGGGTTGGATTCTTGATGTTCACATGTCTTAAGATGTTCAGTGTTTTGAGAAAGACATTTCACATTTCTTTTTTTCCTCTTTCAAAATAATTAATTGGCTGTACCTGCTATTTATTATCTGGATTTTATTATATTCTTAAATGCTTCTTGGGTAATAAATCAGATTGATTTCATTGATCCTTAGATTTTAAAAAAAAGATGTGACATTATTTAATGTAGATACTAACATTCCTGAAAAACTTTTAGTGTCAGTATAAACTTATTTTGAAATTTGTAAATACGTTTCAGTTTTTCTGGCACACTGGCATTTCTACACTGTTAGATACGGTCCTTGTGATTTTTCTGAGTTCAGAATTTTTAGATTAAGCTTTATTAATAAAATGGTTAGTCCTTTCGAAAGCAACAGAACAATTTATTTTAAATATCTTTTAACAAAAGAACTAGGTAGTACTACTGTGTACTGTGTGGTACTATGTACTATGTTGCAGTACTATGTAGACTGCTATACAGTTTTTTTTCTTAACAGCATTTTGTTTATTATCTTGACAATGATTAAAGAGCTGTCATTTTCATGACTGCATAGCATTCCATCATTTGATTGTCTCATTAACCAATCTCTTCTTTCTAAACATATTGTTTATTGTTTGGTTGTTATATCACGCTACAGTGACTATCATTGTATGTATAGTTTCAGATATTTGTGCATTTGGTTTTGTAAAACAAATATTCGGAAGTAAAACTGCTGAGTCAAAGGATTATGCATATTTAAAATTTTTATCGTGTAGCCAAATTGCCCTGTAAAACATTGTGCCAGCTTACATTCATCTCATGGTATGTGAGGGTGTTCGTTGCTTCACATTCTTGCCAGTGTTTGATATTATCAGTCTATGAAAGATGGTTTCTTATTTTAATTTGCATTTCTTAGCTTATTAGCATCATAGTACAGCTTGTATTTATTAACGATTTCCTGCTTCTTTTGTGACTTTCACACATGAGAGAAATTTGTTTATTTTTTCTTATTGATTTTTATTATGTATTAGAATATTAGCTTGACATTTATTGGAAATGTTCTCCTCTGTTATCATTTATGAATGTCAACTATACTGTTGTTCCATAAAGAGGCTTTAAATGTTCCTTCAGATTTCATTTCTTTCTTTCTCTCTCCCCCTCTCCTTCTGAATGGTCTTACAGGGAGACTGTGCTGTGTGGTGGTTCAGAGTACAGATGCCTGAGCTCTAGTCAGAGTTTCACCACGGTGAAGTAGTGTGCCTCGGAAGTTACTTAACTTCTTTGCACTTCAATTTCCTCAACTATAAAATGAAGATATTACTTCAGAGTTGTTGCAGGGACAAAGTGTTTGTATAAACACGGTAAACAGTGCTTGGTACATGATGAACGCTATGCAGGTAATAGCTGTTATTATTCCCTACCACAAGTTTATAAAAATTCACTAATCTTTTCTAGTACTGTTTTTATAGATTTAAAAAAAATGGTCTCTGATCTATCTGAAGTTTAAGGCCCCAACTTTATTTTCTCCAAATGATTGGCTAGGTGTCCCAGCATTGTTTATTGATTAAAAGTATCCACTTTATCACATACTAAATTTTCAAATATTTTGACGTTCCCAAATACATTTCTTTATTTCAGATCTCACTCTTGCACAAAGGGCTCAATTCTTAAATAATCACATTTCAAGTTTTATACAGAGATCTTTAAAGAATGTCATTGACTGGAGAGAAAAAGATACATCAGAAGACTATTAGTTGTATCTTTGCTGAATTGTTTTTATAATATTTTGATGCCTAAAATGCCTTGGCTTCAGTGACGGAACCCTGCATCCCCCTACCTCTGGAATAGTTTCTCCAGGAGGTGCCGCTCAGCCAGCTGCTGCCACCACACACCCAAACTGAATCTCCATCCTCCCGGTCAGATCTCCTGGTCCTTTGGAGTGCCACTGGTTTAATTCCTGCCACCACCTCCGAGCAGCTGTGCTCTCAGGCTGGCCTTCTCTCCCTCAGCATCCAATCAGTCTCCAGTTCTATTGTTGTCAGTTGTCTGCTAGCCCTGGAATCCACCCCCACAGCTGCTAAGCCAGGGTCAGGCCTCTGTCACCTCCTCCCAATTCTTACAAGGCTTCTTCCTAACCAGCCACTGGCTCCTGGACATGTTCCCCCCAGTCACTCTCTACACTGCAGTTAGAGTGAGGTTTCTACCATGAAAGTCTGATCTTGACACTTCAGTAGACAAAATCTAGCTCAGTCTTCTCATTTTAAAAGTGAAGAAACCGAAACACAGGCTTAAACAGATCAGATAGTTAACCAGTGGCAAAGGTGGGAAATCCCAAGTCTGTCAGAAATAACTGGCACTGTTTCTGGCATTCAAGAATAATTTCTGTTCATGCGTATTATACATGTGTGATATAGATTTTACACCTTGTGAGTGGTGGATAATTTATGTAATGTGAATTGCTGGTGTCCAGCAGGCCTTCTTGCACAAACTGAGGCCAGGAGAATGATGAGATGCTATAGAATGAACTCCTTCATACAGTATAACTGTACAGTTCAAAAGATGCTTTTGTATTTGCTGCTGTCTAGTTGACATAGATGTTACTGTAGTCTTTCAACCTGAAAATCACACAATATCACTCTCAACTTAGATTCTCTTAGTTACTTGGGTCATTAGTGTCTTAATAAATCTTAAAATCTACATTTGCTTCTTTTAAGATATTTATTAATGTAAATTAAATAGAACAACTTAATTCCCTAGCTTTAAACTCAGTTGATTTTGTGCTCTATGATTTTGAATGGCCGTGTTCTATCTTTGAATAAGTGAACTCAGAGAGGAAAAAAAAAAAACTTTTCTTCATCCTGAGAATAAAGTCCAGACTCCTTAATGTAGTTCAGAAGCTCGTGGTAATTGGCTCTGCGCCCCTCTCAGCTCCCTCTCCTGAACACCCTGCTCCAGTCATTCAGGGCTAGGTTCACATTTTTGTTTCCCTGGCTGACCCTTCTTTTCTCTCAGTGCACTAAATGTTGTTTCTTCTGTCTAGAATACTTATTTTGTGTCTGCTGTGAGGTAATTTTTAATATGCTTTTATTCCCCCCGCAGTTAACAATTTTTGGTATTCTATTGTATTAAATATAAACGTGACTATTTGCGGAAGTCGCTTGTTGCTGTTGAGTCGCCAAGTTGTGTCCAACTCTTTGCGACTCCATGGACTGTAACACGCCAGGCCTCCCTGTCCCTCACTGTCTCCCAGAGTTTACCCAGAAGTCGACACGTATTGTGAATTCTACTGAACTCTTTGGTATCTGAATTAGTTTTGCCACTTTTAGGCCTTTTTAGGGACTTGCCTGGGGGTCCAGTGGCCAAGACTGCTCACTCCCGATGTAGAGGGCCTGGGTTCGATCCCTGGTCAGGGAACTAGATTCCGCATGCCTCAACTAAGAGTTTGCATGCTGTAAGTAAAAATCTTGCAACTAACACAAGGTGCAGCCAAATAAATAAGTAAATATTTTTTCTTTAAAAAAGGAAAACCCCTCATAAATCTTTTTAAGAAGTTTTTCCTCTCTCATCCCATGTACAGTCATGTCTTACTGAACAAGTGTTTAAAAAGAAAATTTTTTTAAAAATTGCAATACATTATGGTAAAGCGAATCAGATTTTTCTTTTAATTTGTGTTAAAATTTCAGAGGTACAGTCTTGGGAAA